>NW_027185890.1:2121669-2166739 GCF_028583685.1 Petaurus breviceps papuanus
ATCTATCTATCTATCTATCTATCTATCTATCTATCTATCTATCTATCTGGCTAGCTATTACCCATCATTGTCAGGCATTGTTCTAAGCCCTTTCCAAATATCTCATCTGACTCTCACAGCAGCCCTGAAAGTTGAGCACTATTACAATCCCCATTTTATGACTGAGGAAACTGAGGTAAACAGGGTAAGTATTTGCCCAGGTCACATAGCTAGTAAGTATCCTAGGCCCAATTTGAACTCAGGGTTTTCTGATTCCACACCTGCTGCTCTATCCACTGCACCATCTAGCTGCCCCTTTGAGGAAGGTGTAACTTCTTTTCTCTTAAACCAGGTAGGGTTAGGAAGCTCAAGCTCATCTCTACTCCTCTGTATTAGTTATATCTTAGTGCTGTATTATGAGGATATAGATACTGTGTTTGTAAAGTTCTCTGACTTCACATGTATAACGGGTATGATAATGCTTGCCTTCTAAATGGGTGGGGAAGGGGTATAATGGAGGAAGAGAATTTGAAACTCAGAATTAAAAAAAGAATGTTAAAAATCAATAAATAAAAAATAAATTTGAAAGTTCTGTGAACTATTGGGGTGAAAAGCTACTATAAAATAGTAACAGATGATGACAAACCCATTCTAAAATGTAATAAGATAGAGAGTTCCTTTTAAATCTTTATACTCTTTCTTTGTGCCACTCTCCCCCACCATAGTATTTTACTTATTGTTAGGCACTCACTGAACAGTTGTTGAATATTGAATGAATGCTGTATAATGTAGCTCTTGTCTGTAATGTATATGTTTAATAAGGCTTAATAAAAAAAGTACAGGTTCCTTACTTCTTGGCATGAAAAGGAAGCAACACCCACCCTTTACCCATATAACTCATCTAAGATTCTGTAAGATAAGTTTAAAACTTGTTAACACCCCTTCCAGAATCCCATCAAGTAAATGAAACATCACATTGTCATAGCAGGAAATGAACTTTGAAAGGTTTTAGGTTCTTTAGTCAACCAGTCCTATAAAATAACATTCTTCTAAATAGTGTTCCAGGTATGAATAAATTGAAAACACATCCCCATCTCAAAGGGAGTTTTTAGATAAACAACTCAAATCAGTCACAGTGACATTGACTTGACCTAGCACTTTGGATCCTTAACAACTTGGCAGTTGCCTAAGTAGGATCATTCATTTTCAATTTCTCCAGAAGCTCCTTTCCATAAAGTAAAATATTATGTCTCTCCACTGAAGTGTCCTTCTAGAGAGTAAGTGAAACAATGAATAAGAAGAGTCAGAGAGATGTCATTTACTGAAGCCTAATTCCTCTGAAATCACCCTTCAACCCTCCACACTCCAACCCAATCACTAAAGCAATACTATTTCCCTGAATAAGAAGATATATTTGAAGAGTGAGAGGTGACCAATCAACAATTCTCTATGTGTGTGCTTCACAGGAAGGTGAAGAAATAGCAAATAGAATTTGGGGAATTATTAGCTTATGTCTGCTTCAAACAGTGCTTTGGGAAAAGTGATGTTTCTTAAAAATGATTGAGTTTGCTTTTGAGAACCTATTGTGCTCTGAATGTCACAACTATTTTTATTATATTTTGGTGCTTATGTTCTATAACTTTTATTATATGCTATGATTTCTTCCTGGTTCTGTACAATGAAAATTTGTTTCCACATTTATTCAGTGAAATTAAAGTTGGGAGTGAAAAAGTGCTAGCTTACACAAAGATACAAAACTCTGTTTCAAAGACAGGAATGGAGCTTAGAACTGGTGATGAAACTTCAGTGATCTCAATACTAAATTGTCCCCTGGGTAACTGGGACCCCTTGAATGATTAGGGTTGCTTAGACCTCTGGTCATTAAAGTTTTATGCCTGGGGGAGACTGAGGTGATGATGAGGAGGAAGACATAATAACAACAAGAATCATCTGTTAAGCACTTAGTATTGCCATGTACTTTGCTTAGCTGGGAAAAGGCAAAAGCAGTCCCTGCCTTCAAGGAACACATGTTCTAATGGGGTAGACAACATACAAGCAACTGTGTACATGCAAGACACTCTCAGGATAAATTGGAGGTAGTCTCAGAGAGAAGGTTTATTTTTAATTGAGACTTGAAAGAAAGCAGAAGATGGAGATGAGGAGGGAGAGAATTCCAGGCCTGGGGAACAGTCAGTGAGTTGGGGGATGGATTTTCATGTGAGAGACTGTGAGTAGGTCATTGTCACTGGATTGAAGAATAGAGGAGAGTTAGGTGTAATACGACTAGAATGATAGGAAGGACGGGGCTTATAAAGGGCTAAAAATGTCAAACAGGACTTCATATTTGCTCTTGAAAGTAAAAAGGAGACATTGGAGTTTATTGAGTGAGTATGGGGTAAAAGCGTCAGACTTCTGTTTTAGGAAAATCAATTTGACACTTGAAGAAAAGATGGGGATGGGGATAGGATTGATGCAGGGAGACCAACCAGAGGCTATTATAGTAGTCCAGGTATGTTGTGATGATGCAACAGGGTGGTGGCAGTGTCAGAAGAGGGAAGGGAGTATTTATGAAAGGTGTTGCCAAGGACTCAGCAATATTCTGGATATGGATGGTCAGAGGACTGAAGTGTTGAGGATAGCTTTGAGATTGCAAACCTGGGTGCCTGAGAGGAAGGTGGCAATAGAGAAATTCAGAAGAGGAAAGGTTTAGGGAAAGAGATATTGAATTCAGTTCTGGACATGCAAAGTTTAAGATGTCCAGAGGTGTCCAATAGAGATATCCAACCCACAGGTCAGTGGAGGAGTTAGGGCCAGGTAGGAGTTAGAGTTATCTCTGTATGTAAATGATAAGTAAATACATGAGAACCGATGATATCATAAATCAAGATAGTATAGAAGGAGAAGAGAAGGGGGCCCAAGAGAGAGAATTGGAGGACACCCTTAGCTGGTGTGGGGTATGACTTGGATGAAGATCCAGCAAAGGAAACTGAAGAGTGATTAAACAGATGGAGAAGAAACAAGAGAGAGCAGCATCTAAAACCATCAAGGGTTTTCAGGTGACCAACGGTAATCTGTGTGTGTAGAAAAGTCAAGAATGATGAAAATTGAGAAAAATTCATCAGATTTGTTATTTAAAAGATCATTGATGCCAGTTACAACAATATGTGGTGTTTTTAGTTTTGTAGAGTGCTTTATATAGGTTGTCTTATGTGATCACTACCAGTGAAGTAGATGCTTTTATTGCTGTCATTTTTATAGATAAGGAAACTGAGGTTGAGAGGGGTTATATACCTTTCTCAGGGTCACAAGACTAAGTAAATTTAGGAGTTGGGGTTTAAACATATGTCTTTCTGACTCCAAATCCAGGGCTCCTCCCCTTTCCCACATAGCTACCTGTTTATAGAAAGTTACTACTTTTGAATCATTAGCCAGTGTTGCTGTTGAGTAGTTTTCAGTTATGTCTGACTCTTCATGACTCCATTTGAGTTTTCTTGGCAAAGATACTGAAAGTGGTTTGCTATTTCTGTTTCCAGCTGATTTTACAAATGAGAACACTGAGGCAAAGAGGGTTAAATGATTTGTTTAGGGTCACAAAGCTAGTAAGTTTCTGAGGCTAGATTTGGACTCAGAAAGATGTGTCATCCCAATTCTAGGCTGGTGTTGTGCCCATAGAGCAACCTAGGGATGTATAGAGTGTTTAAGGAGGACTTGCTCCTCTGGTATAAGGGCTTGACAAGCACTTTTTGGACATATTCATGCTTCGTTGGTATCCATCTGGCATGCAAGGTTGCGCCAAGAAAATGTAGCATAATAGTGGCCACATCCAGTAAACTGCCTTGGCAAATGGGCTAAACCAGGTTGAAGGTAACCAATGGGTCTTAAAACAATTGGTGAGTGTGATAGTAATGGCAATTAAAGATTCCCCTGTATTGGCTTGGTTTTCAAATTGATTGTGTTAAAACCCAGAGCTTGTTAATCCCACCTGTGGGATGGGCTTGTTGATGTGAAAAGAAAGTCCTGAACTGGGAGGAGCTGGTGACATAGATTTGCAGAGACAAGAGAGAGGCAGAAGAAACTTCTTTTTTGGAAGCAGCACCTCGTGGAGAGAGAGAGACTAAGAGAATTGCTGGTGGCCACTTTGAATTGCCCTGGACTTTTGAGACCTGCCCCCTGAGCTGCCAAGGACTGAGGAGACATGGCTGTTTTGCTGGTACTTTGTCTGTCTGTTTTGATGTTGTTTTGCCAGATTTGTCCACTGGTGAAAGACAGTCCTTTTGTTGGAGAAGTCCTGGAACCTGGCTGTTCGCTGAGAAGCTCTGGGACTGTCCTGCAGACAGAGAGTGAATACTGTCTACTGGTGAGGGACAGTGCTGTTGTTGCAGGGGTCTGGAGACTGTCCTGCAGACAGAATGAATGCTGTCCACTGGTGAAGGACAGTGCTGTTGTTGCAGGGGTCTGGGAACCTTTCTGTTGGTTCGGAAGCCCTGAAGAAGGATTTTCTTGTTGTATGTTTACAGAAATCCTGGGAGAGGGCTTTGCTAATGTGTTCAGGGGTTCTAGGACTGTTCTACAGACAGAGGATGAATTCATGAAGGGACTGGCAATGTATTTTGTGGCTTTGCTAAGCCTTGTCTCCCCAGGAACTAAGATTGCTGAGAACTTGCCTCGTGTCAAGATGAAGAAAAGAGCTCCATTTGGGTATTAAGTGCTGTGTTTAAACTTGATGTAACTCTGGGGTAGATTCAATTGTGATCCAGGGGTGGGGAACTTTTGACCTTATGTTTGGAAACTAATCTCCATTTGAGAAGAGGGGCTTTGTGGTGGACTTAATTAAGGTATAGCCTAGGGGTGGAGAAGTATTTAGAACAGAAACTTTGTGATTGATTGAATGATTGGAAGGTCCTGGGGTGGGGTAGTACTTGGAGATTATTTAATCACGCTTAGTAAATGCTGGTATTTTGAACCTGGGAAGTTGCCTTCTTTTGGCATTACATTACAGTGAGTTAGGGGTAGTTTGTAACCAAAGCATGTGCAAACATCCCTCAGTGGAATGGGTGGATGAGAATAATTTGTTCAAATCATCATGAAGGCTGCTGAAGTGGGCACTGTGAAGAGCTTAGATCTTGGACAGACATTGAAGATACCAAGGTGAAGACATTGAAGATACCACTGCATCCCAGGCCATTGCCAGCTGCCTTGACTTTTTTTCTAGTTACTGGACTTTGATGACTCTCCTTTGCTTCTTAGGAGCTCTGGTTTCCTTCAAGATTCAGATCAGGTGCAACCTTCTACATGAAGCCTTTACATATCTTCACAACTGCTAGTTGACTTGGAAATTTAAAAAAAAATCTTGCATTAATTTTGTATATGTTACACACATATGTATACACACATACTTAAATACATGCATATTGCCTCCCCCTGTAGAATGTAAACACCTGAGGGCAGAGATTGTTTCACTTTTATGTTTGTATGTATCCCCAGTGCCTGACACTAGTAGATTGTTAATAAACACTTGTTGATTGCTTGATTGATGGGGTTCCCTAAGTCTAATAAAATAATATCAACAATCCATCTGATTGATGGATTAGTTAGTGAAATGGAAAAGAGAAGTCATAAGAATTCTGTTCTGATGAAATAAGAAACAGAAAAACAAAAGTATTTGGGTAAGGTATATAATTAGAATTGTGGAACTGGGTTTTTTCCCCTCCCAGAATACTAAATTTAGATATAAGTGACAGAACTTCTCCTTGAATAGTATAGAAATGGTAGAACTTAACTCCTAGGCAAAAGGAAAAAAAATAGTTAAAAATGCAAACTACTAGATAGAATTTAAGGGTAAAATCCTCCTCCCCTCATGGAGCAATCTTCCTAGTAGTGGTTTCCTGTTGATGATGAGGTTTCTGTCTCTTTCCCAAGGGGTAGTTTCCTTCTCTAGCCCCGTTTCCCCCTAAGGATATATTTTGTGCTGTTTGTCATGGGTGTGGTTTGTAGCAAATGCATAAAGCACACATATTACTAGTTACTGTTCTGGTTTTGATCTAAGTCATTTGAAGTTCACTTTAATAGGGTGAGAAAACTCCAAGATTGTCATGCAGTGGTTCCATTGCTAATATCCTGGGTCTTCTGTTTACTGTATTTCATTGCATAATCTTTGCAGATTTTATGCCAATATTTTTTTTTTTTTGCAAAAAAGTGGGGTGCGACCATTATTTGAGGCTTTTACTTTTTAAATTTATTTATTTATTTATTTTTTAAGCAATCGGGGTTAAGTAACTTGGTCAAGGTTACATGGCCAGGTGTTTCTGGGTGGGTGCTAATTGTCTGAGCCCGGGATTCGATCTCCAGGTCATCCTGACACTGGAGCCGGTGCTCTTACTCACTGTGCTACCTGGCCACCCCTTAAATTTATTTATTTACTTTAATTTACAACATTCAGTTCCACATTCCCTTGAGTTTCAAATTTTCTCTCCCTCCCTCTCCTCTCCTCCCCCCCCACCACCATGGCAGCATGCAATCAAATATAAGATCTACAAATACCTTTACATTAAACATTAGTCAAGTTGTAAAGAAGGATTATAACCACTGGAGTGAGCAATGAGAAAGAAGAAACAAAACAAACAAAAAAAAAGAGAGAGATCAAGTAGCTTGCTTCAATCTGCATTCAGACTCTGCAGTTCTTTATCTGGATGTGGATATCCCTTTCCATCATGAGTCTTTTGGAGTTGTCTTATAACCTTGCATTGCTGAGAGGAGCCCAGTCTATCAAAGTTAGTTGTCACACATACAATGCATATGTGAAGTTTTAAAAAAAAATGTTTCAGTATTACTTAAAAGTCATTTATTATTAAATTGTCTTTGGTTCAAGATAAGAATGAATTGAATAAATATACAATAAAATTGGGAAGACAGAAGTCTTACCATATCATGTATCTTACTCATGGCAGCTTCACCTGCCCTCTTGTTCCCCTTGCATCTATGTTCTTCATTGGGTTGAGTGACAATACTATAGCACTGCAGCTCCCTAAACAAACTACGCAAGGCAACTTTTGGAAATTTACTGACAATGTTCATGTGCTGAGAATTCTAGGCTTGCAGCTCATAATGTGCAAGAGATTAATGAATATCCATATGCCACTGGTGAAAATATTGCTGCTCTGTTTACCTTTAAAATGTAATGACAAACAGAATTATACCATGAAATGATTATGTGATGGAAGGTTATAAACCAAATTTTAGACTGAAAAAACAGGGTGCAATGATTATGAGGTGGTGATGATTACATGGGGTAATATGGTATTTGGGAATGTTGGTCTATCTTTGGTAAAACATAGATTTGGTTGAACTTTGATAGCAGTAGTGACAGACTGCTCAGGATCATTTTAGATCTTTTATTCTATTAGCCATACACACATTTCAAAACCATTATCTTGATTGAGGGCTACAGGTTTTTGCCATGGAAGAGAAAAATCTGTATACTTCTTCAGAAGATAATTGTATACTTGGTATAACACTGTGACACTGATAGTCTTGTGTGTACCTTACTAAATTCAGTTGAATTTCTGTTTACTACTCTCCCACAAGTAGTGGTAACATCCTTCTAAGAAAGGAAACTGTACTTTTTATTTCTCTAAGATTTCCTTATATACTCAACACTTAACTTTCACAGAGGTAATATTCCTAGAAAATGGTGCAAAAGTAGGAAATGCTAATGCTGATAAGTTGTACCTATGGAAAATAGGGGATTAGGTTCCTGTGACCTTCCAAAATTGTATTCTTTTGCTGGAGATTGCTGAAAATACACTTTTTTTGCATGTAACTGTAATAAAATATTAATTCTGATAATATTCACTTTTTCTAACATGGTAACCATGACATAACCCATAAAATTCAGTACACAAAATAAAATTGGTTACATGCAAAACGTTTTCTTGCAAGTAATTTCCTGGAATCCTGTTACCTTTTGTGCTAATATCTCAGTTTTAAAAAACTTTGATTTCAGACAATATTCATTTTTCATAACACATGAAATCTATAGTACCATAAATATCACACAAAAATGAAAATTTAAAAACTAAAACATTTTAAACTTGGATTTTACCTTCCATTGTGCCAGATGACAGTGAGGAGATTATACCTTATTGCTATAAACCTCTCTTCCTTGGATGCCCTTAGAAAACTAAGGGAGAGGTTGCTGGGACTTTAGTTGCTGCTGTCAGAAGATGCCAAGACTGTTGAGGCCTCAATATCACCTCTGAAACTCTATTCTTCACAGCTGGTGGATATTTTGAAGATCTTGGAGGACACACCAGCTTGAAATCAATCAGCAATGTCTGCTTCACGTAGATACCTAAGGGTCTTGGAGTATGGGAGCATAGCCACAAAAGTGCATGGTTGCCAATTCGAAAGTGAAAAAAAGTTGCTAATAAAATCATGTGAATTCTTGAAGTTGGAAAAGTTAACACTATGAATGTTGAGGACTGAAGTATCTGCTATATAAATCCTTGGTGGTGCAGATACAATATTACATGAAAATATTGTTTATATTTGAGATTGTTGCAAAGGATGCCTCATAAATAAAACCCAATGAATTGTTTGGCAACACAGATTAGTCAAAGAAACTGACAATTTAATAGCAAATCCCTATTCCTAGGTGTCCCTCTTGCCAAATCTTCTTTTGTTCCTATCTCAGTGTCAATTTAAATTTACCAGATTGTATTATTAAATTCACCTCCTACTATTCTTTTTAAAAATGTGAAGGTATGTTAGGGAAACAGAAAGGTGTTTTATGAATCCATGTACTTATATATAGGGGAAAAGAATTTTTATCTTGATAGCGTCAAGTGGAAAATGTGGCCACTAAACTCTACTTAAGGATCTCTGTGGGCCACTTAGAAAGCCAAATATTTATATATTTCTTTGTTAATTAATCAATTGCTTTTGTTATATATTTCCCAATTGCATTTTAATCTGGTTCAGGTCTCACTTGTGGGTGTTGTGGGCCATGTGTTTGCTACTTCTGATCTAGATTGTGGGTTATTAAGGTGGTACTTAACTATTCTAGTTTGGGAACATCCCTAGCCTTTGCACTTGTCAT
The DNA here is from genome assembly GCF_028583685.1 of Petaurus breviceps papuanus. Taxonomy (NCBI): domain Eukaryota; kingdom Metazoa; phylum Chordata; class Mammalia; order Diprotodontia; family Petauridae; genus Petaurus; species Petaurus breviceps. The sequence continues at coordinate 2,130,746 of NW_027185890.1, forward strand.
GAAGCAAGAAAACCATGGCTACTCAGCATATGTCTTTTGGTGCCACTTTATGAACACAAGGCTAGACAGAAGCTAGATTTCTGTTTTATTCTACCATTGTTAAAGAATTGAAGTGCCCATCAGAAATTATACACCAAAGCCCCCTAAACCTGCCAGAAGGAGCCCCTACCAGAGTCCCTGGAAACCACATAATAGGCCATAATAGTGAGGGAACGTTTCACCTGTGTTTCTAGAAACAGACCCCAGATACAAGTCTGTTGTCATTAGGTACCCAAGACTTTACTAGAAATGGTACCTCCCTGCCCTTGGAACCACACTCTGTTTGTTAGCAACATCTAGGTCTATAAAAATGAATCTTACAGAAGACTCGATGCTGTCTTCCCTACTGGGGAGGCAGTCACCGCGGTTAATAAACACTCCTATCAAATTATAATTGGCTTTGCTGTCATGTCCATTATATTTGTCCATTTCAGTATAACAACGGATTAAATCACAAGTGTTTCATTATTATTATTAAATGTATCACTTTTCAGTGTAAATATATAGAGTGGAATAGAACATATTGCATCATTATATCGTTAGAATTTAAGTTCCTTGAGAGCAGGGGCCATTTTTAAACTTCTTTGTAACCAAAGTGCTCTAGCGCAGTGATTGGCTCATAATAAATGCTTGTTGATTCATTACACATTAAGTTATTGTGATTGTGGCCAGCAAATGTGGAGGAATGTTAGACTGTCCAGAAGTTTGCAGTTATTCACATTCTCTTATACCTAGCTGTCCACATGTCAAACATGTATTTTTTTTAAAATGTTTTTTTAGAAGTGGTCATTGTATGGAGGAATTATTTTGTCAGAGCTACCCAGGTTCTTTCTTAACCCCCCCCCCCTTTCCCTGGAAATGCTTTACTTTGCCTATATATGTTAAATACTCACACATTTTTGGGATGGTGGACTTTTTTCTTCCCTCAAGTTTTAATGGTATGCTTTGCATCCCAGAATGTCTTTATGGTAGCCTTGATAAAGGGTGAGAACAAGGCTCATTGACACTGACAATTTGTGCAATGTATGGATGTTAGTCTAGAAAAATAAAACACAGGAAAACCCTACAACTTTCCTCCCCCCTCCCTCATGGCTTATGACAGTGGATTGTTTCTAAACACTGGAGGTCAGGTATGATCCATCCATTTTTGCAGTTATCCCTTTAATAGACTCTTTAAATGAAAGATAAAGCCTCTATTCAGCAGACTTTTATGTATTTTTCTATATTGATCTGTTTAATGCCTTCCTTATGATCACTTTTAGTAATATCATCATGTCAAATATATGCCCTATTCTAAACTTAAGCCTATATTTTTCATTGAAAATTGAAGAATTGGATTTTGTCTTACTTTTGAGCTTTGCTTAATTTTCCTTGGTTAACTTGGGACCACAAGAAGTATAGCATCAAAGCTGGAGTCAGGAAAACCTGATTTCAAATCTTGTCTCAGACAATTACTAGGAGTGTAATACTGGCCAAGTCATTTTGCCTCTGTTTCTGCCTCAGTTTCATCAACTGAAAAATGGGGATAATAATAGCACCTCCCTTCCAGGGTTGTTGTAAGTATTAAGTGATATATTTGTAAAGTGCATTGTAAAATCTTACAGTGCTATCTAAAAGATATTATTACTATTATTATTTGTCATTATATCATAGCTGGTAGACAGTGGGTCCCAGAGTGAGGAAGACCTGGGTTAAAGTACCATCACTGACATATTTTGGTTGGGTTACCCTGGACAAGTCACTTAACTTTTCAGTGCCCTCAGTGTAGGAGACAGTGAATTTGCAAAAGACAATATAGGAAGAAAGGGTTAACAAAGGGACTCTTTTAGTTTTGGCTATATTGACACCCAGTGTCTGAACTCAGGCAACAGAACCATGTGCAGCACTTGCTCAAGCTAGGAAGTGACTGGCCTTGAACTCAATCAGTTTGTACACCCTCTGTTCCCCTTCCACCCTACTTATCTAGAATAAGTAATCTTTGAGACACTTTAGATAGTGTTCTGAAAAGAAATCTGAATAAAGGGGATTGTTTAAAGCCTCACAAGGATGCTAAAAGGTTCTTGTTTGGACATCTTTGTGGTTCTCACTGTTCTGATGCTCCCATGAGTCAATTCCAGGCCTTGGAGGGAAATATTAGATAATTCCTTAAATTGCAGCTATACATTACTTCCTCACTACAAGCTTTTTATACCAATGAAATCACTGATCTGATCCAAAAACTCTCCCAGACTTAGGATCATAGATGTTCCTGGAATATATTAACTATTTAAACTGTTTTGGAGTAATTACTTGATTTATTGATGTAGAGATAGCAGGGTCCTTGGAAGATAACCAGTCCAATTCCTTTACTTTATACATGAGGAAACTGAGGCCCAAAGAGGTTAAGTGTTAGCCCAAAGTCATACAGGAAGTAAGTTCAAGGAATCCTCTCACTTCAGATCTACCAGTGTGTCAATAAACATGTATTAAGTGCCTACTATGTTCCACGTACTGTGCAAAGACAAATACAAAAAAAGGTAAGCAAGATCCTATAATCCAGGACTTCACAATCTAATGGGAGAGATAACATGCAAATAACTGTTACAAACAAACTATGTATGAGAAATTGGAAATAATCAATAGAGGTAAAGTACTAGAAAGAAAGGAGGATTGGGGAAGGCATTCTATAGAAGGTGGGATTTTAGGTGGGACTTGAAGGAACAAGGGATACAGAGATTAGAAGGGAGAGCATTCTGTGCATGGAGGACAGCCAGTGAAAATTGCCAGAGTTGGAATGTCTCTGGAGAGGAATAGCAAGAAGGTCAAGTGTCACTGGATCACTGAGTATATAACGGAGTATAATGTGTAAGAAGACTAATAAAGCAGGGGGAAGGAGAACAGGTTATGAAGGTCTTTGAACTTCAAATAGGGCATTTTGTATTTGATCCTAGAGGTAGTTAGGAGTCACCAGAGTTGACTGAGTAGGGGTTGATCTACCTTTTAGGAAGTTCACTTTTTCAGTTGAGTAGAGGGTGAACTGGAGTGGGGAGAGGCTTGTGGTGGGCAGACCCACCAAAAGGCTACTGAAATAATCAAGGCATTAGGTGGTGAGAGTCTGGGTGGTAGCTTTTCATTGTGCCAGTCTCTCCTTAAGCTAATTATTAAGTTGCATGGGTGATATGGCATACTGGCTAGCATACTGAACTTGGATGCCCAAAGACCTCAGTTCAAAACCAACATATGACATTTATTTGTGTGACAACATCAAGTCACTTAACCTTTCTTAGGTTCAGTTCCTTATTTCTAAAATGGGTATGCCAATACTTGGAGTGACAGCCTCAGGTTGTTCTGTGGCTTGAAAAATACAATATATGGAAAGTTCATGAGAAATTATAAAATGTCATAGGAATCTAGTTATTAGCGTGCATGAGTGTTGGATAAAAGGATCAGACATATTTAGGAGTCATCCACATTAATATTATGGGGTCCTGTTAAAGAAAGGAGGATAGTTTATAATACCAAGTATAACTACTATTGATATCACATTAACAGCTGAAAAAGCCCAATGCCCAAGAGTCCATTAGTTAGTATGCTGATTTTCTAGAGCAAACCTGCTCCATGGAATTCATAGGAAGGTAGAATCTGTTGGATATGAGAACCATATTCCCCTCTACCTCGGAAATGATTCTTAGAATTTTATTGGATTTAAAAATTACCCTCCCATCCAAATACTGACCATGTGTCTCTGAAGGGAAACTCGTACACTTGCCTTTCTAAACCTGAATGAATAGCAAGAACCCAATTTATCACCAGACTAGGCAGCCAGGTTATATGAACAAGGGCTATGATACTGCTTTTTCATTTGTGCTCTATTCACAGTAACAGTGTATTCACCAACCATGCTTACTCTTTCTTCTTAGAAATGTCAACCCTTTAAATGAAATATTTGCCACAAAATTACTTAATGGTCTTTTTACTTTAAATGATTGTTTGGTCATTTATAAATATGAGCTAGCAACTTGTGCTGGAACAGAGAACAAAGCAAAGAAGGTGCAGATTCTAGCTGGCTTTATGAAGGACTTTATGCATGGTTCTGTCATCAATAATAGATGTGAGGAAAGATTAAGGGCTCTCTTCCATTCAAAAAACCTTCTACTGTATGTTTTTTGCAAGTGCTTTAAGATTTTGTGAAAGGTGTTTCTTTGTGAAGCTTTGTGTTGGCTTTGGAAATAGTTTATAAAATCACAAGAGCTGTACTTTCCCCATACTATCTCTATTTTCTGCCACTGTCAGATTTAAAGAATGAATTAAATATTTCCAATAGTCACTGTGCTAAGTAATGCTGGGGATATAGAGAAAAATCAAAAGCAGTTCTTGCCTTCAAGAAGCTTGCCTCATAAGGCAAAGACCACGGCGTAAACAAGTAGGCAAATACAGAGCAGGAGGGAGTTAGCCATGGCCGACAAGACATCAGCACTTGGGGTGTGGGCCAATACTGTTATCTCCCATAAATCACCCCAGCTAGCTTCTATACCATTAAGTTAAGAGACACCAAGATAAACACTGGATGAAAAATTTTGAAAGACTAGAAAGGGAAGAAGGATGTTTTAAATTTCCCACAAGATATTTTAAACATTTTAAATTCCCGATCAGTTTCATGATGACTTATTTGTTTTGGCCTGGGCAAGTAGAGAGTAGTGCTTATTTTCATGGCTAATTTGGTTACTTGAGGATTGGATCATATGACCAAAACACTAATGAACACAATCACAACCACAACCACCACCACAACAACAATGACAAAACAGTTACCTTAAATCACAGATTTAGAGACAAAAGTGATCTTAGAGTCAATCTAGTCCATCAGTAATGTATTTACAGAGGACGAAGCTGAGGTTTGGAAAGGTTAAGTGACTTGTGTGAAGTCACATAAGTAGTATGGGAAAGAGCACAATTCCAATCCTGTTCTTCTGATCATAAATCCTTTCCTTTTATAATGGCACCAGTGTCTCTCTATTTGGCCTAACTTGACCTAGTTGATCAGTAATGGGACTTACTTTGGAACATATCTTGATAAGGATATAGGATTGTAATAGAGTTAAAGAAATGTTAGGCTAATAACCTGAAGGGAAGAGGATAATAGAATTGTGTTCCCTGACATCTCCTTAGGCAATAATCTCAAAGCCATTGTTGCACTAGTTTTCATAGCCAGTTGTTTAAAAACTGTGGGGGGCAGCTAGGTGGCACAGTGGATAGAATACTGGCATCAGGCCTCAGACACTTACCAGCCATGTGACTTTGCGCAATTCATTTAATCCTGATTGCTTCCAGAAAACAAACAAACAGCAACAACAAAACTATGGGAAATTTTGGCTTTCTGTGGATATGGAATCAACTTTCTATCCTGCATGCTTATGAATGAGAAAAGCAGCTTCAAGGACATTTTCCCTCACAGACCTACTTTTGAAGAGGTCAGTCATTCATATAAATGCCCTTTCCTTCATATACTTCTCTGAAGCCTTTCTGTACCATGCAAATTTCTTCCAAGATGAAAAATTGAACTGAAAAAAACAACACAAGAAATGCATGCCTCATGAGATTTCTGGTACTTCCTCCCTGGCCATCCATAAATACCATTAGAAGAGTCATTCCTCTGGTATTTCAGAACTTCCTCTTTAGATCCTAAAGACAACTGGGAAGTGCAGAGGTGTGTAAAAAATGTAGCATTAAAAAAAACTCCTTTAAGTTTTGAAATACAGTTTTTTTTAAATAGAAGCTTAACATTCCCAAATTACTGCACTCCAATTTTAATCTTCAGAGAACCTCCCCTTTCAGAATCTGCATCAGTTGTCTGGGATTCTCTCCTTCCTCATTTCTACCTGTTAGGTTCCCTTGCTCCTTTCAAGTCTCAGCTAAAGTACGACCTTTTACAGGAAGCCTTTCCCCATCTCCCTTTATGCTAGTGCCTCCCTTCTGTTGATTGCCCCCACTTTCTCCTGTTTGTACACAGTTGCTTATTAAAATGAGAGTATAAGCTCCTTGAGAGCAGAGGCTATCTTCCGCTTTTTCTTATATACCTAGTGCTTATCATAATGCCTGGCACATAGTAGACACACAGTGCTAATTGATTACAAGTTGATTGTCATGATAGTCTGTGGTGAAGGAAACCACCTAACAGTTCAGCTTATTTCCTATTCTCTCCGTTTCTCAAACAGGAATTTACAGAAGCCCCAGAGGTATTTGTGCATGCTGTCTACTTCCTAAAAGCATTTCATGATGACAGTATCAGTATTATTTTCATGCAGAATTACCTAGTTAGCTACAAATGTGCAGACTACAACGGTAGTAGCATAGTAGCAAAACAAAATAAAACCAAACAAAAACTCCACAATCAAGAATAAAAGATTTGTCACTGCTGCACCAATATCAAATCTCTTAGTTAATTTCTGGTCTGTACGTTAAGAATTGTTGAAACATTCTTCCTGAATTTTGAGTCTCAGTAAAGGAGAAGGAGCAGCTCCTTAGGGCTAGAGTGGGTGAATAAGACTGGATTTGTAGTAAGATTTTATTCATTTTGGTCCAATAGCAATTAGAAAAAGGCAGCCCTGCATTGTGATAGAGATGTTGCCCCAGAATCCACCAGGTTTGGAAACTTAGGAGTTGAGATTCCTGGGAAGGGGTGTTTGAAGGTTTCTGGGATTGTTTTTATAGAGATTTCTGGGAGAATGATTCTGCAAGAGGGGAAAGTGGATCAAGGGTTGAACAGTTTGGCATTTGTCCTCTATCATAGAACCTCAGGGAATTTACAGAATCAAGCATTTATCTAGAAGGATTTGTCCTTTTCTTTTCACTCATTGAACAGCAGTAGCAGCAATAACAGAACCCCTGAAAATGAAAACTTTTATTGTAAATACGCATGGTCCTGAAAAAGATATCCACACACTGGCCTTGTCTAAAATGTTTGTCTCTCTGCTTTCCAAGTTCATCACTTCTTTGGCAGGAGTGAGTGGGATATTTCAACCTCAAGACGTGAATGGTGGTTTATCAGAGTCTCAAAGTCTTTCACAGTTGTTTTTCTATATGTTATTGACTTAAACTTTTCTCTTTGTTCTGCTCACCTTTTTCTGCATCAGTTCACATCTTCTCAGTTTTCTCCCAAACTGTCCATTTTGTCATTTGTGATGGCATAACAATATTCTGGTATAGTCACATATGATTATTTGTTTAGCTATTCTCCAATAGAAGAACAACCACTCCCAAATTTCTAATCTTTGGCTAGCATGAAAGAGCTGATATAAATATTTTTTGCACATTTAAGTCTTTTCCCTCCATCTCTGATCTTCTTGGGACATAGGGCTAGCAGTGGCACAATTGGGTCAAAGTATATTCACAATTCAGCAGTATCTTGGCAATAGCTCCACATTTCTTTCCAGAATGGCACCTCACAGTTCCACAAACAATGCACAAGTATGCTTTCTTTCCCATAATACCTCTAACACTAACCACCCTCCTCTTTTATCCCCACAAGTCTGATATGTAAAATCTCAAAGTTGCTTCAATTTACTTTTGTCTAATCATTAGTGATTTAGAAATGTTTTGCATGTGTTTGTTGATAGCTTAGATCTCCCTTAAACAGTCTGATTTTCAAATATTTTTGTTGATTGACATATGTGTGTGTGTGTTAGTGGCCAATTAATGTATACCCCAAGTATAACTAGTGCCCTCTTCCTTCCCTTGAGTCCCTCTTCTTCCCTAAACTAATAAAGACTAGATCCCAGGAATCAATCCATGGACTTTACATGGCAACAATGGGGGCATCTGGACTCGATATAGAGGAAGCTTTGTTGGGATGTGTTGCTACAGCACTATAGAAATATGATTTGGGGGGCTTCTATTTTCCAAATAAAAACTAAATTGAATTGAGGGGAAAAGTGATGGAGCCCCGTCAAAAGAATTTCCAGAGGTGTCTAGATAGAGTATAGATATGAGAGACAGTCACTTCCCAGTCATTGGCAACTCATGCTATTTGCACTTTGATCTCAACTTCCTCCCACTTGAAACTCAGGTGCCTGTTCCTTGGACCCTGAACTCCAATGGATGAGCTTTGAGATTATTTTAGATGGCCCTCAGCCCACCAAATCATGTTCTGGCCATTTTCAAGCCACAAGTAAACCTTCCATATCCCCCCTCCCCAAGTCTTTCTCCTCTACTCTGTATTTTTCTAATGATTCGTAAGTAACTGAAGTCCAGGCATTGTCCTGATTGCTTGAATTTGAATCCCCAGAGCTTAGCATAGTGCCTAACACATTGTAAGCACTTAATAAATGATTTTTTATTCAACCCAGTTTATTCATTCATTCCAAGCTCCTGTGTTTGATCTGTCACAAGTCTCAGATATAGTGTTACTAAGATCAGTTTAGGACTCCACAAAGATCTTTTTACTTGAACACAATTTTCTTGAAGATAAAAATTTCTTAAGACTCAAAGACTTCAAGCTGAAATGGTTCACTTATATGTTGATATGTTGCAGTAGCAGGGCCTGTGTGGGTTCTATATGATATCATGCCATGTAAGTGGTTGAATTCATCAGTCCACTGGTGAAGAAAACTTGTCCTGCAGCAACTGAAGGGCCAAGTGTTCCACTTCCCTGCTTTCTTTCTTTGCATTTTATAATCCCAGCTCTTTCCAACACTTCACAAAAGAGGATCATCTTGTAAAAATAGTCACATACTTCTATGCGTTTTGAAATATGATTTGTTGGGGACAGCTAGATGGTGCAGTGACTCCAGAGCACCAGCCCTGGAGTCAGGAGGACCCGAGTTCAAATCCAACCTCAGATACTTAACACAAAAACTAGCCATGTGACCTTGGGCAAGTCACTTAACCCCAATTGCCCTACCTTCCCCTCTCCAAAAAGCATAAAAAAGAAATATCATTTGTGATATACAGGGAGCATGTTTCTGCTTCAACTTACTTTGGTAGATGTTTACCCCCTATTTCCAAGACTGAACATTCAGGAACAGTCACTGGCTATTCTCTTGTGTAGAGAGACAATGACCTGTCCAAGAAAGAAAAGCATGAAAAAAACATTGGAAAAACAATTGTTGTTTCCCTTTCTCTGAGATATTTGGTGAAGGAAAGAAGCAAAATGTATTTTAAATAGCAGATCCCTTCAAAATAGAAAGGGGAGAAGGGGGAAGGATTCTTCCTGCCAAGCTTAATTTCAGTTAGCACCCTATTATTTAAAACATATTTGGGCCCCTCCTATGTCATTATTAAACTTGCTTTTCTAGAATGAAGCTTTCCTGCAATGTGCATCACATCCTCAAAGTGAGTGCCACCACTGATAGTCACAGAGGGCTTTCTAAATAGAGGATTAACCTATAATTACAAAAGATCACATAGTCTAGATGAAAACTAGCCTCTTAAGATGTTTCAAATAGTCATTGATGCAGCCTTTTGATCATGAGGAGTGAAAAAGAATAATCTCCACCCCAGCCCATTCCAAATGTCAAATCATAATTGCCTCTGAACACAAGCACCTGAATTTCAAGCACAATGTGGGAAGGGGATGGCCAATAGCAGTAGAGATAGCCATTCAGTTTTTCAGCTGTCGACCCCAAAGCATATAATCACAGTGTATATTTAAGTTCTGTAGCAATTGCAACTTCACTGAAAATGTAGCTTTCTGACATCCATCAAGATGAAGGAATGACAAGTAAAAAATACATCAGAATACCAATTGCATTTGTTCCTAAGGGTGATTTTGTATCAAAAAAAAATGACAATTCACTTTCTCATACTTTTTTTTTCTTTTTTGGAGTGTGTCTTTCTAAGATTCTCTTGATAAAAAAATCAGATAGCAATAATTTTAGATAATATTGCTTTCTTAGTTCCCCATAGTTGTTTTGTTTTATTATTTACTCTTTGCAGGTCTGTAGGTCAATGAATTTAACTTTGATGCTTGCTCAGTGAATAAAAGGCTTTAAAGCATATTTAAATGGCAACTACTTGGAGCAGAGATTTTGATTCAGTAAGTGGTGTTCTGTTCTATAAGTAGGGTCAGCCCAGTGTAAAGGCAGAATAGGTAGTCAACTATGAGATAAGATATTTGAGATCGCAATAATAAAAGCTAGTATGATACTTTAAGGCTTGCAAAACAGTCTACTGATGTCTTATTTGATCCTCATAGCAACTTTATGAGGTAAGAGTTATTATTATGCCCATTTTACAAATGAGAAAATTGAGGCTGAGAGCAGGTGCCTTTAGAACTGTGGCAGGAAATGATAATCTTAAAGGCTGGGTAAACAATGTAAGAGAAACATCCAGATTCTGGAACAACACTTTAAAATGCAGAGTTGAGATGATGAAGGAGACTCTGGAAACCCAAGGGGCAGCATGGGACTACTGGGCACCTGGGACAAAAGTGGCAAAAGGTGGGGGGAATGAGAAGAGCACAGATGGCTACAATTTGTGCTTAATTTTGTACATTTGGCCTTGCTTGTAAATCAACAGCTACCAAATGATGTCTATACTGCTAACTAGCTCTATAATGCTAGAAGGACTGGCTTATCATCATAGACTAATAAAGCAGGCAGAGAATTTAGAGGATTTCGAGTCCAACCCTATTGGAGGAAAATGAGGGGGTCAGATGTGATGAAAAAAGAATGAAAAATCATGGGACGTTGTGACCAGAGAAGGTCTCTTATGCAACTGTAATACTGTCCTTGGGGTTCCTGTGGTATGACTAGCTTTCTTGTGAAATAAGTAATTTTAATCTCAAAGTTTGTAATATGTTTAGTTCTATGGGTTAACAAGCATACTCTCTAAGTGTTCTTCCACCAGTGTTTTGAGAACCACATTTGAGCTATTCATTGAAAATAGTTCAGTTAAGGGGCTCAGTGAGTAGAGTGCCGGCCCCGGAGTCAGGAGGACCTGAGTTCGGATCCAGTCTCAGACACTTAACAAACACATACACACACACACACACACACACACACACACAAAACCTAGCCGTGTGACCTTGGGCAAGTTACTTAACCCCAATTGCCCTTCGAAAAGCAAAAACAAAAAAAAAGTTCAGTTAAGAAGAAAGAGGTCATGAGATAAAGTGAAAAATACTAGACAGAACAGACCTTTTCATACTAAATTCTGATTTACAATGCATAATGTTACAGTGAGGCATTCATGCAATTCCTTAAAGGATGTAACTCACAAGCCTAAGCCCATTTTCTTTTTTTGGATTCACTTATCCCAAATGAGTAATATGTCTAAATTATAGACTATTTTAAGAGAAATGAAATTTTGTTATTTTTGATTTAATTCAACAAACATTTACAATCTCCTACCATTCTCATAGAACCATAACAAGTCCCAAGCATATATGACAAAACAGAAGCAGTGCTTGTCTTCCAAAAGTTCACCTTCAAGGACAATAAAGGCTGATTTCACCAGTGCTTAGGCCTCCAACAACATCAATCAGTAGAGACACAAACACAAAACTAGATGTAAATTGAAAAAGGTCTCTGGAAGTTGGTATAAAGTCCATGTTCTATTTTTCTATCCCTAGATCACAGTCTAACCTACTCTTTTGGAATTTCATGTAATATAATAGAGGGTAAAAGGACTGAAATCTATGGTCCTCAGTTTATCCAGTCTGAAATTCATTTTCTGGGAAACCGGCACATGAGTCTGGGAGATATTACATCAGAAGAAGAGATCAAAATCTGGGAAAGTCTACAAGGAAAAAGAAACCCCAGGAGAACTGCATGCTCAAGAGGGCTAGGCTTGGTATCTGAGTAGTCCTGGGGCATCGGGGGCAGAGAGATTAACCAGAGCAATTGAGAATAAAGCAAAGGTTGTGGTCTACACTGGAGATGACAGTGTTGCAGATTATGTTCCCTGTGTGTGATTGCAGAGACGGATGTGGAGGGCACCTTGGTGGTGGAGCTGCCAAGGGTTCCCAAGTCTTGGAGCAGAGTCGCTCCCTACAAGCTCAATACCTCCAATTGCAAAAAGAAGAGGCGGCAGACGGCTGTTGTGTTGTTGCTGTTCATCCTTCATTCTCAAAGAGGACCAGTTATATCAGGAGGGTGACGTATTGGCTTGCAAGTGAATTGGAATTAAGTGAGGCAGGGCTGTGTGAAGTCGTCAGTCTCACTCTGTCTTCCAGAGTCATTGGAGTCTGGTGGCAAGACATAGGGCAGCAGAAGAACTGTAGAGAATTCTAGGGTCTAACATTGCCAAAGAAATATTGTCAAAGAAACATTGTGGAAGTCTTGGGGGTGAGGGGGAAGTGACAACCCTGAGGTTGTCAGTGACGATGAAAATCTACCAGTAGTGGTCTCATCGTTGGCTATGTGCTCTTTTTGTTTCCTGATTTTGGAAAGAGGAAGCAAAGGGGGGAAAGCTTCCTCTGCAGTCTATTCTGGGTAGAAAGGGAAGATACTCATTTAGAGAATGGTGACTGAAAGTAATCTAATTGAAATTGTTTTTTTCTAGTTTAATTAAATGCCTTCATTGATTCTATTCTTTTGAGAGCTTAGGTTTCTGTTAGAATGAGGATAATTGAATATATAGACCTGAGTTAGTTTTAGATGTTTTAGTTTTCTCACTTGCTTCATAGTGAGAAGATGGGGTATAAGCCATATAGGGGAACACATAAGAATATGGAACCTCATGAACATGAGTTAGTAAGGGGTTGGTTCATGATTGACAGTAAAATTAAAATGAACAAGTTAATAAGGTTGGCTATCTGATTTCTTATAATAGAGAACAGATTAGAAGTGCCTAGTATAAAGGAACGTTGCTGTTAGAAGATGCTAGATGTTAGTTAGAAGATGTTAGAAGATAAGTGATGGAGAAGGAGATAACAAAGGAAGTTTCTTGGTCCAGATGTGAGATTTAATCAATTTAACTTTCAACAAGGAAACTTTTCCCACAGATGCAGCTTGTCAACTGTTCTATAATTTAGAGATGTGAAAATCGTTTGGGGCACCGAAGGGTTAAGTGACTTGCCCAAGGTCACAGTCAGTATTTGAGACAGGACCTGTGCCCTGATCTTTCAAAGTCAAAGACCAATATGCTATGTTGCTTCTCAAGTAAGGAGTGTTTGTAGAAAGCAATGCAATTCACAAATAGCTTAAATAAAGCATCTTATCAGAAAGATGAATACTTTAAGTGAAGGGATATATTTTAAGATTTGATAAGCAATTCATTAGTTAGAACTATCATAAAATTTGATGAACAAGGTTTTGCTGTAATGTGCAAATGCTACCTGAATGTGCAAATGCTACCTGAAAAGTTTTCATATTCTTCCATGAGCACATTTGTCCAAAAGATGCTTCCCAAGTCACAACCATTAGCAGAGCCCAGAAAAATGCTGACTTGTTGCCACCCACCTATAGTTGATGAGGTCTACTTAAATGGAAAGTCCCAGGGACCCTTTTCAAAGGGTTCATTCTGACAATTGTTTTTTGTGAGTTTTTTACTTATTGAGGTAGAGTCTAAGACACTTCCTGCAGTGCAGCTCCCAAAGGTGTCTGACAGCTATTTCAGCTGCATTCTCACTTGGCAACTGTTCTAATCAGTGCCCTGGAGGGTGAAATAATGACTGTCCAATCACAGAATCTTACAGTCAGATACAAGTCCAAAGTTACACAATTTATGAGAAGAGGCAGTTATAGTTCAGTAAATATCTATTTGTAGTCCTCATTACTCCCATTATGAATTTCCCCTTACAATAGATTTATTTTCATTTTAGTGCATTAAAAAAAGCTTACTCTGTAGCTATGAGTCTCACTTATCAAGTCTTTTGAAATGAAATATCCTGTTTTCATAGCATCTTAAAGGTTTTTTTTTATTGAATCCTGTCACTAGCGAGTTACATCAGTAGCATTGTTGCTGTTTCTAGACTGTCTGATGATGTTTCTTCTTAAAACTGATAGAGTTTTTTTTTTCAAAAATTTAAGCACAGGTAGGAAATTTGGTATCATGTGTTTAAATAATCCAGTCATTATCTCATTCATAAAGGCATCTGAGTTATAAGGTGTTTATTCATTAGTTAACCAATGTTAATGATAAACTAAAAGTTAGAAAAATAAAGCAATATAGAATGCACAGGACATGTGTAGATGGTAGTGGATTGTCTGACTCAGTGTTCTCTAAGACTACATGAATTTGCTTCATTTATTGGTTAAGTGGAGAATATTAAATACTTATTATGTGTCAGAAACTGTACTATGCACTGAGGATGAAGAGACAGAAAAGAAACAGTCCATACCTTATAGGGCTTATGTTGTAGTGGGGGAAACAACATGTACTCATACATGTAAATATTAAAATATGTACAATAGTTACAAATTAATTTCAGGGGTCCCTACTAATTGATGGGGGGACCAGGAATGACCTCATGTAAAAGTTAGTGATTGAGCTGAGTTCTGAAGAAAGTTAGAGATACTAAGAGTCAGTGATGGGAAAGGAGAGTATTCTAAGCACAGAGGAATATGGAAGAGCTTCAGGGTGTTCTATCCTAACCAACTGTACAGTAGTTGTAAGTACTATATAAATGTTAGCTATTACGGAAATATAGTTCAATCATACCCTGTATTGATTTCATTTACTGCTAAAAATATTTTCAGTTAAACCTTCCTTCCTAGTACCTATTGCTACTGAAAGAGGAAATATTTTTTTGAAAATTAATGCTTTATTTTTTAGATGGAAAAGTTAAATTGCCCACAGGAGCCAGTCTAAATAAGTGGTTTGGTTGAATTGTTTTTTGGCAAATTGGAGGAATTTTGTCCATAGAACAAGGTGTAATTATCTAAGTGTCTGAAGAAAATTAGACAGAAAAGTTGAAAGAACTAATTAGTTCAACATGAGGAAAATGTGTTAAACTGAAGTCAGATAGCAACAGTGGGCAAAGTAAAACTAGAACAAGCAATGCTCATGGAATGTGACTTGGAAGCAGCAAAATTTAAGGTTAAGAAATCAAGAATGTAAGATGGTGGAGGAGAGGAAGCAAGCCATCTAACCTCTTCTAATATTCCCTTCCAGAAAAACTTTAAAATAATGCTTCAAATAAAAATGTTGGAGTGGCAGAGTCAACAAAAGGTTAGGGTATGACATTTTTGCAGCCTAAAAGAACTTAGGAGGTTGACAGGAGAAGTTTATGATACTATGCGCCACCCCACCAACAGTCACAACGCAGTGCACCCAGTGGCAGCACTAGCAGTGAGCCTTGGGAGGTGGATGTGGCGACAGCAGTAGCAACTGTGGTAACTCTCAGCCCAGAGACAGTAGGGTGGCGGACAACCGATAAGAAAGGGATTACAGGGGACCGTTTGCTAGTACTGGGTGTAACTGGAACTTATTGGCACCTCTGTTACCCATACACAGCACTGGGCCATGGTTGTGGGGCAGAGAGAAGCTCTTGTGGTCAGTCACAAGGGAGTAGAGGCCGTGGCAGCAGCTTCAGGGCCAAGAGGAGCGCTAGTATTTGTAGCTGCAAGGAAACAGGAGCCTTCCTAGATAAAGACCAGAGTGTAGAGCAATGACCTCACTTCTCCCCAGATCACACCACCTTGGGAGGACGGAATCCTTGCAGACTCCCAGAACTAGCACTGAAAACAATATCGTGAAAAACCCTGACGCTGGGAATAGTGCCTCCCCACCCCTTTAAGGTGAGCAAAGCCCAACTTAAAAAAAAATAGTTTACAACATTCAGTCCCACAATCCCCTGAGTTCCGAATTTTCTCCCCCTCCTTTCCTCCCCTTTCCCCCTCCAGGGCAGCATGCAATCTGATATAGGTTCTACAAATACCTTCACATTAAACATTAATCAAGTTGTAAAGAAAAATTATAACCAATGGAGTAAACAAAATAAAGAAGGAACGAAACAAAACTAAACAAAAAAAAAGAGAGCAAGTAGTTTGGTTCTATCTGCATTCAGGCTCTGTAGTTCTTTTCTCTGGATGGGGATATCCCTTTCCATCATGAATATTTTGGAGCTGTCTTATAACCTTGCATTGTTGAGAAGAATCCAGTCTATCAAAGCTAGTCATCACAGATATGATGTGTCTGTAATTGTGTACAAAGTTCTTCTGGTTCTGCTCTCCTCACTCAGCATCAGTTTACATAAGTTTCTCCAAGTTATTATGAAGTCTGTCTGCTCCTCATTTCTTATAGCACAACAATATTCTATTACATTCATATACGACAACTTGTTAAGCCAATCCCTAATTGATAGATATCACCTTGATTTCCAGTTATTTGCAACCACAAAAAGAGCTGCTATAAATATTTTTGTACATACAGGTGCAAAGCCCAACTTTAACATAAAGCTCAAAGTCAAGAAATGGTCTGATAAAATTAATAAACAACAACAACAAAAAAAAACTTGACCATAAAAAGCTATTATGGTTACAGTGAAGACTAAACCACAAACTCAAAAGAAGACAACAATATGAAAACAGCTACAACCAAAACCTCAAAAAAATGCTAATTAAGCACAGGCTCAACACCAATTCCTGGAAGAATTAGAGAAAGAAATATGAGTTTAAAGGGGAAAAAATGGGAAAAGAAATAAGAGTGATGCAAGAAAACTATGAAGAGAAAATTAATGACTTGGTGAAAAAGACAGAAAATTACTGAAGAAGATACTTAGAATTGGTCTGATGGTGAAAGAGGTACAAAAATTCACTGAAGAAATCCAGAGCTTAAAAAGAAGAAAAGGCAAAATCAGAAAAAAGTACAGAAGTTTACTGAGGAAAAAAAATTCCTTAAAAATTAGATTTGGCAAGTGCAAGCTTGCCATGAGACATCAAAACAGTAAAACAAAATCAGAAGAGTGAAAACAAATAAAAGAAAATGTGACATATAAGATTTTCAATCACTCCCAATGAAAAGATCAGAGCTGAATAGAAAATCTGACATTCAAACAGAAGACCCAAGAGAGGCATAAAATTGTAGACATGAAAGAGAAATCATAAAGTACTCATTCAGTTTAAACTATTTACATTCTGAAATGAAAAGATGATACATCCAACTCCTAAGATATCTATTATTATTAGGGCTGTTAGAAGGAGTTTATATAGATGGAGGGCATTCATGTGAGTTGATTATGTTGGGATGATCAAAAAACTGTAAGTGTTAGAACAAGGGATGTGCCAAGAGAAGGAGGAAGGGAAGAGTATATTGGGGCAAATGTTCCCAAATAAAAGCAGTGCCCAAAGAAGAGTTTTACACTGGAGGGGATAATAGGAGTGGTAGTGAAAGGTAATGCTTAAACCTAACCTCATTATCATCAGAATCAGTTCAAAGAAAGAAGAATATATATATATATATATATATATATATATATATATATATATAATCCAATAGGGAAATAGGAGGGGAAGATGACAAAAGAAGTGGATGAGAATAAAAGGAAGAGAAGATTAAAGGAAGCAGTAGTCAGAAGCAAAACAGACTTTTCAGGAAGGACAGAATAAAAAGAGAGAAGAATAAACAGAAGAAAATGGGATGAAGAGAAATGCACAGTAAATTTCATAGTAACTGTGGATGTAAATAAGATGAGCTTACCCTTAAAATGGAAGCAGAATGAATTAGAAACTAGAATCCAACAATACGTTGTCTAAAAGAGACATAAAATAGATATATACACATAGTTAAAATAAGGGACTGTAACAGAATTTATTTACTTCAGCAGAATTTATGTACTTCAGCTGAAGTAAAACAAAAAAACTCCAAAACAAAAATAAATCAGGGGTAGTGATCATGATTGCAACCAAAGCAAAAGTAAGAACAGACCAAATTAAAAGAGATAGTCTGGGAAACTATCTAGAAAATTATTTTGCCAAAAGGTACCATAAAAATGAAGTAATATAAAAATATAGCAAATTTCTCTGATAAAGACATCATCTCTATTTAGGCAACTAAAGCAAATTTATAAAAATAAGAACCATCACCCAATTATGAATGGTTAAGGGATACAAAAGGGCAGTTCTCAGAAGAAATTAAAACTTTCTCTAGTCATGAAAAAAAAAACGTTCTGAATCACTAATGATTAGAGAAATGCAAAAAACCTCCCCAAAAAATCCCAAACCAACTCTGAGGTACCACCTCTCATCTATCAGAAATGGCAAATAATGGAGGGGATAAGGGAAAATAGATACATTAATGGACTGCTGGTGGAGTTGTGAACTGGTTCAAACATTCTGGAGAAAAATTAGGAACTAAGGCCAAAGGGCTATAAAATTATGTGTACCCTTTGACCCAGCTCCTAGATGTATACCCCCAAAGAAATTAAAAAAGGAAAAGGACCCGTATTTACAAAAAAAAAATATTTATAGCAGCTCTTTTGTGGTGGCAAAATATTGGAAATTGAGGAGATACTTGTCAACTAGTGAATGACTAAACAAGTTGTTTTATGTGATTATTATGGAGTGCTTTTGTGCTGTAAGAGATGACAAGGGAAATAGTTTTGAGGAAAAAAAAACAAATTGGAAGATCTATATAGACTGATATAAAGTGAAAAAAGAAAAATGAAAAGATTATTGTACACATTAAGAATAATATTATAATGAAGATTAATTGTGAAAGACTTAGCTATGCTGATTAATATGATGATTTAAGAAAATTCCAAAGAATTTGTGATGAAGAAATGTTATCTACCTCTAGAGAGAGCTGATAAACTCTGAGTAAAAATGGAATATAATTTTTCACTTTATTTTTCATTCCTTTTTGATGATATGGCTAATACAGAATTCTGTTTTGCATGATTTCACACTCATAATTGATATATTGCTTTGCCTTCTTAGTGAGTATGGGAGGAGTGGGAGGGGAGGAATTTAAAACTCAAAATTAAAAAAAAAAGAATCTCAAAAATATATAAATAAAAAAAGAAATTAAGAGTAGCAGCTAAAAGGAAATAATAAAGGCATGAAACAGAAATGCATTCATTTACGACAGAATTAATTTGAATTATGAGATATTTTGTGAACTATTGGTGATTCAGAAAAAAAGCTTTAACTTGTTAGAATTGTTTAGAATTGAAGACTGTTTCTAAAAATCCAGTTTCCCTCCTGGCATTTGGAATGATTTTAAAGGATTTTCAAGCCCTTCTTTGCAGATGTTGTCATTTTGGTATTATTTTGGGAAAGGAAGGTGAAATTTAAAATACATCAATTTAAATTCATATATAACATTGGGTTTGATAACATAGTTGGGGACAATTATTGTGTATATCATAATTGATTTGGGTTGTAACTAGGAATTGATAAACAATGGTGTCATACCTTGGCAGTGGAATATTCTTTGCTACACTTTTACAAGTAGTCAATACTGAATGTCAAAAGTGAGAGGATGATATACTGAATTTCCTTTCATGTCAATAATTTGGAAATATGTTAAACTGAACAAAGGTTTTTGGACTGATAGTGATAAATCTGTTTTATGTCTCAGAGAGTAAGAGGAACCGTGCCATCCCATCCAACTGGGTTTTTGGGTCAAGAGGAAAGATTGCACCTCCTAAATCTGGGATAAGAGTGTATGTTGTATTCTCACCATCCATAGTATGGTAAAGCACCAAGGCCTTCCCATGTAGATTCTTACTTCAAAATGCAACTCTGTACCCATTCCTCAGGAGTCAACAATCCTAGCATTACCTCTGTTTTGGTCTTTTGAACTCTTAGGTGTAAAACACCAAAGGATAAGTGGATTGGTAGAGTAAATGCATGTGGGTTAATAGAAATTGCCACATTAGAACAAGTAGGGTACACAAGATTACTTCCTAAGTATAAATAAATTTTGGAACATGGAACTTATAACACATTTGTCACTTTCACTCATTAAATTTGTCAGAGATCAAAATTTAATAAGTCTATAGACATTGATCTTGCCTTTTGCCTCATGCCCTGAAATATCACACAGATTGGACAGTTAATTTTCTAGTTATACAGGGAGGTCTGTGCCTTAATAGTCCAGAATTGCTAAACCTACATTCCTTATTTTCATGGCAAACTTATATACTGGTAACTTAGCAATAAGCTTTATATGATAATGCCTTAGTATACACTCTTCACCCCTTTTTTTCTTTTTTTGCTCTATCTTGGCATTAGTTGCACAAAGAGAGGATCTGTTTAGGTGGGTTGGTAACTGGTTAGGCCAGCATTAGATTTGAAGGTAAGCCTTCATCTTTGTCCTGTCTTGAGGTTTTTCTTGTTGTTAACTACCTCTCCAATGCTTTCCATCAAGCCACCACCCCATTTATTATCCCTAGCACAAAAGAAGTCATATACAAAAAGTCAAGTACAAAGATCAGGAAATATAGAATTAAGAATATAGGCCCATCTTATTTTGTCATGCTAGACAATTTAGCATCACTAAAAAGGTCTATGGATAGACTAGGTATGGCTAATATAAATAAACTATAGGAAAGCATCCCATGGGAGAGAATAGCATTCCTAGGTAAGATAATACAAAGCATCTGCTCAACTTGTAGGTGCTTTTTCCTAGAAAGTTCCAATCAAAACTCAATAACTGTACCTTAGATATTAATCAGTCACCAAATGTGTACTTTTTTCTGCTAACATTGTACAGTCCTCCATTCATCATTCACAGCATACCGATTTATTCTTTATCTTCTCAATCTTGTTGTAATTATATTAATTGGGCATCAGTGCTCCATTTGGTTGAAGAGCATGGCTATAAGATCTGTTGTGCCCATGGTGAGATTTTCTTCCTCCTAACCATTTTAAAAATGCCTTGGTTAAACCATTAATAGTAATAATAGTTAACATTTACATTGTGCTTACTATGTGTAAGGCACTGTTAAAGGTTTTATAATTGTTATCTCATTTGTTCCTCATAACAATCTTGGGTGATAAATGCTATTATTATCCCCACTTTACAGATGAGGAAATTGAGGCAAACAAGAGTTAAGTGACTTGCCAAGACTTGTCCAGACCTGAGGTTGGATTTCAACTCAAATTTTCCTGAGTCCAGGTCTAGTGCTCTATCCATGAGCCATCTAGCCACAATTCTGTTAATTTCTCAACAATGGAAAGACTTCAAGAATGGTGACAGTCGCAGATGTCTCTAACATCTGATGACCAGATGTTATACAGATAAGTACATCATCAGTAATTTTTTCACTAACTTATGAAAGCTTTGACACACCAATGCATGAAATAGAGAAATAGAAAAAGTCTCTCAGTCCTTCCTGTCCACTTCTGCTTTTGTAATAGGAGTGGTGGAAGAGTGGGAAAAGGTAGAAAAGGAGCAGAGGATGCTAAGGATCACAGTTTTTAGGACATCTGTAAATATTAGTTCAACTGTTAATACTAAAAAGGTGAGGTCCTTCCTTGTCCAATGGCCAGTGAGTTAACATGCTCCCAGAGGAACAGAACCATCTCACTGTTGTCAGTCTCATTATAAATTAAATCAGAAGGCATAAATAGATGATGCAGCTAACTGGAAGATGACTTAATTTTCCTTGGAGAGGCAAATAAAATAGTTGGCAGAGTTGATTTCATTGTGTTTCCAAAGATAACAAGAAACATTTCATGGGACCCTTGGGCATCGTGTCTTGCAATGACCATAAGGAGAATAAGCAAAAGAACCCAGAGATTGTCAGCCAGCAAATACCTAATTTTCTTGCCAAGCAGAAAGACATGGAAGCCAAAGTCCACACTGGTTTAAAACATCTATCAAGTATACATAGATGAAATCTGTGACAGATTTCTGGAGGTGACACAATTTTGGAGGTATCGAGAGACTGATTTTCAGGATATTTTAAAGAGAGAAACATATGAAATGGTTGGAAAGAGTAAAAAACTGATTATGAACAAAAGAAGATGGTTGAAAGGATATCAGTGACTACCAATTATTTGTCTGTTTTTTAATCTCTACAAAATCTCCATGAGACTAATTTATACATATTGAGGGTTTCTTTGATGAAAACATGGGAAAGAAACAGATGATTTTTTAAGCAATATTCTATAGTGGACTACATTTTCAAAGTAACACAGTTGATTTAAAGATAGGGAAAACACATGATCCTTCTGTTTTTTTGTTGACTACCTACCAAAAAACAATATTTTATGTGTTAGAGCAAAGTACAAACTTACTGGCTCTTAATACTTGATGCTACTTACTTTACAAAGTTGTTGTGAAGAAAAGTATGATGCATTGGATATGGGATCAGGGCTGTGGGTTTGAAGGCCAGGTCTCCTCCACACTAACTGTGGGGCTTTTGGTAAACCATTTCATCTCTGTGGGCCTGTATCATCAGCAACCACACGAGCATACCCAGGATGGCTGCTAGCACAGGTTCTTATATTTGCTTTACTAGGAAAGATAGCTGTTCAAGGGGTCAACAATTTTTAAAATATTTTTTATATTCATTTAGTTCAGGGGAGAAGTCAGTACCCTGAACTTCAGAGAAAATCCAAACAGAAAATAGAGAAAATATAAGCAGAGAAATAAAGACTGATAGACAGGGCTTCTAACTGTCTGAGAAATTAGCACAGATCAAGAAACATATCCAACTGTCTGACCAAGGCAATACATACATATTTAGCAAAGAGAGAAGCACCAACATCTGGGTTTTTCAAAGCTGGGTAATAGCTACCCAGAGTCACATCTGGTCAAAGCACAAGAACACTATTCTAATGAGTGAACCCCAAAGCAAAATGATAATCTCAGAGTATATATACCTTTTTTAGTGTCAGAGGGCATCACAACCCTCATGACTCAGTGCCTAATTAGAAATTAACAAAAGGTGTGAAAGCCTTCCTACAAGCAAGCCTCCCCTAAGCAAGCTTCCGTTCATGGGCTTCATGTGAGACCTATTAATGGGCAGGGAAGATCTCAAATCCCATTAACATTACAGGACCTCAGTTTACTCATCTCTAAAATTAAGAAGATTAGACTCGATGAATTATCAGGTCCCTCTTACATCTATGACTTGTTATAAGGTGGAATACCACCTATCTCTCCCCAGCAAGAGAGGCCTATGTTTGGTTCAGTTTAGTTCAGTTGTATTTGATTCTTTATGACCACATTTAGGATTTTCTTGGTGAAAATACAGGAGTGGTTTGCCATTTCCTTCTCCAGCTCATTTTACAGATGAGGAAATGGAGACAATCAGGATTAAGTGACTTGCCCAGGGTCACACAGCTAGTAGGTATTCAAGTTCAGATTTGAACTCAGGAAATGAGTCTTTCTGACTCCAGGCTTGGCACACTTTTTACTGCACCACTTAGCTGTCCTGGGATTGATTCCGGTAAGAATATGAGATTAGTGTGCTTAATTTTTAAAATGCAAAAAGAAGTAGTTAGCAGAAGAGCTTTTGGGCCCACTTTATGATACCTGGAGAAGCAGAGTTAGTGTTGGAAGACTAGGGTTCCAGTTCTGACCTTGCTGCTTCTTGGTAGTGAAAACTTTAAGCAACACATTTAACTTCTTGGAAGTTCAGTTTTCTGAACTGTAAAATGAAGACAATACTACGTGTACCATCTACTTCATGAGGATGATATGACAAGTGTGATACATTGTTTGGAACTATAAAATTAAATATAAAATGTGATGTTAAAGTAATAGATAAGTTGGGAGCAGATGGGTTTAGTGAAAAAAAATGCTGGATTTAGAATCAGAGAAGGCCACACTACTGAAGCGTGACTGCTCTACAGATGGGTTCTAACAATTAGGACAGATATTAAGTTTTGGTCCATTCATGGAAGGTATATATCTCTTACCAAAGGACTAGAAGAGATAAGTTGGAGAAGCCAAGTACCCCAAGAATAACTAGATGACTTATTTTGGGGAGGCCCAGCAAAACATAAAGACCATCTATAGGATTGTGATCTATGATGGTTTAAGAAGTACCTGTGACAATGGATGTTTAGATCACTGAAGGAAGCATAATTTTCCCATTTGAAACTTAGTAGAAGGGCAAGTAGTGAGGGAAACTGAATTGAAACAAAAAGATAAGTCATGAGAAAATCTCATCCGAAAAATGGCTCATGTAAAATATAAGTATGAAGAAACTAATAAAAAATAATAACAAATTTTAAGAACCTGAAATTTTGTAGGAATAAATTAAGGCACAATTTTATTCCACACTTAGGGAAATTAACTGGCTTCACAACTTTGGGAAAGTCACAATTTTTCTGGACCTTAGTTTCCTCATCTACAAAATGATGGATTTGATCAAAGGATGTTTAAGTTCCCTTCCACTTCTAGTACTCTGTGACTTCTTTCTTTTCTCACTGCAGAGCCAGAATGGTCCAGGATGGAACTGTGTCTCAGGGCACTTAAATCTCATCAATGGGGGAAAAATTAATGTAGGTACTCCTTTAGAAGAAATAAATGAGTACCTAGTTAGCAAGAATAATTAACTAAAATAGGGGGCTACCAGATTGAAGGGCACTGTTAATAATATCCATCTATGAGCTATACTATATTAACTAATGATCAGATGAACTTGTCTTAATTGCTTGTGGTATTTTTACGTCATGGATTACAAAGTTGATTTGAGGAAGCTACTCATCTTCTTTTTCTATTTCTTTGTCTTATTTTCTTTCTTCTTCCTCTTCCTCCTCTTCTTCTCCTTCTCTTTCTTCTCTTTCTTTGTCTTCATCTTCCTCTTCCCTTTCCTCCTCCTCATTTTCTTCTTCTGATTTACAAAGTTATATTTTATGAAAAGGTATAGAGAGGATAATTTAAGTCCTCCAAACCAGGGGAGCACAGGTTTGTAGGATCAAAATTAAACTATCTTACCAGTAAGACAAATATGTAGAGAATACATGGTGTTGAAGGGTACCCCAAAACTCCCGGCCCTGGGAAGTATTTTCTTCCCCACAAGTTCACTTTGGCCTGATTCTTGACTGATGTTCAGATTTTCTATTTAGGACTCTTCTCATCTTTTTTTACCTAAGCAGAAAGAGAGAACACTAACAGTGGAAAATGGAATGTAATTGTGAAAGGGTTTTGAAGAATTCTGAACCTTACTACCTTTTCACTGGGAAAAGGTGATGGTGCTTTGAGCTTAACATTTAAAGAAAGGAGAAGGATAAACACCCCTCTATCTGCAAACAGGTCGGTCTATTCACATATGACAACATAGGAGAAATCTTGGATCCAGGAAAGTTAATGAACAAGTCTAAAGGGTGCTACTAGGCAAGAGGAAGGAGAAAAGTGTCAGTCACATTACTACTGAATGATGCAATTAGATAAAAATAGTTTCTATTATTTATTCATAAGAAATGTTCAGGCACTAAACTCCAAAAAATATTTATGAAAGCAATGCAATCAATCAGAGGTCCCAAATTAGAAAGAAGGATGAATCCCCCAGAGAAGTTTTAGCTGTCTGTCTCACTTTAGTTCAACTTCTCTCAAAGATAATAAATCACATTACAGGATTTGGGATTTGAGGATCAGTTTATTTCTGGTTTCCAGCTGTGACTTCCAGGGTCTCAAAATGACTGGCTTGATATTTATTCTTTCTCTTGGGAAAGAAGGGAAAACTCATCTACAAAGTTCCCACTATCTTAAAAACTGAAAATATTAGCTGTTACAATTCCTACTGGCTGACCTCAACCTAAGAGGACACCATTTGACTGGCTCAACTTCTTAAAAAAAAAAAACCCCAACCTTCTGTTCACTTTAGATATCACTGTGCAACAGTGGTATGGAAGCTTCCAGAATATTATGGATAAAGGAGCTTGCAATATTATCCTCATTTTCTTCCAAACTTCAACTAGCAAGGATAGCTTTCTTGTGTGCTATTAAATTACAATTAGTGTATGCAATTTCTTGGAAAATGCCTGAATTGCTTTTGCCTTATTAAAAAATCAATTTGCTTTTTAACCAAAAAAGTTGAAAAGACATGACATGCCAAGAATTAGGCAGTTCAGCATGTGGCTATTGTCCAAGATGATACAAAGTGTATGGACATTATCCATAGGAGGTTTTTGCTTTTTTTTTTTTTTCATGCATGATGCCTCACTACATAAGGGACAAGATCACAGGATAATTGTAAGTCCAAGAAGGAAGCCAAAGTGATTCCAATGTGAAAACATATTGCCATTTTCCACAAACCTCTAATTATCAAACTTTAAGGCTACTTATGCTCCTTGAGAGCAGAGATTGTGCCGCTCTCTGTATTTACATCCCCAGACCTAGCACAGTGACTGGCACAAAATTGGTACCTAATAAACTCTAGTTGGTTAATTGTTTATTCTTTTATGTGCTTAGGAAAAGATTAGAATAAATTCTTTGTGCCTTAGAGGTCCACTATAAAGGAGGATGAAGGAACTCTTCTTCTTAGGAGCAGATGGAGATGAGAAATTGGGTTTTTGTGTTTCCTAGGTCAGAACCTTAGAAGGGATAAAGTATAAAGATGCTGGCTGATTAATTAACATGACATTAATTGATGTCAACACTGGTGTAGCAACAAAAATCATTGAACTTGGATTCATGAGACTTGAGTTCTGACCCCAACTCTACTTGGTATGACCTTAGGTAAATCATTTGACATCTCTGGGCCTTAGTTTCTTCACCTGCAAACTGAGGGGGTTGAATTAGGTGATCTTAGCTCTAGTTTCCTCCCTTTCTATATTAGATCTATAATTTTATGATCCTGTGATCCCAATTTGCTTAAAAGGGAAGAAGGGGAAGTTCTGAAAGGGTCATGAGAGAGCATCACATTTATTAGAAATGAGGGAGCCTGTGACCAGTCAAATGTTATTTATTAAACTTATACTATGTCTTAAATCCTATATTGTTTGAAGAAGTATAATCACAGTGCTGGACCTTAGGAAGCATATAGGTATGGCTGGGGAAATAAGATATAAACATGAAGTTAAGTAACTATGATAGAATTGACAACTCCTTGTGAGATGAAATTTTGTTTCCTCAAATGTGAATGTTTGTACTTGAAGTCAAAGATAGTATGATGTATTTGTATATATGTACATATATATACACATATAGTTATCTAGTTATATATTCATAGAATCATATACAACTACATATAGTTATATAAACATATATATTTGACCATATATGTAGGCAGACATATATGGTTAAACATACATATATACACACAATTATTTATCATTACATTTTTGTACATCATATTAACTTTGTACAATCTCAAATACTAATATTATCCTACGAGGAAACAAAACTCAAGATGTTAGAGAGAGGAGTAGAGAGGGAATGCTTTCCCCTATCCCTTCAGCAGAGCACTAGCTGCCTGACTGGTCTATTTTCGTCTGTCTCCACTTGCCACATCCTAGGGTCCATCTTCCTGGTTCACTTCCCCATGGAGTACCACTACTGTGCTAGCAGGACTAAGCATCCACATAATAGAACAGTGTGGGATCAGAGGTAGTTCCCTTCCCCAACTCCCATTATCCTTCCTCGCTACTCAGAGTAAACTCCTGTTGAACTTTTCCCAGTCTTCATTTCCTCTGCTTTCCCTTTCCACATGTCCTCCATAATATCCCTCTATTGTTAACAAACTCCCCTTTACCATTTGACTATCCTTCCATCTTCTGTGGCTGACTGAAATCAGTGTTCTCCTAAAGATACCACATCTTTTGATACCTTCTCCAAGTTTGGTTGCTTCTTTCCTCAGATATCCCAATTTGTGGGGCTAGGAGGAGAAGATGGTATACACTTCTGCATTATAGGTCAGAAAGTTCTCCTCTTTAGCATTCCACTTAAACTCAACCAGATCAACCATCCTATCACTGATGAAACTCCAAGTCACTCTCCCTACTTCCTAAGAAATATAGTATCTGGTTTTCTCTACCTTGACTCCCTCTCAGTTCAATTGGCTTGGTTTGTTCTTTACCTTCCCCAAGTCCCAACGCCTCCTTCTCCATTGGTCATGTCTAAGAATCTCCCTCATACCCAATGAATTTGCCCCAGCTCTTGGAATCCCTAATATGTCTCTGATCAGCTTGTAAAAATTTCAGAGAAGAGAATGAATTCATATTATTTTTTAATCTTGAATGAATGGTTCACAGTATTGAGACTACAGTGAGAGGGATATCCAGTGGAAGTACAATTGAAAAGGGCTTATAAACCAGATAAACAAGGAAAGGAACTCTGTCAGCCTTCTGTAGAGTTTCTTTCCATGATATTTTCCAAGAATAGAAACTTGAATGCAGTCACAGGAAGATGAGGAGCCAAGTTGAGTAG
Organism: Petaurus breviceps papuanus; assembly: GCF_028583685.1. NCBI lineage: Eukaryota > Metazoa > Chordata > Mammalia > Diprotodontia > Petauridae > Petaurus > Petaurus breviceps. The sequence continues at coordinate 2,158,976 of NW_027185890.1, forward strand.
TTGAAGTGATTATTATGATCTACAAATTGGAAACAGAAGGAAATATGAAAGTCTGTCAAGAAATTGTGTGGTATATTCAGATACTCCAATAGCTCTGAATTCTTTTCAATTTATAAGCTTCAAAATGAGTAAGTTGGAATTTATTTGTGGATCTGATTTAGGTGTCTAGGTGGTATAATGGATAGAGTACTGGATTTGGAGTCAGGAAGAGCTAAGTTCAAATCTTGCCTCAGACATTTACCAGTTATGTGACCTTGGGTAAGTCACCTAACCTTTCTCAGACTCAGTTTCCTCATATGTAAATGGTGATAATCATAATATCTTCTTTTTTAGGATTGTTGTGAGCATTAAATAAGATAATATGAAAAGTGCTTTGCAAACCTTAAAGAGCTATATAGATAGTAGCTATTATTGCTGTTATGAGAAACTAGGTGGTGCTGTGTGGATAGGGTGTGATGGGCCTGGAGTCAGGAAGACTCACCTTCCTGAGTTTGAACCTAGCCTCAGATACTTACTAGCTGTGACCCTGGGCAAGTCACTTAACTCTGCGTTAATTTCCTTATCTGTAAAATTAACTGGAGAAGGAAATGGCAAACCACTGCACTATGACTGCCAAGAAAACTCCAAATGTAGTCCTAAAAGTCAGACATGAAATAAAACAACTAGACAAAAAAAAATTATTGCTGTTTTTGCTATTTTCCATCCCATATGACTCTTGCCTGCATCTTTTCATAAGTTCACCACAGGGAACGTACTATTTGAACCAGAGTCCTTCCTTCCTTTCTCCTGATATTTCACAGGTACCAGCTGAGGAGCTCTCTGGCTCCACTGTTATCATTACATATTCTTGGCACATGACTAATATATGAGAAAGAGACATAGTCTCGTTCTCATATATTAGCATCGAAAAGATTAAGTTCCATCTTGCCTCTGGAAGTATGATGCAGGGCAAATCACTTAAGTTCTCAGTCTCTAGGCAACTCTCTAAGACTAGAAATTTTAGAGAAGATGCTGCTTAGATTCATTTTCATTTTTGTTCAGTCATTTCAATTATGTCTGACTCTTTATGACCCCATTTGGGGTTTTCTTGGAAAAGATACTGAAGTGGTTTGCCATTTCTTTCTCCAGCTCATTTTACAGGTGAGGAAACTGAGGCAAACAGGATTAAGTGACTTGCCTAGAGTCATACAGGTACTAAGTGTCTGAGGCCAGATTTGATTTCAGATCTTCCTGATTCCAGGCCCGGTGCTCTGTCTACTGTCTCCACCCAGCCTTCCTACTTTCATTCATAGAGGGAGTTTATATACAAGGCACTATGCTAGATACTGTGGATTCAAAGACAAAAAAAAAAAGGAGAGAGTACCTGCCCTCACAGAGTTTGTACTTTTTTGATGAGGATATGACACATACCATAGCTAAGTATAATAAAGAGAGAATTTCTGGGTATGGTGGGTACAAAGGAGAAATCTACATATCATGTTCTAGGTAAATGAGAATGGAGAGAACACTCAGGGGGATAAGGAAAAGATTTTGTTTGTTTTGAAGAAGTGGCACTTGAGATAAGTGTTGGAGGAAGAGATTTCCCAAAGGTTAAAGAGAGTAAGGAGGGAGAACGTTCCAGGCATAAAGACATATAAAGAGGCCAGAGAGTATATTGAGCTCCTGGAAAAGCAAGTAGCTCAGTTTCACTTGGATTTGAATACAAAAAGATGAATAATGTGAAATAAAACTAGATAATAGTTTAACTAATAAAACTAGTTGGTCTCCAACTGTGGAAGGTCTTCAATGCAATGCTGAGTAGTTCATAGTTCAGACTAGAGACAATAGAGTCATTGATGCTTGCTGAACAGGGGAGTGTCAAGGTAAAATGCATTCATTAGGACAATTATTTTTGTAGCTAAGTAAGGGTTGATCTATCGAGAGGGGAGATAAGAGATATAGGGAGACTAGTTAGGACGCTACTGAAATTGTCCAGGTGTGAGTTGTGGAAAGCTTGATCTAAGGTTGTGGCTCCATGAATGGAGAGAAGTATGCAGAAGAAAGGGATATGGTGGAGTTGGGACTAATAAGTCTTGGCAGAAGATGTTCTCTGATGGTTAAGGAGAGGGAAGCATCAAGTATGATGATTAATAAAGATCAAGTGAGATTAGGCCTGGATATATTGATTTGGGAGTTCTGGTATAGAGCTAATAATTGAATCTATAGAAGTAGATGAAATTACCAAGAAAGCTCAGAGAATAGACTCAAAGGATATTAAGTATTTAGAGGGATTATTTGACTATTCATATCTGCTTAATTATAACATATCTTAATAATGAGAAAAGGGTTGGGCATGTCAATTGATGCAATTAAAAATAATTCTACCATAATTTAGTGTAATTTCTCTTATCTTTGTAAATGTAATTTAATCAAATAATTACAAGCAGATAGAATTTAACTTTGAAACAAACATTTCTATAAGAGTATATTTTCTTGGCCTTATGGATGAAAAAAAGATGTTCAGAACCAATTGATATTGATATAGCATGGTCCTTAGAGGTATTTTAAAATTCCAATCCTGATTTAATGAATGATTATTATTTTTAAAGTAGACCAGGAGTGGAGATCCTGTGCCCTCAAGGCCACTTGTGGCCCTCTAGGTCCTCAAGTGCGGCCCTTTGCCTGAATCCAAACTTCACAGAACAAATCCCCTTAATAAAAGGATTTATTCTGTAAAACTTGGACTCAGTCAAAAGGCCACACCCAAGGATCTAGAAGGCTACATATAGTTGAGACAGTAGGTTCCCCTCCCCTGGAGTAGACCATAAAAATAATAATAAAAAAAAAAAAGATTAAAACCTAGGAGAGCTGTCTTGTGGGGTTAAAAAAAAAATCCCTACACATTTTTTACATTTTTAATTCCCATATACCGTAAGGTCAGTAGAAATTTTCAGCCTAAAAGAAAGGCCATGGAAGCAGAATGAAGATCATGGGAATTAGAACAGGAGGAGACCTTAGAAGCCAACTAGCTCAATATCGTCATTATATGCATGAGTATAGTGAGGCTGAGTAAGGTGAAAGGAACTTGCTAAAACACACCTCCGTCTCTTAAAAACAAAGTTCATGTTAGAACCTCTGCTTCTTTCCATTATCCCCCATGGCCAAGGCCAACACAAGCTAGGACATGCTTGCTGTTGATGTTTGATGTAGTATTCTATCCAGCAGACTGAACTGCTACCATATTAAAGGGGAGGGTCATGGAGAATAGGGAAGATGCTGAAAAGGAAACTAAGAGAATGTTTAATTGATGACAAGTTTGGTTTGTAATAGAGTATTTCAGATCCTAACAAAAATAGAGTTCATATGATCTTGTTACTATTTTTTTTCTTTTTTGGAGGGTGGAAGGAAGGGCATTTGGCATTAAGCGACTTGCCCAAGATCACATGGCTAATAAGTATTAAGTGTCTGAGGCTGGATTTGAACTTAGGTCCTCCTGACTCCAGGGCTGATGCTCTATTCACTGTGCCACCTAGCTGCCCTTTGTTACATTTTTTAAAAAAGTAAAGAAAACCTAGTGTAATGCTAAAGGGAATTTGAAGATCTTCCCTGCCCCTTGATAGATCTAAGTTAATTTGAGGACCTTCCCTGATTTGAAAATATGCTCTGACCCCTAATAGACTACATAAGCCTGTGGTGGGAGGCTAGTTTTTCAGGAACTCCCACACCTTGTTACTTTGTGATTGGGCAGTGGGTCACGAGGGTTTTATTGTTCTCTGAGCCTGGGGAGAAGGCTATATATACCCTGATGTGAGGTGTTACTTTGGGGCTCACTCATGGGAAGAGTTGTGTGATTTGGCCAGATGAGACTCTGGGTAGTTGTTGAGTACCCCTCACCCCCCCCCCCAGGTTTTGAAAACCCAGATGTTGGTGCTTCTCTCTCTGGTAACTAATTGTATGTATAGAATGGTCAGAGAGCTGGAAGTCCTGTCTGCTGGTCTGTTTCTCTGTATTTTTTGTCTGTAACTTCTATTTGTATTCTCTGAAGTTCTGGGTGCTGACTTTTCCCCCTGAACTGGGTAAATGATGTATGTTTGATTAAAGTAAGATGGTTAACCCTTTTTTGACTTGCTTTCCTTTAGAAAAGTAGATCAAAGAACTTGTGCTAGCAGCCATCCTGGGTATGCTAGGGTGCTTGCTGCTACACCTAGAAGACCTATTTTATGGGTTCATATTTGCCTTTGACAAATATGGGCTTGGGCTACTTAACCCCTCAAAGTTCTAGTCACCGTAAGAGACACTCTGAGATTATAAAGGTCAGAGGAAATACTGTCCTGAACCCACAAAATAGGTAGTCTAGGTGTAGAGGGAGTTTGTAGAGAAGTGTAGAGAAATATCTGGAAGTTTCACATATCAATGAAATCAAAGGTCTAGGGCCCTATTCCTTACCAACATCCATTATTATTATCCCTAACAAGTGTTCATTCAGTCTCTATTTGAATACCTCCATTAGCAAGGAACCCACTAAATCACAAAACTCCATTTTTAGACAGCTTGAATCATCAGGAAGTTCTTCCTTTTATTGAGCTTGTTCCATATTAGTCTCCTTTCTGCTTTCTCCAGTAACCCAGAGTAAGGTGACATGACAATGAAGTCTCCTTGAAAACACATGCCATGAGCCTTCCCTTTAGGCCATATATAAATAGATTCCCCCACTATTTTTAAAAATATAAAATGGAGGTCATATCTCTTGCTGTGCCTGTTGGTAATCTTCATATTCTAGAGCACCATTTCAAAGCCCCTTCATTCTTTTACAAACCTGCCATGGCTCCACCCTCCCTGACACTCTCAGCTGAGGATTTTGTCTTGTATTTCACTAAAAGCAATGAGGCCGTTGAGGCCAATTCCCTCTTTTCTTTTCTTCCTTATGTTGTATCACCAACATGCCTTCTAACACTATCTCCTACTTCACCCTTGTCTCACATGAAGAGGTGGCCCTTCTTGCCAAGGCAGATACCTCTACAAGCATGAGGGATTCCATTCTTTTTCATCTTCTCCAGCTGATTGTTTTCTCAAATCCTCTGCTGCTCTTCTGTCTTTCTCTGTTTACTGGCTGCTTCCCTACTACCTACAAACACACCCATGTCTCCCAATATGTTCCAAAAATGTCCTCCAAAATGCCCATTTATTCTATCTGTAGCAGCTAGTTCTAATCCTACATATCCCCTTTCTTCATACATAAAATCCTTGAGAAGACCTTCTACAATCAATGCCTTCACTTCTTTTCCTCTGACTCTTAATTCTCTGCAGTATGGCTTCTAACCTTATCATTCAACTGAAATTGCTCTTTTCAAAGTCGTAAATGATCTCTTAACTGTCAAATCTAATATTCTCTCCCCCCCCAAGTCTTCATCCTTTCTGCTTCTCTGCAAAATGCAATGCCGGTTTTCCTTGTATAGGATCGATCAGTGCTGCTCAGTCTCCTTTGCTGGATTTTCATCCAGGTTATGCCTACTAATTGGGGGTGTCAAGCAGAGGTGTGCTGGAGCCAGCACTTATTAAGATTCAAAGAGCTTATTATTAAATTTTCAGTGTGAGTATTTACATCTAGGATATCAGCAAATCCCAAAAATCAGACTTGGTTTATTGTTTTGTTGATTATCTAGACTTAGAAAACAATGGAGAAAATGTTAATAATGCAGATTAAACTTAATAGTGAGTTATCTTTTTTTTGAGAATTGTTAAACATTTACCAACATACTGCTGCCCTCAAGTCTCCTTCCTGAGCCCTCTTCTCTAATCTTTTTATATCACTTGGTCATATAATCAGCTCTTATAGATTCAATTATCATCTCTACACAAGTGAGTCTCAGATTTATTTGTTCAGTCCTAACCTCTTTCCTGACCTTTAGACTCATGTCTCCAAGTGCCCCTTGGATATTTTGCACTGAATGCTCTGTACATATCTTAAAATAAACCTATTTAAAACTGAGTTGATTATCTTCCTTCCTAACCCCAACCCTCCACTCTCCTCCTACCTTCATTATTATTGTGGACCACACTACCATCCTCCTAGTCACCCAGGCTTGTAACTTAGATATCATCCTCAAGTCTTGGCTCTCTCTTACCTTCCATATATAATCAGTTTCCAAGTCCTGTTAATTTTCTGCCTTTGTAACATTACTCACATAAACCCCCTTCTCTCCTTTGTCACAACACCAATGCAGGCCTTAATACCTCACATCTGGACTATTGTCATCACCTGCTTTGTGGTCCCCTGTAATAGTAATGAAATTTGAAGATCCCTTTGTATTAGAAAGCTAAGAGGTACTTAGCACCTAGTTTCAAATTAAGCCTCTATTAAAGAAACAGAGGTATGAACTTCTGTTGCTGACATAACAGGAAGGGGCTGAACAGGAGGGAGCTATACTATATACAAGGAAGAGCACAAACTAGGAAAGTCAGAACTTCTTGGCATGAGCACCTGAAGGTTGAGCTGCTGCTGCTGGACTGGAACTTCTGTAGAGAAAGTGATTTTGATTTTTCAGAATGGGAAAAAGTGATTTTGATTTTAAGAATGAAGCTTTGAAGACTTCTGAGGGCCAGCTCGAGCTGCTGAGGATTTCTGAGGGCCAGCTGGAGCTGCAGAAGACTGAGGAAGCATGACTGTGGTCCCGGTATTTTGTACAAATGTTATTGTGGCTTTGTTAATGTGTATGAATATTCTTGTGGATTTGTTAGTGTGTATGAATATTCTTGTGGCTTTGTTAAGCCTTGTCTTCCCAGGAACAGAGACTGTGAAGGATGTGAGATGGACTGGATACTGTGAGCTCCAGTGCGGAGCAGGAACTGCACAGAGAGCTGGACAAGGACCTGGGAGCTGTCTGCCTTTGAACCCAGGTGGCAGTTGGTTAGATTCAGGTGGGAGCTGGGTCATGAAAGAGGAGCCATGGGAGCTGAAAGCCTGCCCTGCGTCAAAATGAAAAGACCTCTCCATGGGTACTGAGTAGTGATGAAATTGTGATTTACTTGTGACTGATAGGTAGATGGCCTGTGTATTTTCCACCACCCCTTAAGAGGATACTGAGTAGTGACTGATGATTGAGTAGTGACTGATGATTGAATAGTGACTCATGATGGGATAGTGACTGATTTGTAACTTAGTGTGCCCCATGGGTGGTGGACTTTGACCTTTTGTACTTTATGATTGAATGATTGAATTACTAAGTGATTGATTGACTAAATGATTGTACTTTGTTCAAAATTGTGTGACCACTTTGGTGAAAACTATGTGGCCATTTTAGTGAAAAGTTGTTGAGTTGTGACATGGTGAATGCTGTACCTTGATTTTCTGTGAATGTTTTTCTCAGATTTGTTACTGAATAGAGAGTTCACTATACTGTGTAATAAGAATCTTGAAAATCTGTTCACAGCAGCAGTCCTCTGGAAATGTGCTTGTGTGTGGCTTTATATCACCCTGAATTAAGTCTCCCCTTATTCTAGATCATCCTTTACTCAGCTATCAAATTGATTTTCTAAAGTACAATCCTGACCATGTCACCTTCTGTTCATTAAATTCCAATGACTCCCTATTACTTCCAGAATCAAACAGAAAATTCTCTGTTTACTTTTAAAATCCCTCATTAACCTAGCCCCTTCTCACATTTCCAGTTTTCTTACCTCTTATACTCTATCTAATCTATCTATCTATCTATCTATCTATCTATCTATCTATCTATCATCTATCTATCTATCTATCTATCTATCTATCTATCTATCTATCTATCT
>NW_027185890.1:2166749-2202954 GCF_028583685.1 Petaurus breviceps papuanus
TCTATCTATCTATCTATCTATCTATCTATCTATCTATCTATCTATCTTTCTATCCAGTGGCACTAACCTTCTTGTTGTTCTCATGCATGACTCTCCATTTCTAGACTCTAAGTGTTTTCATTGACTCTCCCCCATGTGTTGTAACAAATATACATTTTAAACAAATACCTTATAACAGATTTGACTGTACTTGCTTACTAAATGCTTGCTAACCTGATTTGCAGACTGTTTTTGTTCATTCGTTCAGTTGTGTCCAACTCTTTGTGTTCCTATGGACCTGGCCTTTTTATCTTCTTCTATCTCCCAAAGTCTATCCAAGTTCATTTCTTCTATTACACTCTCTGGCCTTCTCATCCACTTCCATCTCCTTCTCCTTTTACCTTCAATATTTCCCAGTATCAGGTTTTTTTCCCCTAATGAATCTTGTCTTTTCATTATTTGACCAAAGTATTTAAGCTTCAGCTTCAGTGGAATTACTAGTTCTATTTATCTGAGAATACTCCAATTTGTCAATGTCTGACTTAAAATGTTTCACTCAGATATTATTATGAAATACTGTGCTGGTTTGGCCAGCACAGTATATGACTGAGTTATTACCTTCCTTGAGCACAATACTATGCTTTTATTAAGGAAGCCTAATATTACATTCAATTATCTTTGGTAGCCATATGATACTGTTAACTTACGATCAACTAAGGTCTTTAGATCTTTTCTATATAAATTTTTTTATAACTACATCTTTACTTTGTACTTAAACAATTCTTTCCTTTTAACCCAAGTGTAGGACGTCACTTCTATCTATAAACAAATTCATTTTGTTAGATCTTTACCATCATTCCAGTGTTTTTGAGATCTTTTTGGACCTTGAATCGGTCATTTAATATATTAGCTATCCATTTAAGCTTCACATCTTCTTCAGATTTGGTAAACATGGACTTTAGATCTTCAACTAAGTAAATGGAGAAGTACTGAGCAATGGAGAATAGAAAACTGATACCTTAATGCTGATGCTAATTCTAACTACTGGTCACATCTCTTCATCTCATCTACAAGGATCTCCTGAAAGACTGTCAAATTTTTGTTAATCAAAAAGTATTTACCAAGTACCTACTATGCGTTCAATACTGTGCTAGACACTGGGGATACAGAGACCAAAATGCCTTTAAAGTATTTTTATTCTATAAGGAATACAATGTATACATATATGACTATGCAAAATAAATTCAAGATAGTTTTGGGAAGAAGGTCATTAGTGGCTGGATGGGGGTTAGTGTTCAGGAAAGGCCTCATGTATAAGGTGGTACTTGAGATGATTCTTGAAGGACTAAGAATTCTAATTCTTAAATTCTAAAAGGGAGTTTTTGTGGGGAGAGAATTCATTTGAGGCATGGAAGACAAAGTAAGCACAGAGACTAGAGATAATTTAATGAATAGTAGAGTTCTGATATGGGCAGATAGGCTGCACAATGGATAGAGTGCTGGGCCTGGAGTCAGGAAGACTTACTTTCCTGAGTTCAAATCTAGACTCAGATACTTACCAACTCTGACCCTGAGTAAGTCATTTAACCCTTCTTGCCTCAGTTTCCTCATCTGTAAAATGAGCTGGAGAAGGAAATGGAAAACTGCTTCAGTATCTTTGCCAAGAAAACCCCCAATAGCGTCATCAGGAGTTGGACATGATTGAAAATGACTAAATAACATAGTTAACATAGTTCTGGTGTTAGGAGCAGTAATGATGATAATTTGGCTTGAATCAATTGAAAAAGTGGAAGGTAGTACGGTACTATATAAAAAGAATGGAAGAGTAGGTTGGGGTCAAGTAATGAAAGGCTTTAAATGTCAAATAATGAAGTTTGCAGCAATTTTCTGACTTGGTACCTTTGTCAATAAAGGGAATAATGTTATTTGGAATGGGTTTGGATGATAGGATTATAGTTTTGGAGGTGGAAAAAACCTGTGCTCTTCGTATTGAGAGGAATCTCTTTCTATAAATGTAAAGTCTTCTACTTGGCCTTCAAAGCTCTTCATCACCTGCCCCTCCGCCCCTTTTTTGCCTTTCCAGCCTCCTTCTTCCTTGCTCCTCTCTGATCCACTTATACTGCTTTGCAGTTCTTCAGACAAGATGTGCCATCTCTCATCTCCATGCTGCTCAACTAGCTCTGCCCCCTAACCTCCTCCTCCTTTTAGTTTCTCTGGCTTCTTTCAAGATTCTGCTCAAATCCCACCTTTTGCGGGAGACCTTCCCTGGTCCTTACTGCTCCCCCCAGCTCTTAGTGCCTTTCTCTCTCATATCTACTCTGTATGCTGGGTATCCCCAAAGTCTTAGTGCAGTTATAAACTCTAATAGCTCATAACCGCATTAAGACTTTTGGGACAATCCTGTATATGTCATGTGCACCTAGATATTTACATGGCATCTCCTCTTTTGAATGTTAGCTCCTTGTTGGCAGGGACTGTGTTGACCAACTGACTGGTTTATAGCATCTGGTGAGCATTGTGTCAAGTTTTCCCAAGGTTAGCAAGTGATCACTCCCTCTGACCTTCAAGATCTGCTCAGTTGTGAAATGTACACACACACACACACACACACACACACACACACACACCCCCTTAGGAATCCTTAGCTTTATGTTTGTTCATTGACATCTGCAAGGATGCACATTGCACAGTTTGCCAGTCCTAATTAGGGTGAGACATGGTTGTCTTTACAGTGCCCCTCTCTCTTCCCCCTAAAATGTCCCACTTCATTTCCCTTAGGAGGAATATCTCTCAGGTCTCTAAAATCACAGGTTTATATAGAACACAGCCTTCATGTACAGAGACAGTATAGGGATAATGGTCCATCTCTGTTCTTTTTTCTGAGGTGCTATTCCTGCTCCCTCTTCTTAGATTCTGCTTTGGCTCTTTTGACATTTTAATTGGCGGGGAAACAAGGTCTCTTTAATTCCATTCCCCACTTCTGACTCCTTGAACTTGAGCCTTTTACAATACTTGACTGTAACATTGATTTTGGGATGGGTTGCTTGCATACAGCCTAGGCCTGTATGACCTTTGCAAACTTCTTATTATATAGGATATATGGGAACCTTTCAGGAATATATCAGGAATGTTGCCAAGCAATCAAAAGCTTTATAGATAAAGGTACATTCATTTTATTGGAGAGAAGGTACTCTCAATCAGGTTTCTTGCCTCTTGCTGAATCAGACAAAACAAAGTTTCCCTAATTTGCCGGGTAGGATAGAATATTTATATGGTAACATACTTATAGATATCCTAAAGGGAGTGTCTTGACCAGGGGGACTCACTTTTCATTGCAGGTCTAAGTTATTCAAGTATTTCATGGCTTATGTTCCATCAGTCATCTGAATATTGCATGCTCATGGTAGCAGTTATCACTTGCCTTTTGAACTCCTCACAAACCATCTGTTAATCCAACCAAATGACTCCCCCCCTAAAAAAAATTGAACAGTAAACCAATCATACAGAAATTTAAATGACTTAAGATAGAATAATATTCACTATATTGAATAGTGAGAAGTATCCTGATAAACTTCTACCTAATGTAATCTACAGATGGAAAAATAGTACAAACTGATGTTTCTTAAATCAGATGAAGAAAAGTAGAAATTGGATTACATTTACTTAAGTCAAATTATTCTAGAGAATTATCTAGATATTTCAGAGAATTGGTTTTTATTTTCCAAAATTGAATAAAGTTTTCAAACTCCATTTTGATTTGATTTTGATAATCTAACATTATGTGAAAATCCAGCCATTGTCTCAGTGTCCACTCTCTAAGATGACAAACTTTTTTGGTAAAAGAGAGAAAGTCATCTTCAGAAAGTAGAGCAGATGGAGATAGTAACTTAAAAAAATCCCAAGTGTTTTCATAAGCATTACTTCCTTATCTTAGGTGACCTTCTCCCAGCTTATTTTTATCTAGATTTTAATCAATCATGAGGTAACATCTAACATCTGTTTTCCTGACTCAGTCAGGGACAGGATTCACCTGCATTTTTCTTATTTTTCCCCTGACTGTAATGGACACTGATTAGTCCAGAAATACTCCCTATCCAGCAGGATGTATAAAACAGTGCAGAGGGGGAAAGAACCCCCAAACAAAAACAAACAACCTTTTCTGTGGGATCAAAGTTTGCCCTTTGTTTATTTGTGCCACTCTTGTTCACTCTAGCTTCCTAGACTGCCAGATCCATAGTACCTACTTTATTTAATTTCCTTGGTCTTGAATTGTGGATCTTTCCTTGCCTATAGCAGTGACACATGCTTGACTTCTAGTGAATTAGCTTCCTGAGTCTGGTTCCTCCTGGGGAGTCCCATGCATTTTGTTAGAAATCTAAGCCTGGCAGACTCTTGAACTCTGGCCTGATTTGGTAGATGAGGAGGTTGGTAACTGCTTCTAAGCTGTACCCCATCTCTGTATATGCTAGACTTTTTCATTAAGGGAAATGAGGCTACCCTCACACTTGCTTCCCTGTAACTCATAGTCAGTCTCCTTCAATTGCTATCTTTTCCTTTCTTCTTTCTCTATCTCTTTTTGTTGCTCCAAACGTAAAGTAACGACGACTTCCTTAAAATCTTCAGGGGAATTATTGATATTCATTCATTCAAGAAATGCTTTCCCCAAATTTCAGCTAAGAGCACTGTACAGGGAAGGTACACATTTAGACAGGACAGTCATTACCTTCTAGCATCTTGTAATCTGCGGGGGGATATTTGCTGCGGGTAGAGAAAAATGATGCAAATCTGAATATAAGTGAATAAAAGGACTATGAAGGGCTATGAGATCAGATAAAACTGAAATCATTTCTTATGGGGGCTTTTTCTGCTCAGGGAAATATTAGGTACTTTTGACTTAGACCAATGGTCCTCAAACTTTTTGATATCATTACCTTTTATGATCTTAAAAATTGAGGATTCCAAAAAGTTTTTATTTATGTTATGTCTATTGATAATTGACACTGAGAAATTAAAGTTAAGGAAAATTTTAAAATATTTATTTTCATTAAATAACAATAGACCCACTATGCTAACATAAATAACTTATTTTAGAAACATAATTTTATTTTTATATTTGATGTATGGATTAATACATGACAGTCTGATTCTCATCTGCTTCTTTGGTCATTCTGATGTAATATGTCATTTTGGTTGAGGTATATGAAGAAAATCCAGCCTTAGATAAATAGTTGGAAAAAGGAGGAGTATTTGGGTAGGCAAATAATATTTTATGTTATTATTAAGGTAGTTTTGGCTTCATAGATCCCCTGAAAGGGTCTCAGAGATACCCAGGAGTCTGTAGACCACACTTTTGAGTACTGCTGCAATAGACCCTACTACCACTTTATAGGATGGCATGTATAACTCAGTGATAACTAAAACTTTAAAAATTATAAAGTATAAAAGAAAAATGAAGGTGAGCGCACAAAAGAAAAAAGAGGCTCTTGGTTATAACTGTGTACCAGATGTAGCACAGCAAAAAGAAAACAGAACAATTTTTGGAAGCACCCTTTATGGATGGAAGAACAGAACTGTGTACATATTATCTGCAGGATGCAAGACAAAGCAGCCTAGTCTTACATTTCTGTAACTAGCACAAAATTATTTTTCCGTATCTATTTTATGGTTTGGGTTCCCAGGAAGGCTTTAGAGCAAAGTATTAGTATACCTTTCAAAAATAATCTTGACTTTCAGAAATTGCCTTCACCTCACATTTATTTTTAGTGTCCTTGTCCTTATTCCTTCTACTTTTCCATACTTCAAAAGATGAAGGCCCAGTTAGCAAGTACCTATTTAGAATCATCACACAAAAAAGAGATCATAGCAATCAGTTGTATGGAGAGGAAAGGTACAAATTAGTCGGTTCCTATTTCTTGATTTTCTGTCCATAGACTCATTCTTTTTTTTCTTATATTCTGGGTCAGTTTCTATTTTCCTAAGAATTTTAAATTTGTGACTGACATAGTGAATACAATGTGAACACTGTATGTAAAAGAAAGTATTAGGCATAATCTCAAGTATGTGTGGAGCTACTTATGGATATATTTAATGGTCAAAAAACCTATGAAAAAGGTATGACTACTGCAGAAAAGGGACAAAATAGAAGACAGAGAATGCAGATACTGATAAGCTGTTTAATGAATTCTGTACATCATTTGGTGTAAAGGTCTGTTTGAGGGGGTAACTGGATGGTGAGTAATCAGCCTGTGAACTTCAGAAGAATAAAAATTTTTTTTTATAAAACAAAGAGAAAGTTTAATGAAGAAATCAGACTGTCTTTAGATTGCAAAAACTCCAGGGAATGGCATGCTTCCCAGGGTTGTAGCATAAGTGACCAAGGAGATAAGTAAAGTTTTAATAAAGAAATATGCACAGTCTCATCGAGAAGATATAAATAGACCTGAAAAAAAGCAAATTCCTTTAAAAATAGATATAAAGAGGACCTCTTTAGGGAGGCAAGCATATGTCTCTGAAAATTCAAGGTCAATAATGGAAACTTTGATATTTTGGATCTTCTTTAAAACTGAAAAACCTTCCAATTTTTAGAGCATTCTCATGGGTTGGAGGGGTGACATCATTAACTTTTTTTGAGGCACAAGTAAACTAAGGCAGAAAATTGAACTCCTCTATACTTGCTGAGTGATTTGAGATCAACTTCTTTCTTTTACTTTGCCTCAAGAGAAATCTAATTCAACTCTTTTCTGAATGATATGAGATTGACTTCTATCTTCTATGCTTGAACACATCTAATTAACAAGATTTAAAATGTGAACAAAACTCCCTTGTTTTCGCATGCTCAGTCATTTTATTGTATAACACTTTAGGGGGGAGAGAGGGGGGGGAGAGGGAGAGAGAGAGAGAGAGAGAGAGAGAGAGAGAGAGAGAGAGAGAGAGAGAGAGAGAGAGAGAGAGAGAGAGACTTTGTCATTCCTATCATAATCTTTGAAGAATATTAATTCTCTAATAACATGACCATCTGGATTAAATAGTAAATACGTGCAAAGAAAATGAGTTTACAAAATGGTCATAGAAACACTTAAGTGAATTTGTCTCTGGCCAAATCTGTTACTATACTGGAAAATTCAAATTTTTCAAAGCCTAAATTAACCTCAAATTACATGCATTGTGCATAACATTGGGATTTAAAAAAAAATGATGCTTATATTTCTTTTGTATTTGTGTTCCTGATAAAAAGTTTATTTTATGTTGTATTTGTATTCCTGATAAAAAGTTTATTTTATGTTGTAAAAAGTGCTGTAATATTTCAAAATGGCTAGTGATATGTCATCAGATAAACTATATTGACCTACTCTGGTCAGACACAGAATTTGCAGTGCCATTCATTTTAGAAAACCAGTGGATAATCAGCAATCACTAAATGTCTTTTGCAGCCCAATATTCCCTGCTGAAGGATTATGTCTTTGGAGTCCTATTCTTTTCCACTGAATCATTACAGAACATCTGTCTTCTACTTTTGTCATCCTTTAATGGCTATCTTCTGGTCTCATGGCCTGTCATGCAGGAAATACAGGATCAGAGGGCCTGCTCTGACCTTGTTGCCAGCTCTATTTCTGAATGGAATGGCAAAAATGTTTTATATTTAATTTTGTAATTTCTTTTCTGTGCTTAGTATCAGATTTGATTATGTTGTATTTTCTTGAACTGAGACTTGAATGTTAGCAATGATACTTGGTTTCCAGAAATAACATGAAATCAGACTTTAGAAAATGTTTTCCCATGATCAATCTCTCCCACACTGCCCCCCTGAACTCATTGCCATATTCCTACTTACTTACAATCATGCCATTTGCTCCTCAAATGCAAATTAATAGCAGTTTCAAGATTTTCAATGAAAGCTGTTGTACATAAAAATGTAGAAGATCACATTCTTATCCTATTCAATAAGATACTCACAACATCAAGTCATTGGTGGTACAAAGTGATTTCACTATATCTCCTCGATATGGGAAGTGAGTTGGGAGTTTTGACTATAGATGGAAGACAGACAGAAAGGGAGTTTGGTCAAGAAGTATGGCTCATTGCATCCAAATACTCTAAAACTGATTAAGGGCCAGATTTATGTATTTCCCGTCCCCTCAGTTTCCACTATAATCAAGTCACTTTCTTTTGTCTATAACAAGGTCCATGCTTCTGGCAGAAAGTATATGGGAAATGCCCGGCTCAAACAGCCTTTGGTATCAATCAATCAGCCAATACTTATTGAACACTTACTTTGTGCAATGTTATATTTTATATTATTTTATTTTTAATTTTTTTTATTAATTTGTTTACTTTTAGTTTACAAGATTCATTACCACAAGTCCTGGAGTTTCAAATTTTCTCTCCCTCTCCCCCCGCCATGATGGCATACAATCAAGTATACAATCAAGTCTGCAAATACTTTCACATTAGGCATTAGTCAGGTTATAAAGAAGAATTGTAACAGATGGAATGAAGAATGAGAAAGAGGAAACAAAACCAAACAAGAAGACAAAAAAGGGCAGGTCGTTTGCTTCAGTCTGGGTTTAATTGCAGTTCTTTATCTGGATGTAAATATCTCTCTCCATTACGAGTCTTTTGGGGTTCACTTATGATGCTGGATTGCTGAGAAGAGTCCACTTTATCAAAGTTGTTCATTAAACATATGTTGTGTCTGTAATTGTGTACAAATTCCTCCAGGCTCTACTCTTCTCACTCAGCATCAGTTCGTATAAGCCTCTCCAGGTAAATATGAATTCCATCTGCTCCTCATTTCATATTGCACAATAGTATTCCATAATATGCACATACCACAACTTGTTCAGCCATTCCCAATTCTTTGCTACCAAAAAAAGAGCTGCTATAAATACTTTTGTACATATGGGTCTTTTTCTCACTTCTATGATCTCTTTGGGATACAACCCTAGAAGTGGTATTGCTGGGTGAAAGGGTATGAAGTTATTTATAGCCCTTTGAGCATAATTCCAGATTGCTTTCCAAAATGGTTGGATCAGTTCACAACTGCACCAGCAATGCATTAGTGTTCCAATTTGTCCACATCCTCTCCAGCATTTGTCATTTTCCTGCTTTGTCATCTTAGCCAATCTGACTGGTGAGATGTGGTACCTCAGAGTTGTTTTGATTTGCATTTCTCTAATCAATAGTGATTTAGAGCATTTCTTCATGTGCTTATAGATATCTTTAATTTCTTTCTCTGAAAACTGTCTGTTCATATCCTTTGACCATTTATCAATTGGGGAATTACTTGTATTCTTATAGATTTGGCTCAATTCTCTGTATATTTTAGAAATGAGTCCTTTATCAGAGACATAGGTTGTAAAAATAATTTCCCAATTTCCCACCTCCCTCTTAATCTTGGTTACATTGGCTTTGTTTGTACAGAAGCTTTTCAATTTCATGTAATCAAAATTATCCATTTTGCATTTTAAAATGCTCTCTAATTCTTGTTTAGTCATAAAGTCTTTCCCTCTCCACAAAACTGACAGGTAAACTATTCCTTGTTTTCCAAGATTGCTTACAGTATCATCCTTTATACCTAGATCATGCACCCATTTAGACTTGATTTTGGTATATGGTGTTAGGTAATGTTCTATGCCCAGTTTCTGCCATGCTGTATTCCAGTTTTCCCAGCAGTTTTTGTCAAATAGTGAATTCTTATGACAAAAACTGGGGTCTTTGGGTTTGTCAAGCAATAGATGACTATAGTCATTTACTGCTGAATCTTGTGTGCCTAATTTATTCCATTGATCCACTACTCTATTCCTCAGCCAGTACCAAGCAGTTTTGATGATTGCTGCTTTATAATACAGATTGAAATCTGGTATAGCTAGTCTACCTTCCCTAGCATTTCTTTTCATTAATTCCCTTGATATTCTGGACCATTTATTCTTCCAAATGAATTTTGTTACTATTTTTTCTAGCTCAATAAAGTAGTTTTTTATTGGTATGGCATTATACATATAATTTAATTTAGTAAAATTGTCATTTTTATTATATTAGCTTGACCCAGTCATGAGCAATTGATATTTTTTACAATTAGTTAGATCTGACTTTATTTGTGTGAAAAGTGTTTTGTAGTTTTTTACTTGATTCTCTAGGATTCTCTAAGTATATCATCATATCATCTGCAAAGAGTGATAGCTTGGTCTCTTTTTTGCCTAATTTGATTCCTTTGATTCCTTTTTCTTCTCTAATTGCTACTGCTAACATTTCTAGTACTAGATTGAATAAGAGGGGTGATAGTGTACACCCTTGTTTCACGCCTGATCTTATTGGAAATGCTTCTAGCTTATCTCCTTTACATATAATATTTGCTTATGGTTTTAAATAGATGTACCTATTATTTTAAGGAAGGCTCCATTTATTCCTATACTTTCTAGTGTTTTTAATAGCAATGGATGTTGTATTTTTTCAAAAGCCTTTTCTGCATCTATTGAGATAGTGGTTTTTGTTAGTTTTATTGTTGATATGATCAATTATACTGATGGTTTTCCTAATATTAAACCATCCTTCCATTCCTGGAATAAATCCTATCTGATCAAATTGTATTATCTTGAGATAAGTTGTTGTAGTTTTTTTCAAGCATTTTATTTAAAATTTTTGCATCTATGTTCACGAGGGAGATTGGTCTATAATTTTCTTTCTCTGTTTTATCTCTTCCTGATTTAGGTATCAGTACCATATTTGTGTCATAAAAAGAATTTGGTAGGACTCCTTCTTCACTAATTTTCCCAAATAGTTTGTAGAGTATTGGAATCAATTGTTATTTAAATGTTTAATTGAATTCACTAATAAATCCATCTGGCCCTGAACATTGTTTCCTAGGGAGTTGACTGATGGCTTGTTCAATTTCTTTTTCTGAGATGGGGTAATTTAAGTAATTTACTTCCTCTTCAGTTAATCTGGGCAACTTGTATTTTTGTAAATATTCATCCATTTCCCTAAGATTTTCAAATCTATGTGCATACAATTGGGAAAAATAATTCCTAATTATTGTTTTGATTTCCTCTTCATTGGAGGTAGATTCATCCTTTTCATTTTTGATAATTGTAATTTGGTTTTCTTCTTTCTTTTTTTTTAACATGTTGACTAAGGGTCTATCAATTTTATTGGTTTTTTTCCATTAAACCAGCTCTTAGATTTATTAATTAATTCAATAGTTTTCTTCATTTCAATTTTATTAAGCTCTCCTTTGGTTTACAGTATTTCTAATTTAGTATTTAATTGGGGATTTTCAATTTGTTCTTTTTCTAGGTTTTTCAATTGCATGCCCAATTCATTGACCTCCCTTTTCTCTAATTTAGTCATATATGCACTCAGGGATATAAAACTTCCCCTAAGAACTGCCTTTAATGCAACACACAAATTTTGATATGTTGTCTCATTATTATCATTGTCTTGAATGAAATTACTGATTGTTTCTATAATTTCTTTCCTTCTCCTTAATAGTTTTCCTTTTGACCACCGCCTCCCTCAGTATTCCCTTATAAGCCCCCCTCTCTTTTCCTCCCCTTCCCCCTTACTTCTTCCCTCCCTATTAATGACAGCTTTTCGAGGTTCTGATTACACAGTATAGTGAACTCTCTATTCAGTAACAAATCTGAGCAAAACATTCACAGGAAAGCAAGGTACAGCATTCACAATGTTACAACTTATCACAGAAAATCAAAATACAGCATTCACCATGTCACAACTCAACAACTTTTCACTAAAATGGCCACATAGTTTTCACCAAAGTGGTCACACAATTTTGAGCAAAGTACAATCATTTAGTCAATCAATCACTTAGTAACTCAATCATTCAATCATAAAGAACAGAAGGTCAAAGTCCACCACCCATGGGGCACACTAAGTTACAAATCAGTCACTATCCCATCATGAGTCACTATTCAATCATCAGTCACTACTCAGTATCCTCTTAAGGGGTGGTAAAATACACAGGCCATCCACCTATCAGTCACAAGTAAAGCACAATTTCATCACTAAATGCCAAAGAGAAAACTAAAGTAAAGATATGTTATTCCCCTGCTCAAAAACCTCATGTGGTTCCCTATTGCCCCCAGGATGAAGTATAAACTTTTCAGCCTGTTCTCTATAGTCTTCAAGAATACTAGTCAAATTGAACTTCCTTGAACTTGATATGCTTTGGCCTTTGCATCCAAACTATCCCCCATACCTGGAATACACTTCCTTCCGATTTCTGCCTTTCAGCCTCCTTCTCTTCCTTAAAGACTCAAATTACATGCCATGTTTTTGTGAAATCTTCCCTGAATCCTTCTCACCCTGTCCTACTTACTACTTTCTCTCTCTCTCTCTCTCTCTCTCTCTCTCTCTCTCTCTCTCTCTCTCCATTACATCCCTTTGTATTAGAAAGTTAAGAGGTACTTAGCACCTAGTTTAAAATTAAGCCTCTGTTAAAGAAACAGAGGTATGAATTTCTGTTGCTGACATAACAGGAAGGGGCTGAACAGGAGGGAGCTATACCATATATAAGGAAGAGCACAAGCTGGGAAAGTCAGAACTTCTTGGCATGAGCACCTGAAGGTGCACCGGGCTGGCCCAGGACAGAAGTTCCAAGCTCTGACTGGGGAGCAGGGATTCACCCTGAGGCATGTGCTTTTCTTAAAAAATCAGTTCAACTGCAGAGCCAAAAGAAAGATTAGACTGGCAGGTGTTGCCCCTTTCCCTTTTTAACCTTGGGTTCTTCTGACATTACTGACCCTGTCCTTTCTCATCCAGTCCTGCGTTGCCCTCTCTTCTCCCTTGCATTGGCATTTATTGGTTGAGAAGTCTGGAACCCGCCATAGCTTCCAGTGATTCACTCTCCAGAAGTCTGCTTGGACCAGTCTGGGCAACAGCAGAAGTGAGCATTTGGCCTCAGGAGCAATGGTGAGATGGGGGAGGAGGAAGCGGCGACCACCATCTCATGTACCCATAAACTTAACCACTTTTCCTTTTTTTTCAGTTTTTTCATTGTGCCTTTGAGGGGTTACAATAGCACTTTCTGCAGTAGATTCATGAAAACTTTTACAAATATATTCCTCCTATTTGTAGATATAAACTTGCTTACACTGGGCCTATATCAAGCCTTTCATTTTTCTCTACTGAGCATAGCTGACAAAATGCAAGTTTTCCAACATGAACATGAAAATGAGGTTATTAATAAAATCACTGGAATGCTTGAAGTTTTAAAGTTAAAACACATGAATGTTGAGGATTGACTATATCTCTCTCGATTTATCTATCCATCTATCCATTCATCCATCCATCCCTGGATACACCCACCCATCTAAGGAGGAGCTAGCTAGTTACCTTCATATCTTGTGTGACTCTTGTCTGGGACCTCCTTTATATGATAGCAGCCTTCCCACAGATCTCTTTGATGATGTCCTTTATACAACTTATCCTGAACAACTCATCACTACTCAGTACCCATGGAGAGGTCTTTTCATCTTGACGCGGGGCAGACTTTCAGCTCCCATGGCTCCTCTTCCATGACCCAGCTCCCATCTGAATCTAACCAACTGCCACCTGGGTTCAAAGGCAGACAGCTCCCAGGTCCTTGTACAGCTCTCTGTGCAGTTCCTGCTCCGCACTGGAGCTCACAGTGTCCGGTCCATCTCACATCCTTCACAGTCTCTGTTCCTGGGAAGACAAGGCTTAACAAAGCCACAAGAATATTCATACACATTAACAAAGCCACAACAACATTTGTACAAAATACCGGCACCACAGTCGTGCTTCCTCAGTCTTCTGCAGCTTGAGCTGGCCCTCAGAAGTCTTCAAAGCTTCATTCTCAAAATTAAAATCACTTTCTCCCATTCTGAAAATCAAAATCACTTTCTCCACAGAAGTTCCAGTCCAGCAGCAGCAGCCTAACCTTCAGGTGCTCTTCTCCCCTGCATTTCATGGTTACTGTATTAGGAAAAGTTCATGTTATCTGAATTATTGTTTTGTTATAAGGAATTGTATGCAGAAAAGTGTATTTTCAGCAATGTCTAGAGAAACATTATAGTTTTTAGTGCTTGCAGGAACTTAAGCCTTTATTTCCCATAGACTTGATGTATCAACATACTTGTTTTTGATTTTCACATCATTTTCTAGGAACACTACCCCTACAAAAGTTGAGGACTGATGATAGATACACAGAACATTTATTAAGTCCTTACTATGTTCCATGTTATGTTGGTCAGCCATTTGTATCATTTAGGGGAGCCTCCATATCAATTAATGAGATCATAATTCCATTGAAGAATTAATGATATCAGTGCATATGCTGTGCCTCTGGTTCTACTTTTTTCACAGTATACTATATTGTAAAACTTTTTTTTTCTTTCAAATTTTTGTACAATCTTTGTATTTGTAATTCATCTCAAAGACCTAGCTCAGGGTTGTATTAATGGGCACTTAAATTGTTTTCAGTTTCCTATTATTGTTGTTATTTAGTCATTTTTCAGTAATGTCTGACCCCTTTTGGAGCTTCCTTGGCAAAAATCCTGGAGTGGTTTGCCATTTCCTTCTCCAGCTCATTTTACAGATGAGGAAACTGAGGTAGAGAGGGTTAAATGCCCAAGGTCACACAGCTAGTAAGTGTCTGAAGCTAGATTTGAACTCAAAAAGATGAATCTTGGATTTCAATCCCTCCATTCCTTAGGAGATGGTCTTTAAGAGTTGCTGTGGCCAAAAAATTCATCATCATGTAGCCACTTAATAATCACCTTCTCTAATTTTTGGTGGTCCCCAGACTACAGACATATATTGTGTCATCAGGTCTGTAGAGAAATCATTTTCAGCTTTGCAGTACCTTCAGACCTTGTGTCTTTCCATCATAGCCTTCAAGAACTCAGGGTCACTACCATGCCTCAATGAGACATTGGAGGAAATGTTTAGCATACTACAATTATAAACATTTTTATGCAAATAATTTTTTTAAAAGAAAAACTATGTCAAAACCAAGTCACATGACTCCTTAAATGGAGAAGTATGATAGAATCAGTATTTTCCTGAAGCAACTTCCTCCCCACCACTCCCTTGTACCTTGATTCCCTAATATAGCTTCCTGGTCAAAGGGCATAAAAAGCCCCAGCTATGTGAATTCTGTGTCTTGCAGATTTTATAGGTGCATGAGACCACCTGAACGGTCATACCTAGAAGATTTACTGATCAGACACCTTTCCAGGTAGAGACTAGGAGGGCCACATTCAGAGAAGCCAGGTGCTACCTTACCCTTTCTACATATTCTTTTTGTAATATGACAAAGGAAACATCCCTTGCAGAATGTTCAGTGACTATCAAGGATCTTGTTTTTCCCCCAGTATTGAACCTGAACTAAAGGGTGTTGTGATAGGACCTATAACAAGGTAAAAATGTATGAATAAAAAGAATATCATGTCCTTTCTTACATAGGTTAATTTAGATGACCCACTAAAGCCCTTCTCAATTCTTAGATTCTACAATTCTCTAACACAGTACTTTTAGCACAGTTATTTGAGTAAAATGTAGCTTACAATATACTATCTAAATTTAAGTTTCTTAAATGACTAATAACTTGATTTCTGTGATCAAATACACAGTATATTTTCAGCTTTGTATACAGTATAAGAAACTCTCCTTTTAAAACTGAATTAGGGGAAGTAGGGCCAATTCTATTTTTACTTCAGGAGTTTGTATAGAGCATGAATGAAAGGGGGGAAACTACAGGTCAAGTGGATTTTTTTTTTTCCTGAAGGCTTTTCAGAAAAATTCAAGAATATCTCCATTCCTAGACATGCTTATACATAAATTATTGTGAAGCTAAAATCTTAGGAGTTCCCATAAAACTCTTGATTTGATCATGGCTGTCAGTTTGTTAGTTCTTGGCATTCAAGTTTTCCCATTTCTTCACAGGAAATAACATTGGCTTGATTTCACTGTGTTTCTCAGCCTCTGTGTTGTAGAGCATTGTTCTCAAGATTAAAACCCTATGTAAAACTGAAAGGGTTGTGGTAATGTTACTATCTTTTAAAAAATAAACATTGGTCACTGAGAAAGAGGTTTCTCCCTTCCTCTGCCCCTCCCCAAACAGTGAAATGATTTTTAAAAATACCATTAGATGAAAACTTTTTCTTTCTCTATGAGTTGAGGAACTCTACTCTTCTCATTCTGAAAGGCTTTTTCCCAGACAAGACAATAAAACTCCTGGCTCTTGTATATATAGGATTTGGGGGTACAATGTCGCCAGTGTGAGCCCTAACTATAGAAGAATGATTGAGTTTTAAGGAAAGGCCTATATGAATACTTTGCTTATCTTTAACATACCTCGTGGGTGTGAGTGTCTGGATTGGCACCCAGTGTTGACAAAATTCAAACATTTTTTCTTGGCCTCCGCTATCTATAAACTAACAATCTATGCTTCTCAGACTCATTGTACAACGAATTCCAACTCCAACATCAACAGAGTGAATTTTACTCTGGAGAATTTAACTAAGAATCTACCTCTCCTGCTCCTCCAAGTTAAATGAACCAAACTATCAATTAGTAGGCACTCATTAAATACCTACTATATACCAGTAACTCTACTAGGCTCTGAATATATATACGAAGACAAAAATGAAATGGTTCCTATCATTCTTAAGCTTATATTCTGTCAAAGGACACAATATGCATATATGTATACATATAAAATAAATATAAAAATTTTGGGGAAAGGTATCTGCTTTTGGAGGGTCAGGGATAGCATCATTTTATATGATAGAGCTTGAACTGAGTTTTGAAGGAAACCAGGGATTTTTTTAACAGTATTTTAGTTTTTCCAATTACATGCAAATTTTGACATTCATTTTTAAAATAAAAATTTTAAGCAACAAATTTTCTACCTCCTTCCTAGCCTCCTCCATAAGACAGTAAGCAATTTGATATAGGTTACATATGTGCAGTCCTGTAAAATACATTTCTATATTAGTCATATTGTGAAAGAAGAAACAGAATTAAAAGGGGGAAAAATTGAAAATAGTAGGATTTTATCTACTTTCAGCCTCTATCAGTTCTTCCTCTGGAGGTGGATAGCATTTTTCCATCATGCGTTCTTTGGAATTGTCTGGGATTACTGCATTGCTGAGAATAGCTAAGTCATTCACATAGTTGATCATCATATAATATTGCTGTTAATGTGTACAATGTTCTCCTGGTTCTGCTCACTTTACTCAGCATCAGCAAATGTAAGTCTTCTTGAGTTTTCCCCTGAAATCATCTACTTGTCATTTCTTTTATCATAACAGTAATCTATTACAATCATATACCATAACTTGTTCAGCCATTCCCCAATTGATGTGCATCCCCTCAATTTCCAATTCTTTGCCATCACAGAAAGAGCTGTTACAAATATTTTTGTACATGTGGATCATTTCCCCTTTTTTAAATGATCTCTTTGGGATACACAACTAATAGTGGTACTTTGGGCATAGTTCCAGAGTGCTCTCCAGAATGGTTGGATCAGTTCACAATTCCAGCAATAGTGCATTAGTGTCCAATTTTCCCACATCTCTATTTATCATTTTTTTCTTCCGTCATATTAGCCAATCTGATAGGTGTGAGGTGGTACCTCTTAGTTGTTTTGATATGAACTTCTCTACTCAATAGTGATTTAAAGTTTTTTTTTTTTGTATAACTGTAGATAGCTTTGATTTCTTTATCTGAAAATTGCCTGTTCATATCCTTCGACCATTTATCAATTAGGGAATGACTTGCATTCTTATAAATTTGACTTAGAAACCAGGAATTCCAAGTGACAGGAAGGGGTACATTTTAGGCACAGGGAGATAGCATTTTGTTTGTTTGTTTATTTATTTTTTAATATATTTGAGAATTTCTACTAATTGTGTCTTCTTTAATTAGAGAACTTAATTCTCTAAGAACCGTTTGGGGGTAAAGATCAAATGGGTAATATATATATATATATGTGTGTGTGTGTGTATATATTGTATGTATATATATATATGCATGCATATATAATGCATTTTACTATTTTAAAAATTTTAGGAAATTTTCCAAATATGGAAAGCATGCTGAAGACAAGTGCATACTTGTCAGGGAGTACCTGGAAAAAACATTTAATAATCATGTTTGTGTTCTTGTCTACAGAGTGTGGCTAGGGCCATGTGGTCTGGGGATTATCTTGCCTGACAAATGAGGATAAGTACCTTCTGTTTTTTGCTTCTATGTATCTTAGAAACATAGGCAGCTAGAGTGATGCAATGGTTAGCATGCTGGCCCTGAAATCAAGGAGACTCATCTGCCTGAGTTCAAATATGACCTCAAACACTTAATAGTTGTGTGGCCCTGGGCTAATCACTTAACCCTATGTTCTTCAGTTTCCTTATCTATAAAATTAGCTGGAGAAGGAAATGGCAAACCGCTCCAAGTTTCTTTGCCAAGCAAAATCAAAATGGGTCCATGAAGAGTTGGGTATGACTGAAATGACTGAACAACACATTTCTCTAGAAATACCATTCTAAAGCAGAATGGTAAATAATAGAACTTTACTTCATAGCTTCTGAGAGGAGTCATGGTATAGTAGAGGATCTGGATTTAAATCCTAGCTGCATCACTTCTATATATGTAATCTTGAATAAGTCACTTGACCTCAGTTTCAATTTTCTTATCTCTAAAATGGGGATAAAAACCTACCTCAAAGAGTTGTTGCAAGAATCTAATGAGATAACATACATAAAGAGTTTTGCAAATCTTAAAGCACTATATAAATGCTAATGAAATAGTGCTAATGCTAATGCTATTGCTAATATCTGCAGGCCTTAGAGAACTCATCTATAAGGTGTGGGAGGGGAAGATGGGAGTAGAGGATTTCTAAGGATTTCACCTCAGCTCTGAATCTTTCATATTCGTCACTTTTCATCTGCTGCCCAGTTTGGTTTGAGGACCTAGAGGGCCGCATGTGGCCTTGAGGTCACAGGTTCTCCACCCCCATGTCAAGGAAAAACAAAGAAAGCAGTATTTTAGTTAATGCCCCTGTGCTGATACTATGGGCACACAGGAACAAGAATCACACAGCATGGGTAGGTATGACTGTGTTACCATCTACACCACTGGAGGAAAAATCCACTTTCATGAGATCACATATCCATTTGAATATTTAAATATGCTATCATTTTACATTTAAGGAAGCTTTAAGTGTGAAATTTTCAGTTTGATCTCTAAGCACCACTTCTGATTATTTGAATTATATCTGCTCCCCATATAACTGGTGACACATTTAGCTCTAACAGCAATGCTGTGGTTAAAACATACATCTGCTATTTATAATGTTTCTAGCATGGGTTTATGCTGACTTACGTGGATTGTTTTTCAAATGAGTTCTTTCTGAGTTCTCCTCCAGACCTGACATTCACGACACTGGCCATTCTGATTTTGATTTATTCTTAGCTTGCCCATGGTCCCAGGTTAGTAGTAGTCAGAGCAATGGCCTATTCATTTGTATAAACATTTGTATAAGACTGGGGAGCTGAAGTAATCCGAGTGTTTTTGCAATAGGAGTGAGCTGCCTGCTGCTGAGCTCACCTCTGAGCTTGAGAGAGCACACTGAAACTTTTCTCTTTTCCTCCCTATGGTTTCCATGGAGCAAGCTATGTTTGTGATTAGCTAAAATTTTCAGTTGGGCATCTGCACTTAATCACAAGTTATTACCCATTTCCTAGACTGGTCAGTATAACATTCCTGCCACTACTTCCTTCTTTCTCCACTCATGTAGTAAAACACTCCAAGTCAGATAGATTTTCTTTCTGAGCCAGAAGTTCTATACTTAAATATTATTTCAGAAAGTTAGTTTTCTTTTGAAGTGGTTTCAGGAAACATATATTTAGTGTATATAAATACAAAGGAATTGGGTGGTGAATCTGAAGGACTTTGGAGATTTACATTGCTCTTCTAGCTGTCTAGAGGCTGTTAGCTCAGAAAGAAAGGAAAGGCTTAAGCAGACTCCTGAATGGCCACCTAGTTCCTGTATCAAAGTGCTGACATTCACATGGGCAAGATTCTCTCTGGTTTGTATGGCCCTAGTTTTTTGGTATGTATTAATACTGATAAAAGAGGCCTTCGGTTTTGATAAAACACTTCTTATTCCTTTGCAGAACTTTAAAATTTTGATAAGTCATTTCATCATTGGGAACAAAACCTGGAATTTGATGTTATACATGGTTTGTTGGCTTTCATCACCAGAAAATATGTGGTGAGTAGGAGTTAGGTCACAGACATGCCCTTAGTCAAGAAACAAGATATTTCTCCTCCACCCCTCTCTTCTCTGGGGTACAGGAGCCCATGGGCAAAATTTACTTACTCCCTAGCAGCTAACCTCAAGACTTGATTCCTGATCCCTCCTTATCCTGTGTGTGTTTTAACTGGATGATTCAACCTGATTCTCCCATTCTCTTTTTACTGTTTTCTGTAATCTGCCATACATTATTTAATTTAAAGGGAAAAAAATAGAACATATAAAAAAATGTGACCATATTCAAACCCTGATTTTCTGATAGAGCTTAACCATCTAAACCAGGGAGGTACATATCGTTTTAAAATATATTATTTCCATATTGATGTAGCAAAAGGACCAGGAACCAGGTTTGGAGATTGCACATGGGTTTCTGTACTCTTCCAAGAAATGAACAGAATTATGACTTTTAAACAGATATATGACCACAATAGGGCAACTAAGTGGCACAGTGGATAGAATGCCAGACCTAGAATCAGGAAGACTCCTCTTCCTGTCTTCAAATCTGGCCTCAGACACTTACTAGCTGTGTGACTCTGGGCAAGTCACTTAGCCCTGTCTACCTAAGTTTCCTCATCTGTAAAATGAACTGGAGAAGTAAATGGTAAACCATTCCAGTATCTTTGTCAAGAAAACCCCAACTGTGATTATGAAGCATTGGACAGGACTGAAACACTGACATTCTGGCTTAGGGCTAGGCAGGCTACAATCTCTTCTCAGGGTTCTAGGCTACCCTGAGGCATTTGTGAGTGTTTCTTTTCTCCTTAATTAGCTTGAGTCCCAATTGACTGTGTTCCTCCCTTTTGGGGGAGTCCAGTGACTAATTCTAGCCCTCTGTTTCCATTTAGCCACTTATCCTCATGTAGCTTTTACAAAGGAATACTTAGTTCACAG
This sequence comes from Petaurus breviceps papuanus, assembly GCF_028583685.1. Classification (NCBI taxonomy): domain Eukaryota; kingdom Metazoa; phylum Chordata; class Mammalia; order Diprotodontia; family Petauridae; genus Petaurus; species Petaurus breviceps. Next base: position 2,187,919 of record NW_027185890.1, read on the forward strand.
AAATAGCATGAACAAATGAACAAACATTTCTCCCAACACTTCAGGACCATAATCCCTACTATATTACCTTGGTCTTAGAGATGTTGAGTGAGTGGGTGAGATCATGTTCAAAATTTAGCTCAGTTTCTATGGAGTTTCACCAACTTCACTTTTAAAGGTGTCATTGATGCCACATTCTGGTAAGCTAGAATCCCAAGGTCATTCCAGATGATTAATCTAGACTAGCTAAAAACCTGTCTTGGAATACTGGATTCCCTATGGCATGTACTCCCAGCTATTGAAACTTTGAAAAAGTCAGACATCCAGGTTTATTTCTTGGGGTCCATATTGCCTAATGACCTTTCCCTCTGCAGCATGGTTCTCTCAAAAGAAGCTGAGAGTGAAGGAGTTGCCTTGCTCTCTAAGATGCTAATGCAGCAAAAAGAGATGGCCATAGCTGACTCAGGTCCTTTTGACATTCAGACAGTTCTGGCTACACAACCAGTGGAAAAAGACTCCTCCCAAACATGTGGTAGGCCAATCAGAAGAGGTTACACAATATAGATGCAAGTACTTTCCTCACTTGTCATCAAGATATGCATATGTATGACATGTACTTACCCATACACATGTAATCATGATCATGACCATTTGTAATGTAATGCCAAGCAAAGGCAACTTCCCAAGGTTCAAAATACCAGCATAGGTGCTCTCCATTTTATTCAGTGACAAATTAAGAACAGAGAAGATCAAAATATGACATCATTCAAAATACAGCATTTACTAAGTGTGATTAAATAATCTCCAAGTACTACTCCACCCCTGGACCTTACATTCATTCAATCAATTACAAAGTCCCTGTTCTAAATACTACTCCACCCCTAGGCTGTACCTTCATTTAGTCCATCACAAAGCTCCTCTTCTCAAATGGAGATTACTTTCCAATCATAAGTAAAGTACATTCATTTGTTCAATCATAGAACACAAAAAGGTCAAAAGTTCCCCACCCCTGGATCACAATTGAATCTACCCCAGAGTTACAACAAGTTTAAGCACAGCACTTAATACCCAAATGGAGGTCTTTTCTTCATCTCGACTCACTGATGTGGGTAATTACTCCGATGGTGCAGAGTGTACCTCTCCACACTTTGTTATTATGTCCAATTCTTATCTCCTGACTCTACTGTAGAGGACCTATGTTGGTGGTCTTTCCCATATTTTCACATTGTGTAGACACCAATGCAAAATTCAGGATGCACCATGAACAGAAGAGTTCATGTATTTATAGACAAGCTGAACGTTAGCAATTAGCAGGTTTTGTTTTTGTCCATTTGTAAGTTTTGTCCATTTTGCTTTGTTAATTTCCCAAGATCTATTTTTCAGTTTTTTCATGCTTGCAATTTAATTCTCAACATACATACATATGCACTTATACATTAAAAGATAAAACTTCTGAATTAGAAGTCTTCCATCAATTCCATCTCCCTGGTGTTTATAGGCAGCATTTGCAGGTATTCCCTGGCCCCAAGCTTGTGTATTCAGTGTTCTAGAGACTTCAAGACAGTTAAACTATGGACCAATGGCTATAGATGAGGTCTAGGAAAGGTATAAGACCTATAAAAGAGGCAAGAGAAGAGGATCTGATGTGTATAATCAGATAAAAGAGGGTACAGAGCAGATAAGTTTGGAGCCCATTTGTGTACCAAGGGTTTCTAATACTGAGATCCATAAAATTGATTTTTAAATACATATATATATATATACATACATATACATAAATTTAAACATATATGTAATTATATTAACGTAAATTGATTCCCTTGTATTCTTATGTTCCTCAGAAATGGTAGTGTACAGGCTTTGTTAATCTTCAAAAAGGCTGATTACACAAAAAATGTTAAATGGTGGCAAATCTTTATCCTATAATTAGGGATTAATGTTTGAAAATACATATGGCTTAGGAAAGTGATATAATGTGAATGAGGTCAATACAAAGTATGTTATATCAATTTATCAACCAATAAATAAAATATTATTAAGAATCTGCCAGGGCGGCTAGATGGCACAGTGAATAGAGCACTGGCCCTGGAGTCAGGAGGACCTGAGTTCAAATCCAGCCTCAGACCCTTAACACAAAACTAGCTGTGTGACCTTGGGCAAGTCACTGAACCCCAATTGCCCTCCAAAAAGCATAAAGTAAAAAAAAAAAAATTCCTACTCAGATCTTGAAAAAAAAAAAAAGAATCTGCTGTACTATATGTTGAGCACCATGCTACATGCTGGGGATACACACAAATAAAATGGTCAAATGAATTTACATTCCCCAAATGATCTTATATTCTATTGGGGTATATAGCATGTACATATGTGAATATATACAGAATACATGAAAAATGAATGCAGTATAACAAGTAAGGCATGATCTTAACAATTAGGGGAATCAGATGAGGTTTCATTTAGAAGGTAGTGCTTAAGATGAATTTTGAAAAAAAATAAGCTCTGTGAGGTAAAGGTGATGAGCATTTTGTCGATGGGACATGGCCAGTGTAAAGGCAAGGAGAGGGAAATGGAAAATCGTGGGTGAAGAATGGCAAGTCCTGTTGCTATTGGCTGGATTGTAGAGTATATGAAGGGGGATAATATAGAATGAGCATGAAAAAATGAGTTGGAGCAAGTTATGATGGGCTCTGAAAGACAATCCATTCCCACTTGATGGACAGAGGAGACTAACAAACAGGCAGACACTGGGTATTTATTTGAAAGGGGTGGGAGGAAATATCAAGTGGGGAAAAAAGTCTGAAAATGGAGCAGTTTGGGGCTCTGAGGATAAAATTCACAACTATACCTAGTTGGATCTTTGTACACAGGCATCTTATATTGTGATTATGAGGGAGTTTGGTAGGAAGGTGGCACAAAGTGTACTTTGTGGGAAGTTCATTGTGAGATGCCATGCATCAAGTATTTACTATGTATCAGGTACTGTTCTAGGTGCTGAGGATGAAGTACAAAGAATAAAACAATTCCTATTTGCAATAAGGAAATATAAAATATATTTAAATTTTAAATCATATATATATACACATATGTATTTATGCACATACACATAACTACTTTGTTATATATGCCTCTTTAGAGACAGAACGTAAGTCTAAAGTCAATAAATACAAATATATGTGTTTATATACATATACACACATATATGATGGGGGGGAGAGAGAGAGAATGTCTAAAGTTAATAAGTACAAATACATACAAAGTCATTAAATACAGGGTAGTTTGGGAGGGAGGGTGCTACCATTTGAAGGATCAGAAAGGGTTTGAAGAAGAAGATGGTGCTTAAGCAACATCTTAAAGAAAGAGAGGGACTCACTGAAATGGGAGGAAGGAAAGAGTGCATTTCAGTCAAAAGAGGTGGTTAATCCAAAGGGAAGGTGAAAGGAAAGGAATGTTTTTTTTTTTTTAATTTTCATTCATTTATTTATTTATTTTTGCTTTTTGGAGGGGGGAAGGCTGGGCAATTGGGGTTAAGTGACTTGCCCAAGGTCACATGGCTAATAAGTGTTAAGTGTCTGAGTCTGGATTTGAACTCAGGTCCTCCTGACCTCCAGGGCAGGTGCTCTATTCACTATGCCACCTAGCTCCCGAAGGAAAGTTTTATGTGAGGATCAGAGATCCAGACAGTTTGATTGGATTGAAGAGTGGGTGTGGAGAGGGGCAGGGACTGGGATTAATGTCTAATGAGGCTAGAAAGATGGGTTGAGACTAGATTGGAGTTGTTTGAATAAAGGAGTGACAAGGTTACATCTATGTTTAAAGAAAATTATTTTGGTAGCAAGTAGTGTGTAGGGTAGACCAGTGTTGACAGATCTGAGAAAGGGAGATCTATTAGGAGGCTTTTGTCACAATCTCAAACAGAGGAGATAAGGAGAGGAAGGGTTCTATAAGAGAAATGCTGTGAACATAGAAAAAGCAAGATTGGGGATTGATTGGATATGGGGAAGGAGGGCATGGACACTGTGTTTACTTAGCTCCCTAGAGAGGACTAATTAGTTCAAATAAAAGACATTTAATCAAACAGCAGAATGAATGAAGTGACAAGAAAACATTCCCCCTAAGAGTACACTCAGGGGAAATGCTTTGCTACAAATTATCACACCCACCTCAGCCTGTACCCTGTATTGAGCTGCAGTTTGTAGATCAAATCAATTATCTAATATAAGATTAGAATTTCTTTGTAGTTCTAGTTTAAACCCTTTATGAAAATGACATGCACCTAAAACCCATTTTAGGAGGATTCCATCAAATCTTTCAATAACTGTGTGGAGGTTGAGTTACAAAACCAATTGTAGTTTTATGATCTTTTCTGGTATGTCATGCAAATTCAAGACAGCTAGAAAGCTAAGGAAGCAAACGTGAAAGCTTTGGAAGCTGGTAAGGTCATTATCCTCCACCCTCATGGTCCACATTCATGCCTTTATTATGTCTCACTGACAGAAAAATAAAAATTCCCTGTCTTGGAGTTGTATTCTGGCCAGGGAGTGGAAAAACCCTCATTGTCTCCGTATATTAGTAAAAATTGTTTGTGTTTGAAGATTGTTATATTTGACAATGACTGCTGGTATAGCTGGAATTTCTAATAGAAATTCCAGGAAGCCCAGAGACTTTTAGGGTAATATGAACTGCTTGCATTTTCCCTGGACCTATTAAAGACTGGTTGAGGAGTCATCAAGTCCCTCTTTCTTCAAGCTTTTCAGAGAGCCTCCACTTTCCATTGGCTCCTTCTTCTGACTTCTGTCCTGGCAGAGAGCTGCTCATTGATTGCTCCTTAGTGCTTCTAGCTGCCACATGGCCCCATGGAATTGATGTTTCCCAGCCCCTCTGGCTGTATAGAAGACTGACTTAATTAAGAAAGGATGTTAGCAATATTTTAGCCCTTGTGTTTATGTTTTTAATGCTGTGATATTCTAATACTTGCTTTTATGCTTTTGATGTCTGTTATTAATTTTAGTGATGTTCTCTGTGTTTTTAGAACTTGACCTGGAGGCTTGACTTTGATTATCTGGCACCTCAAGTTCTGTTGGTTTGTATAATTTGAAGGCTTATAGTTTTGTTGATCTGCTTTGTTATTTTGCCTATTTCACAAGGGATTATACGCTGACTGCGATATTTGCTATGCTTCACTCAATTCAGAAATAAGATGGGTGTGGCTAGGTGGCACAGTGAATATAGAGCACCAGCCTTGGAGTTAGGAGGACCTGAGTTCAAACCTGGCCTCAGACACAACACAAAACTAGCCTTGTGACCTTGGGCAAGTCACTTAACCCCAATTGCCCTACCTTCCTCCTTCCAAAAAACAAAAAAAGAAAGAAAGAAAGAAGATGGCTAAATGACCCTTGTTTTTATTCAGGGCTGCCTGGCAGTCTCAGTTATGATGATATGATAAATTTGAGGGAAGGAAAGCTTGGGCTGTTTCCCCCAAATCTTGATGACTACTTCTCAAACTCAAATTGAAAATTCCATTTCTGAGAGTTAAGTCCCATGTGCCCAGGGTGTAGAAGGTGTCTTTTTCTCCATGTCCTTACTTGTATTTCATTAAGTCATTTTGTGTATCTCTTTGACATATGTTGTAGACTGCAGGGTCCCTGTACTATTCTAAATCACCTTAAAACTATAAATTTGTATTTCATCTATTCCTAAAGATATCTAGAGGAGATTTCATGACTTTTTAGGGAAAATCAAGTTTATGTACAGCAGTTCAAATGATCAACATTTGTTTAAAATAATATCATTGTCTCACCTGATGAAATTAAAGCACATTTTAGTTTTCCTCAATGAGTATGAAAATTTAGCCTACTACTTTTCTGTATTGCCTGCTCAGATCATTAATCATAGGATCTTAGAGTTGGTACTCATCTTTCAACAGAGCAGACTATTCTATTGTTCAAAAGCTTTGATTGTGAAGATGTTCTTTGTTATATTTAAATAAAATTAATCTATTTGGGATTTCTAACCACTGATCTCTTTTTCATGGCAGAAATTCAAGTATTTGATGAAAAATATCACGACCACCCTATCATCTCTTATTTCAAGGCTATGGTGTTACTGATTAAGTTTTTTTGCCTCCTGCACCACTGCAGGGAGATAGCACATGAAGGTAAGAACTCTGACTGCACAACCTGGGCGTGGTGTTTGGACCAATGCTGCTATGACCAAAGCAAGATGTCTCTGATGCAACTGCCACACTCAGTGCTCTGCGTTGCATGTTGTCCTCCCCTTCCCCTTTGGAATGTGCACTCTTTGAAGATAGAGACATGTCTTTGCCTTCAGGGCTTAGCATGATGCTTGTCTCATAGGAAACACAACACAGTGCTTCCAACTGTTTTAGTATCTCCAGCACCTAACACATGACCAGATATGTAGTAAGTGTTTAATAAATACTCGTTGAATTAAACTGTTGAATTGAAAATGTTATACTTTTCAGTTTTCTCACCATTCTGGTTACTCTTATGTGGGCAATCTCTAGATTATCAATGACCTTAAAATATGACAAGCCAAAATAAACTTAATATTTGAGTTGTTGTCTCACTAGCACAGAGTACAAGAGCTGATACTTCTCCTGGTCTGGAAACAATAATTTGATAAGCACAATTTGAGATTATGTAAATTTGGGTGGCACATTATTGATTCTGTTAATTCAGACTACGTTTGCAAATAACCATAATTCCTAAGCCCCTCATTGTTAAGGAAGATCTTTTCTATCCTATGCTGGTAGAGTTCATTTCTATAAATACAAACAAACAAAAACTAATTGAAAGAATTTCCACTTGATCTCAGATTACAAGTCCAGTTCTGTCTATATTTTTTTTGAATTTTGATACTCTCATTCATTATTCTTGGGAGTTTTGTGTCATATTCATATTTGGTAAATCAGCCATCCATGTTGCCAAGAGGTTGAGTCACAACTTAAATGACATCTAGGACAGGGTCAAGAGAATAGCCTTGTGGCAGGCTATTAGAGCCATCCCTCCATGTTGACATCAATCCATTCATCAGTGATGCTGGCTGTGAATCCAACAACCAGTTTTATAATAATTCAACCCACATTTCTTTGCCTTGCTGAAACTTAGATGTACTATCTCTATAGCATTTTCCTGACGTATCAGTTTGAAAACTTGATAAAAAAGAAATAAATGGATGAAAGACCAGCATTTATTCAATATTTATTATTCGCCAAACATTGTGCTAGGCATCGAGTGACAATAGGAAAGCAAGAAAGTTCCTGTTCTCTGGTAACTCACATTCTAATAGGAAGAGACAACACACAGAAGAGATTTAAACTTTAAGTCAGTTGGAAATGACCAATGGGTAATAGAGAGAAGTGAGAAAGCAGGCAGCAATGCTTCTCCTTTATTACGTTTTCTCCTGGTTAAAACATATCTGTTTTTGAACTATTAAGTCATTGGATAGTGATAAGAACTTTGGTGGTGAAAACTGCCTTTGCAGGGGCCTTACCTTCTTATTGATGGACTCATTCTTAGTAAAAATTATTCTTGGTGACTCCTAGAAATTCTTACTTTTATTTTTTTAAGCTAATTTATTTATTTTAGTTTTTAACATTCACTTCCATAAGTTTTAAATTTTCTCCCTCTCCTCCTTCCCTCTCCGCAAGATGGCATGCCATCTGATATAGACCCTATATATACATTTCCTATTAAGCACATTTTCACAATATTCATGTTATATAGAAGAATTAAAATGGATGAGAGAAACCATGAGAAAGAAAAACAAAACAAAGCTAAAAAAGAAAATAGTCTGCTTCGCTCTGCATTCAGACTTTATAGTGCTTTCGCTGGATGTCGATGGCATTTTCCATCATGAATCCTTTGGAATTGTTTTAGGACCTTGCATTGCTGAGAAGGGCTAAGTCTATCTACATCGGTTTTCGAACATTGTGGCTGTTACTGTGTACAATGTTCTACTGGTTCTCCTCACTTCACTCAGCATCAGTTCATGTAAGTCTTTCTAGGTTTTTCTGAAGTTCCTAACCATTTCTTACAGCACACTAGTATTCCATTACATTCATATACCACAACTTGTTCAGCCATTCCCCAATTGATGGGCATCTCCTCAATGTCCAATTCTTACTTTTATAAGTATTCTAAAACTGCTGGTTTAGGAGTCTCTTCCAGAGTTCTACTGGCTATCATAATCTCAAAAGCTTGTTGTTTCTTCAACTGTTGCCCTGCTTCCTGATCCCTTCCCTTCCCCAGGCTTTTTTTTGAAACTCAAAATCAACCTTTTCCCACGTACAGACTTCTATTTCTCTTCACAAAGAATATAGAGAGCAGTTGAACAGTTTTTTTTAATAATCTGGGATGTCATTCTTCTAGCTCAGCAAACTTGAGCTTGTTTTGAACAACTAAGTGTTCCTTTACTATCCTCTTACTAATACTGGGCTTAAATACTCTCTTTTAATATTTGTTTTTCTTTTTTTCCCATTTAAAGAACATTCTTCTTAGTAGGCGGAAGCAAAATGAGAAAAAAGTTCAAATTTCTCTTTCACTTGTCAACATGATGTCCTTGCTTTCCCTAAGTAGTGGAGTTTTCTCTTCCTCACACTTTTTGCAAATATTGTGCATGAAAACCATACTCCTTTTCTCCTTAGGGTTTTTATAAGACTTTTTCTCACATCCAATATAAAGTACTAGTACTAGATTTGGACTTAGAATACTCAGGTTTGATTCCCAGTTCTTCTACTTTCTATTTTTATGAATAAATAAAATGAAAGAATGAAAAGCATGAATGACAAAACATTTATTAAAAACTTTAAGCACTAGGCTATGCACTGGATTCACAAATAGAAAAGATGTAGGCCTCAATTGATAAGAGATGTTTCCTCCTCCAGAATTCCCAATGTCAATAAAATCACAGGTCTAGTTCCTATCTGGAATGGTAATGTAATTTTGAATTTGAAGATCCCTTTGTGTTGGCAAAAGTAGCAGGTATTTAACACTTAGTAACTGATCAAGCCTCTTACTGGGGGAACAGAAGGTATGAACTCCTGTCTCCTGTTAACTGACATAACAGGAAGAGTTTGGCTGAAGGAAGTGAAGTAGGTAATACTGTGTATATAAGAAAAGCCCCAGAGAGGCACAGTCAGAATTTCTTGAGACTAAGATCTGGTGGCAGAGCAGCTACATAAGAATGGAGAACTGAGCCAGAATTTCCTGAAAACTTGTGGTGGTATAGCTTCTTCTGAACAGGATCCCAGGAGCCTAGAGCCAGGAGGCCAGAAGGCCAGGAGCCTGGAATCTGGAGCCAGGAGCCCTGGAGCCCCGGAGCCAGGAGCCCAGGTGACTGAAGCATGACCAGGATACTGAGACTTTTTTTGTGGCTTGGTTGAGTCTTGAATTCCTTGGAGCAGAAATGGTGAAGGAGCTGACATGGACCAGATCCTGTGAATGCCAGTGTGGAGCAGGACCTCCCCAGACAGCTGGTCAAGGAACTGGGAGCTGTCTGCCATTGAATCCAGGTAGAATCTGGGACCATGAAAGGGGATCCAGGGAATCTGAGAACAGGCTCCAAGTCAAGATGAAGAAAAGACCTCTCCTTGGGTACTGAGTAATTATAGAATTATAGTTTACTAGTGACCTAAAGGGTGAAGGGTTTTGTGTATGATACTTAGTAAGACTTTGCTGAATAAGTGACTGAGTATACTTTGAGTACTTTTACTATTGTTACTGATTAGTGACTGATTGAGTTAATGAAGACTTTGCCCCAAGAGTGGAAGACTTTGACTGTGTACTTTGAAACTACTGATAAGTGATTGATTGAATTAACTTGAGTGACTATTTTGTGACTGATTGAATTAACTTAAGAGTGACTATTTTACTTTGAGACCATGTCATATTATATTGTGATTTTCTGTGATAAGCTGAAATATGATGAATGCTATATTTTGAATTATCCTGTACCTTGATTTTCCATGGATGTTTTGCTTTTGTTATGGAATAGAGTGATCACTATACTGAGTAATCAGAACCTTAAAAAAAGATGTTCACAGTAGCAGTTCTTCTGGAAAGCTTCTGTACATGGCATTACACTATCCTAAATCATTTTCCAATATCTTATTTCCTGAGAGGATTCATAGATTATTAGAGCTAGAAAGAGAGACATAATCCTTTGATTTTATAGATAAGGAAATTGAAGATGAGAGGGGTGAAAGGATTTTTTCAAGTTTGCACAACTAGTTAGTGGCAGAATTTGGGATTCAAAACCAAATGGAATTTGGATTAGGGTCCAGTGCTTTTTCCTTTATCCTGAAACAGTTTCTTTGAGTTTTATTGATAGGTGAAGAATCTTTTATTCATTTTGTTGTCTTCTTAAAATTCTTGTTATCTTTTATATTTTGAATTCTTAAACTCAATATATTAATAAGGCAGAAGTTATTATATTTCCTTCTTTTTTATGAATCTTTTCATTATCTTCCAATATTTATTTTCTTATGAATGCACTGACTTCTTTTTGGTATATTCAAATTTATAGAGAGTCTATAACTTTGCTGAGGTTTTCAACCTTCTGTTCTAAGTCATTTATTCTCCTTCCATTTATTTTCTGCAATTCTCTTATTTCATTTTATATGTGTGTGTATATATATATATATATATATATGTACAATATTGTTTTATTTCTTGCAAGTGTTCTTATAGTTCTTGGGGCTAGGTTATTTACTTCCCCTCTTAGACACTATATTTGTTGTGGAATTTGTTTATTTTTTTTCTGTATTTATCTCTTGTGCATTTCTTGATAATTCTTAAAAGTATTTTGTGTCTTCTTTGGTTTACTCATATCTCTAATCTCTGTGTCTTCTTTGGTTCACTCATCTTAGTTCCTGGTTTAGAACTTTGTACCTTATTACAGACTTTAAGAATTTTTTTCTACATTAAAATCTGTCTATCATCTATCTTTCTGTCTGTCTATCTCTGTTTTCTATGCCTCCCCATTAAAATTTGTAAAGTTATATTGCTATGAGTAGCAGCCTTTAAGACAGAGCAAAATGTCTCCTTGAGGATATAAATACATTGCGGAGATATAAATCACAATTCTCCTCAATAAGGTACTGCCCATCCATATATTTTCTCCAAAAACATTTATTGAGCATACATAAATTATTATATGTGTTTTTGACTATACTCAGATGCAGTAGAACCCCAAAATTCCTCATCACACAAAAAACTGTTTTATCTTAACTATATTTTACTAAATGCCAAAACTAAATTGACTGTATATTGAAACTCTATTTTACTATTCGTCAATATTGTTACCCTCAATTCTTTCTGAAACCTCCTCAATTTCACTCACTTTTGTCATATCTGAATTTAGAAAATCCAAGCATCTGACCAGAGAAAAATTTACTAAGATTCCTCTCCCTCCCTCCCACTCATCACCGACATAGATTACCATGGAAATCAAACAAGAAGAGTATGTCAGTATTTTTCTAGGCTCGTTGCCCTATTTCCTTTGACCATGGTTTAGTTTCTTTTCTTTTACAATGATGTAATTATTTTAAAAGCTGGATATTCTTTCATAAGTTTGCATTAAAATATGATATATTTTCTACTAAACTCTAAGCTTTTCAAACACAAGCCCTCTTCTTATTTGGTTTTCATGGCAATCTACCATTCACTGAGTAAATAAATCATAGGACCATAGGTTTAGAGATGTTAAGGGACCTTTGAAGTCACTGAGCCCATCATCCCTTTTTTTATATAGGTAAGGAACTTTTGGGTCAGAAAGGTTAAATGATTTTCCCAGGGTTACATATCTAGTAAGTGCTTGGAGGCAGGATTTGAATGCAGATTTTCCTGGCTACAAGACTGGTACTCTGTTCACTATGCCATCTAACTGGCTTATATGTGTGTGTTAAAATACACACACATATACATCATACATATGTATGCATATAGGTGTATTCATGCCTTAGTTTGATATATATGTGTTTATGCATTTATGTATATATATGGATATGTACATGTGCATGCATGTATGTGTATGTGTATAAAACACATACACACAATCCTCAAATATATATATATATATATAAATATATATATGTATATGTGTGTGTGTGTGTGTGTGTACGAATATTTTCAGTGAAGTTTCTCTGGTGACCCTAAAAGCACAACACACAGGCAATGACTTTCTCTGCCTACACATAAGCTCAGCACTATAATTAACTCTAAAACCTGCTTTAAATTTGCATGATGTAATAGAAAAAGCACTAGGCTGGAAATCAGGAAAGCTAGGTCTCCTGGAGCCTTATGAGCTTCTAGGCCCCAAGATTCACTGGTTCTTCAGGGGCAGTACTCATATCTAACCAGGTGTGGATAGGCAAGACAGATGACAGACCATCCTCATGGTTTATAGTCCTTACTTACAGTGGTTTGCAGACTAGACAAAGAATAGTGGATGAGTAAGAAGCCTGAAGGTATCTCAATACCACTAACTACCTCCCAAAACTTGATTCAAACACATTTTTCAACTGTTTATTATGAACCTAGTACTTTACAAAATATACAAACTTCACTTAGTGAAGTGCTGTGTGCACAGTAAGGAACAGTAAAAAAAGAACCTTTGTATAAAGAATTTTAAATACATTAGTGATAGTGAGGTACATTCTCAAGCATCCAACTCATCTCCTCTTTTTTCTGTTAATTCTATGTAGAATTAAAAAAAAGAAGTAGACAAATACAATCATTCTTTGCAATGTCTGGGAAGATACGACAGGCTTACTTTGTCCTTGTTGTGTCTAGTCTTCAATCCCATGGACTTTGTCTGATTATTGAAGAATAAATGGTATACTGTACTCCTGCACAGGACTACTGTAACCTCAATTTCCCATATCCTAGCCTGTTCAGTGGTATCCTTTGAAAGTCCAGCTTTTTTCTCAGCCCACTCTACTCCCCAAACTTTTTAACCATGACCCCTTCCACCTCACCTGAGACTCCAAGAGCACCTCCCTGTACAACATGCACATTTTATTTTTCCCTCTAGAAGCAGAAGAGTTATTCTTACTTCTAAACAAGGTAAATCTCTTAACTTGATAGCTTGATCCAATTTACCCCTTCCTCCTCTAAAACTTTGCTATACAAGTCCCACAGCAGAAAGAGCTTTGTACTTGGAGGCCAGAAGACCTGAATTCAAATCCCACCTCAGACATTTTCTGGCTATGTGACCTTGGACTTAACTACAACCTCTTAACACTTAACAAGATGTCTCAGTTCTTCAGTTTTCTCATCTATCAATGAAAACTTTTCATTCACAGACTTTTAATGACCTATCCACCTCAAAATCAATTATTCTATGAATAGCATTTCCATTTATTCTTTCTATGTTCTGACTGCCATGACTGTAATAAAGTCTCAAGACTTGGTGAGTTTAAAGGTTCAGAATGGTGAATAGATATGTCCAGAGGCCTTAGGGCACATCAGAGTATCTGCTTCAGTGAAACACCTTACTACCATGAGGAATGCTGGAGAAGGGGGAGGGCAGTTCCATTTGGCAGAAGCTTCAACTGAAAAGACCTGGGTTCAAGTCCTGCTTCTGACTCATGTTGGCTATGTGATGAAATGGTAATGGTAATTTGAAGATCTTCCCTGCCCCTTAATAGGCCGAATGTAATAACATGGAGCCTGTGGTGGGAGGAATTTTCTGTACTGGTGGAGGAGGAAGGGGTGGAGCAGTAAATGAGTCAGAGGAGTTAGAGCAGAGCAAGAGAGAGGATGAAGACAGGTAGGATTGTAAGTGTTTGTTTGTGGGAAGGTCCAAGCAGGGAGAGGGTTTGGGGATGGTATTGTTTCCTGCAGTGATAATGTGTATCACCTTCTTTGTTGCTATGCTTTTGATGAGTTTAGTCCAAAATTTTTTGGCATTATAGTTATCGGTGTTTGTGCCATCCTCCTCAAAAGTACCATTTTGAAGTCTTATCATGCTGGTTGGGTGATCCTGTGTTCTTTAAAGCTATCCTAGCAGATTTTCCTAGTTTGCTAAGTTCTGTAAAGTCAGAAAAAAAGCTTTAAATACCATTCTTGCAACGTACTGTTTCCACCATCCAAGGACCAGCCTAGATTAGGTCCAAAAGGCTCATCCACCTTAGGTTGGATACCTCTTGTTATTGTCCAGTTATTCAGTTGTGTTTGATTCTTTGTGGCCCTGTGGGCCCTACTATCTGTGGGGTTTTCTTAGCAAGGATATTGGAGTGTTTTGCTATTTCCTTCTCCAGTGGATTAAATCAGACATCAATCAAGTGACTTACCCAAGTCACAAAGCAAGGAAGTATCTGAGGCTGAATTCGAACTTAGGTCTTCCTGACTCCAGTCCTATCGCTCTATCTACTGTGCTGCCTAGCTGTCCCAAGGATAGCTACCATATCATGAGTTTTTTGGTCATGTAGACCAGAAAACAGAAATATACAGTAAGACTTTATTGTCCTATGTGTCCTCTTTCTACTCTGAAAGTTGCAGACTAGAGTTAGGTCAAGGCTTCCAAATCATTCAGGGAGGCTTTCTGGGAGAACACATAGACAAGAGAGGCACAGGCTAAGAAAGTATGAGAGGCTAAGATCAGCATCTGTGTGGGGCACAAAAGAGACGTATTAGAAAATGCTCTTTATTCTGTTTCTTTCAGTCTGCATGAGTTTATATAAAGCTTATGTTTCACTGAATTCTTGTTATTTTTTTTGAAGCATAGTAGCATTCTATTACATTCATGTAACACAATGTATTAAAATATTCCTCAATCAGCAGGGACTTTGTGTTCAATTCCATATTATCACTTAACTTTCAGTAATTAATATTAATTGTATTGGCACCTAAGTACTACTATCAGGCTTTTTGCCTATTTGGGTTGTGCAGTAAATGGAGCTCCAGGCTAGAATAGAACAGAAGAGAACAGAACAATACAGAACAGAATGGAATGGAACTGAAAGGAACAGAACGGAATAGAACAGAACAGAATAGAATAGAATAGAATAGAATAGAATAGAATAGAATAGAATAG
>NW_027185890.1:2202964-2307560 GCF_028583685.1 Petaurus breviceps papuanus
AGAATAGAATAGAATAGAATAGAATAGAATAGAATAGAATAGAATAGAATAGAATAGAATAGAATAGAACAGAATAGAACAGAACTCCAGGAAGACAGGAATTCAAATCTAACCTCAGACACTAACAGTGTGACTGGGCAAGTCAATTAAACTTTGTTTGCCCTGATTTCCTCATCTGCAAAATGGGGATGATCATAGCACCTTCATTCCCTGGTTGTCCTGAGGATCAGATGACATAACATTTTTAATCTGCTTAGTACAGTGCTTGGCACATAGTAAGTTCTCAATGAATGCTAGCTATTATTGTTATTATTTGACATAAAGTTTGGAGTGTTTGTTTGGCAGAATTGCTGGGTAAAATATATGAACAAATAGTGACTTATCTGGAATTCAAAATTGTTTTCCAGAATGGTTATAATAGTTTGCGGTTCCGGGATCAGTGTAGTAGTGTTTCTGTCAGTTTGAAAGCCAGTCAACAAGCATTTATTAAACACTTACTGTGTTCTAGGTCAGGTGCTAAGTTGCAAGACAAGCCAAGATAGTCCCTGCTCTCAGGGCTTTACCTCACCCTTCTAACATTTAAATTGTTGCTTTTTTTTTTTGGTCACCTTCTGATTCAATGTGTATGAGGCGAAATCTCAGTTGTTTTAAATTTTCTCATTGGTTGCTTGCAGTCTCTCTTTTGGAAAATCTTTTTTTTTAATCTATTGACTTTTGTTCTTATTTTGTTGTTTGTTGTTTAATTGTTTCAGTTGTGTCTAACTCTTCATGATCCCATTTGGGGTTTTCTTGACAAAGATACTGGAGTGGTTTGCCATTTCCTTTTCCAGCTCATTTTACAATGAGAAAATTGAGGCAAACAAGGTTAGATGACTTGTCCAGGGTCACACAGTTATTAAATGTCTGAGGCTAAATTTGAATTCAGGTTTTCTTTGCTCCAGTCCCAGTGCTCTAGCTACTGTTGTTATATATTTATATAAATTCCCTACTAAATTTATATAAAATCCCTAAATATCTTATCTCAAACTTTTATAAGAAATATTTGTAATTTCAATTTGCTCAAACTAGTTTTCCTTTCTAGGTTTCTCTTGTCTCTTAAGTTTGTGTTTTAAAGATTTTACCAGCTTCAGTTATCTCAATAGGAAAAATTGGAAATCATTTGTTCTCTTTTTTTTGTCATGTATTTTATTTTTTTAAATGCTTTATTAACTTCTGATTTACATCACTCATTTCTGTCAGATTTTGAGTTACAAATTTTCTCCCCATTTTCCCCTACCCACCACCCCAAAATAGCAGTCCCACAGGATATCCCCTCCTCCAATCTGCTCTCTCCCATATTTTCTCCCATACCCCTTTTGACTTTTCCAGTGGATCTCTATGCCTCAGTGCCTGTATATCTTATTTCCCAATTACATGTAAAATAGTATTGATAATAGTATACACACAAACACACACATATATATACCCACAAATATATATATATATATATATATATATGTATGTATTTTTTATTTTAAAACTTTGAATTCCAGATTCATTACCTTCCTTCCTTGTCACCCACACTTACTGGGAAGATAAGCAGTTCAGTATAGGTTATACACGTGTGGCTAATGCAAAACAATAACATAGTAGATATATTGTAAAAGACTGACTATATTTCCCTCCTTCCTATCCCACTTCCCACTTGTTCTATTCTCTACTTTGGTCTCATCCCTTTTCAAAAGTGGGTGCTTCCAACTTCCCTCTCCCCCAGCCTGCCCTCGCTCCCAACATCCCCTCTCTCATCCCCTTCCCCCCTACCCTCCTGTAGGGTGAGATACCCTATTTAGTGTGTATTTCATTCCCTCCTCAAGCCAAATTCAACGGGAATAAGGTTGACCCATTCCATTTTTCCTTCCCATTCATCTCCTCCATTGTAACCATTTTCCCTTGCCTCTTCTGTATGAGATAGTTTACCCCAATCTGTCTCTCCCCATCTCCTCTCGTTATATTTCTCTCACCTCTTAATTTCACCTTTTAAGTATCATCCCTTCCTGTTAAATTGGTCCTGTGTCCTCTATCTATTTATACCTGTAAACATATATACACACATTCACATATATACTCATATGCCCATATACCCTCATAGATAGACCTATATATATTTCTATTCCATTCAACTACTGAGAAAAATTTCATAAGTTACAATTATTTTTTTTCCATGTAGGAATGTTAATAGCTCAACTTTAATAAGTTCCTTATGATTTCTTTTCCCTGTTTCCTTCTCATGCTTCTCTTGCTTTTGTATTTGAATGTCAAATTTTCTATTCAATTCTGTTTTTTTCAGCAATGCTTGAAAGTCCTCTATTCCACTGAATGACCATATTTTCCCCTGAAACATGATACTCAGTTTTGCTGGGTAGGTGACTCTTGGTTTTAATCCCAACTCCTTTGCCCTCCGGAATATCATATTCCAAGTCCTTTGATCCCTCAGTGTAGAAGCTGCCAGATCCTGGGTTATTCTGATTGTGTTTTCACAATATTCAAATTGTTTCTTCCTGGCTGCTTGTAATATTCTCTCCTTAATCTGGGAATTCTGGAACATGGCTATAATATTCCTAGGAGTTTTCTTTTTGGGATCTTTTTCAGGAGGTGATATGTGGATTTTTTCAACCTCTATTTTGCCCTCTGGTACTAAAACCTCAGGGCAGTTTTCTTTGAGAACTTCCTGGAGGATGATTTCTAGGTTCTTACCTTGATCATGGCTTTCAGGTAGTCCAATAATTTTTAAATTCTCTCTGCCGGGTCTATTTTCCAGGTTAATGGTTTTTCCCATGAGATATTTCACATTGCCTTCTATTTTTTTCTTTTGTTTGGATCTGTTTAACAGCATCTTGATTTCTCATAAAGTCATTAGCTTACATTTACTCCAATCCAATTCTGAAGCAATGATTCTCCTCAGTGAGCTTTTGAGATTCTTTTTCCATCTGGCAAATTTGGCTTTTTAAGGCATTCTTCTCCTCATTGCCTTTTTGAGCCTCTTTTGCCATTTGAGTCAGTCTGTTTTTTAAGGTATTATTTTCCTCAGTCAGGCTGTTGACTCTCATTTCATAATTTTCTTGCATTGTTCTCATTTCTCTTCCCAATTTTTCCTCTACTTCTCTTATCTGCTTCTTAAGGTCCTCTATGGCCTGCAATCAGCTTGTATTTTCCTTTGAAGCTTTTGGTGCAGGAGTTCTGACTTCACTGTTTTCCTCCTGTTCCATGCTTTGCTCCTTTTTGTCCCCAAAATAGGAGTTTAACGTTGGAATCTTCTGTCTGCTTTGTTTCCTTTGCCTGATCATGTTGCCCCTCAGTCACTTGACCCCTGGGATTTTGCTGCAGTAGGACTCTGCCCCCAGACATGGGAGCTTTTGTCCCAAACGCTGGGGTTTTCTCAGCTGCTGGAGGTATTAGATGGGTGCCCTCTCTGAGGCCTCCACACACTCTGGCAAGCTGGACACACACACCAGGACCTCCACTCTAGACTGCAATCCAGATTCAAGCAGGTTAAAGTCTCCCTACACTCTGCAGGCCAGGAGCTGAAGCTGCCACATGGCACTGGCCGGCTGTGCCAGCGTCTCAGCAGCTTCTTGCCCCAGGGGGGCAAAAGCCATGCACTCCCAATTACTGGGTCCCAAAGTCCAGACTGCACTGACCTCTCACTTTGTCCTTTGCATCTATGTGTTGATAAATCTGGAAATGGCCACAGATGCTGCTGATCTGGAATCCCTCCCACTGGGGGCTGGTCTGTCCTGCCCTGGGGCTAAAGCCTTGGCGTGGGGCTGGGCTCGGCTCCCAGAGTGCTGTGCTGGGTTCCTGCTGGCCTGCCGGGCTGTCCTCAGTGGGAGGTTAGCTTCTCTGTGTCATTTTGTGGGTTCTGTAGCTCCAAAGTTTATTTAGAGTCCCCTTTTACATGGTTTGGGGAAGATGGAAGCCGGAGCTGCAGAGAGGTTGTGCTTGTATGCCACCATCTTGGCTCCGCCCCCCATTAGCTCTCTTAAATATCCATTTTCCCTTTATATTATTAAGGAGATATCTTTCTAGGTTGCAGGATTTTCTATATCACTTTTATACAAAACTCTGCTTTTATTTCCTTTCTCATATTTGCTGTATAACCCTGTATAATTCTGACTTGGGAACCTTGGTGTGTGATTTGCTTCTTTCTGGATGATTTCATTATATTTCTGTTACCTGAAAACTCTGGAATTTCATAATCATATTTCTGGCTGTAAGTTTGGGGTTTCTTGCAAATGGGTTCAACATATTTCAAATTTGTCTTCTGGTTCTAATAGTTCTGGCAGTTTCCTTTGGTGAATTCTTGAAATTTGGTGCCAAGGTTTTTATTTTTCTGTTTGTTTATCATGTTCATGGTAGTAGGCCAGTGATTGCTTCCTAAAATTTTTGTTCTCATCTTAATTTTTAGGTCAGTTGTTTTTGATGGAAGAAAGTTCATATTTCCTACATTTTTATGTCTTTTGACTTTGCTCTAATGTGTCTTGCAACATTGAATCTGTTGGTTCCATTTCCTTTTTAGGAATTCTACTATGAAAGGTTTCTCTCTTCTGTTTTAAGTTGCTTATTATCTTTATGAGCTCTAATGTGATTCTTTTTCTCTCCATTCTTTTCCTTAATTTCTTTTTACCAAGTTGTCCATCCATTCTTTGAGTCAACATAGTCAATTCAGTATCTTTTCTGGTGTTCTATTTATTATTAAATTGTTCTTTTCTGGAGTTTTATCCTTGAGTTCTTTTATTCCACAATATTTCTTTACAGTAATATAATTTTTCTTATGTTTCTCCACCAGAGTTGAGCAGTGACCCCCTTCTCTCCAACATTTTGCTATTTCTTCTGAATTTTTTTGAGCTCTGTAATGTCTCTTAATTACTAATTACTGTTAATTAATCCTTTAGCTCATGGCTGAGGGTGGGAAAAACAGACTGCTACCAGCCTTGTTGGCCTTTTTGCTTTTGGACTGTGATAGGGCAATTGACAAGGCTGATTGATAGTAGTTTCTGTGCTTACCCTCTTCCCCTCCTCCTCCCCATCATAACCCTCTACGGAGTCTAGTACCAAGTCAGGAATTGTGGTCTCTGGGCCTTGATTCCTTTTGGGTCAGTTTGTGGGGTCCTCATGGCACTGGTTCAGAGGACTGTAATTCAGAACAGATAGCTTGCTCCATTGTTGTTTTATCCTTGTGTGTGCAACTACATCACGGAGTTTCTTTTCTTTTATCCTGTTTGTTTGTTGATTTTTTGCTTTATTTAGGACCATTTTTTTTTGTTCTTTAGATCGTTTTAGGGGGAGTTGGGTTTGGGTTGACTTTCATATCAACATATTTGCCAGAAGTTACTCCCATGGGTTCTTTCTAATGAACTATAGTGGTTCTCCACCCTTTGGTATACAGGGATCCTTTTTTGGTACCAAAAGTTTTTCTTGGAGGAATAGCAAGTTGTGCATACCAGATCTGCAGTTTCATGTGCAATCACCTTTCTTATTGTATCACATTATAGAAATGTTTATTCCATAAGATATAAATAAATTTTTTTAAAACAGTTTTCTCAGATACCCACATGATAGGAGTTATATTATTAATATCCATTGACTCAGAAAATATATGATAAAAAGCTGGTATGAATTTTATCACACTTGTAATGAATTTGTATAATCAATATTTTTATCTATTCTAGAAAAAGTATGTTTGCTTATTTTGGGGTTCATTTATGCGTCTATAACTCTACAAACCCTTAGGGGTTTATGGTCCATAGAATGGTAACCATGAAGTATATCATGCTTAATCCTTTTCTATTTTTCAGTGTTCTCAGACATTTGATACTTTTATAAATAAAGTCCCCATGGGGATGTAAAGGGGGACAGGAAGGGAAATGGAAAGGAAAAGGGAAGGGAGCAAGCATTTATTAAATACCTACTATACTCCAGACATTGTGATAAGAGCTTTACAGAAATCTAATTTGATCCTCACAAAAACATTCTGAGGTGGAGTCTATAATTACCCCCATTTTACAGTTGAGGAATATGAGACAGAAAGAGGTGAAGTAATTTACTCATCAACACACCTAAGAAAAATCTGAAACCAGATTTGAACTCAGAATTTCTTTAGCTGCTTCTTGGAAGGCTCATATTTCTGGGTCTTCTTTTCCTTCTTTTTTTTTTTCTTGTTTTTTGCTTTTTGGAGGGCAGTTGGGGTTAAGTGACTTGCCCAAGGTCACATGGCTAGTTTTTGTATTAAGTGTCTGAGGCCGGATTTGAGCTCAGGTCCTCCTGACTCTAGGACCAGTTCTTTATTCACTGCCCCACCTGGCTGCCCCTTTCCTTCTTTTCTTGACAGACTGACTCCACTGGCTCTGAGCAGTATCCCAGTTCTAAGTATCTGAGTTGCATGGGAAACCTAGTTGGAGCATTATCTTGTGGCATAGTCATTTAAGAGGACCTTGTCTGCACACCCAAGGACTTTGTGTGTGGCCTTACTGGATAAATGGTCATCTTCTCTGAAATGCACAGTCCTGGAACATGCCTGACAACATAATTTAGGAAAAACAGATCAGGCAACCTCATCTATATTCAGCATGGTCAGTCCTTGTGTATGTTCACAATGAGTGTTCATGGTTGAATTCTTGTCTGACCCAGGTATGTACATTAGAATAGGCAGATGGGTGTCTAAGAGCTAAAAGCATTTGTGCTCCTGGCCCCTCACTGGGATTTACATATGATCACTGGTGGGATAAATTTTTATTGCTCTATTTCTCATCAGTAACCAGCAGATCGGCTTGCCTAAGTTTTATTCCTTTGAAATGAATTCAAAATTAAAATTTCAACCTCCATATTTCTAATAAAAGATTTTTTTGGGGGGAGGATTCTGCCTTAACCACCCATTCATTTCTCTAGCACAAATAAAAATATGCCTCTTAAACTTTCTATCCTCACAACCCTTCTCTATCCTACTGCTTTGGCTCTGGCATTGCCTTAATCCACTGGGACAGCAATCCTGGTTGCATTCCCAAAGAGTCTTCTCATCAGTCGATCAAAGAAGGGCATGTGGGGGACGGTGTCTCACTTTGAACTGAGGGATGGACGCAGCATGTTTCTGATGCAGAGCCCTGAGTCCTGGAGCTCCTTCCTCTGGTGCAGCTGCCAGGCTGTTGATCTGCAGGTCACTGAGGGAGACCCATCTGTTTTCTCAGGCTTTTGCTCTGGGGGAGAGATGTGAAGAAAGCTTTAGGGTATCTCTCTAGGGACAGGCTGGGAATCTTTAGATGCTATGTTTATTGTTTTCTCTGTCAACTTTAGGGCTGTGAATAATCATCTAGGACTAATGTTGCTAGTATTTTTTGTTATTCAAATATATTCAGTGAATATTTTATAATTATTGACGAAGTTACTGATATAATCTATAAATATATGTGAATTAATGCTGTGATCAGTGAAAACAGGATGGGGAAGGGCAGCTAGGGCAAGTATGGTAGATAGTTTATTTTTATTCTTAAGGACTATTAGATCATAACTATACTATAATTGTTTTTAGAATGGTACATTCAATTTAAGATATATATTACTGAATCTTTCTCATAATGACTAATAGAGACAGATACACACCACAAGAGCTTTTGGTTTTTTAAATTTATAAATATTCAATATGTATACATGTATGCATGTATACATTATGTATATATGTATGCATGTCACTATGACCTTTTGGGGACTGCTTGACTTGAAAAAGAACTACCTGGTTTCTAATCCTTCTTTTGACTCTGACTAGCTGTCTGGCCTTAGGCAACTCCATTAGCCTTTATGAGTTCCAGGAAACTGTCTGAGGTTTATTTACGAGGCTATAGATCTGATCATAATCTGTGCACTAGTGGAGAAAATCCCTCATGCCCATGAAATTGTAGATTTTTGGCATACATATTTGTAAATGTGTGCACGATACATGTAACAATGCACATATATGTGTGGGGTTATAATATACCTATAACTTACATACAGCTTATAACCATATATACATACATATACATATTCCTATATATAGCAAATATATAGTCATATACCTATAGAATTATATATTTCTTTCTTTCTTTCTATCTATCTACCTACTCAGATGAAAAGAGGAGCTCAAACTTCCTCTGACTGTGCACTTCATGCCTTCTGTTTCTTACATATCCCACATATCCCTTGAACAACAATTTTCATCTGTGCCAGCACAAGTTAGCTTCCCACCTCCTGCTGCCAGCCTGACCTCCCTACTGCAATATGGAGAACGTTTAGTACAAAGTGGGCCAACCTTTCCTTTTCCCACAGGCCTTCTATCTCCTGCTATGCCTGTCCTTGAGGGAAGAGGAAAAGGGAAATTGTTGAGAAATAGGACTGTTTTCTCTTGTTATGCACATTCGAGT
Organism: Petaurus breviceps papuanus; assembly: GCF_028583685.1. Classification (NCBI taxonomy): domain Eukaryota; kingdom Metazoa; phylum Chordata; class Mammalia; order Diprotodontia; family Petauridae; genus Petaurus; species Petaurus breviceps. The sequence goes on from NW_027185890.1 coordinate 2,211,394, forward strand.
TCAACTTCATGCCCTTTTCTTCCCTAATGATCATGCCCTTTCTTGCCTAATCTCCACCCTTCAGAGGGAAGAGGGAAGTGGGACCTCATATTTGACCATCAGACCCTGTGCCTCCCATCTCATACTGCACATTCCTCTAGCTTGATCTCTAGCCTTCTTTGGTAAGTGGAGCAGTGCCTTCCACTCAGTAATGAACATTTTAATAGTTGTTCATACCCCTCAGATCTCAGTGATTGTGAACTCTTAGAGGTCATCATATAATCCCTATCTTCCCAACCCCCCAATTCCTTATTCTCACTCCTTTCAACCATCCCATCCCAAAGTCTCACCCAAACACTATCCAGTCCTTCTACTGTTCCCTCTGGAATACTGTTCCATAGACAATCAGCTTCCTTCATCCTAAATCGTTTCCTCTTCCACTTCTTCCATTTACTAGAAATTAATGAAACCTAGTTCCCCCTGATGACACAGGCTTTTTATTTATAAACATTTGTTAAACCCTTATTATGTGCCAGACACTGTGCTAAGTGCTAGGAATACAAAAAGATGTTGCCTTTTGACAGTCCCTGCCTTACGATCTAGTGCAGAAGACATATGCATGCAAATATATACAAAGTAAATATATATATATACACACACACACACATGTACACACACACATATACAATATGTATATATACACATATAAAAAGCAAACATATGCAAAATAAACTATATATAGGATAAATAAGAATTAATTAGCAGAGGGAAGGTATTATAATTAAGAGGGGTTGTGGAAGGCTTCCTATAGAAGGTGAGATTTTAGTTGAGACTTAAAGGAAGCCAAGGAGATCAGCAGTCAGAGCAAATGAGGGAGAGCATGGCATGGGGGACAGACAGAGAAAATGCTCAGAGCTGAGTGATAGAGTCTTGTTCATAGAACAGCCAGGAGGCCAGAGTCATTGGATTAAAGACTATATGGTGGGGAGTAAGGTGTAAGAGGACCAGAAAAGTAAAAAGGGGATGAAGTTATAAAAGACTTTGAATGCAATATATATATATATATATATTTTGCGTTTGTTCCTGAAGGCAATAGGAAACCACTGGAGTTTATTGAGTAGGAAGATGATATGATTGGACTTGTACTTTAGGAAAAACAGTGCCTGAATGGAGATGGGAAATCACTTTAGTTCCTGAAAGGAGGATGGGTAAGAGTCTTGAGGCAGGCAGACCTATCAGAAGACTAGTGCAATAATTCAAGTGTGAGGCATTGAAAGCCTGGTCTAGAGCGGTGGTGGTAACAGGAGAGGCGGAGCATATTCTAAAGATGATTCAAAGATGAAATCTAGAGACCTTGGCAACAGATTGGATGAGAGGAGTGAGATATAGTGAAGAATGCCTGCTGCCTCCTAGGTTGCAAGGACTCTGAAGCTTGTGTTGCCCTCTACAATAATAGGAAGGTAAGAGAGGGGAAGTTGGTGGCACAGTAGATAGAATGTTGGGCCTGGTGTCAGGAAGACTATTCTTTCTGAATTCAAATCTGGCCTCAGACACTAGTTGTGTGAATCTGGGCAAGTCACTTAAACCTGTTTGTCTCACTTTTCTCATCTGTCAAATGAGCTGGAAAAGGAAATGGCAAACTGCTCCACTATCTTTGCCAAGAAAATCCCAAATAGGGTCATAAAGCATCTGAATCAACTGAACAACAACAAAAGAGAGGGGATGGTTTAGGGGGAAAGATGAGTTCTGTTTTGGATTTATTGAGTTTAACATTTCTACTGCATATCCAGTTTGAGATGTCTAAAAGGCAGCTTTAGATGTAAAATTGGAGGTCAACAGAGAGATTAGGGAAGAATAGGAAGATCTGAGAATCATCAGCATAGAAATAATAGTTAAATCCATGGGAGCTGACGTGACCAACAAGTAAAGTAGTATAGAAGAAGAAGAGAAACAAGGGTAGAAATTTGTGGTACACCTATAATTAGATATATAATCTAGAGGAGAATCCAGCTAAGGAGACAGAGAAGGAGCAGTCAGATTGGTGGGAAGAGAACAAGGAAAAGAGTGGTATCATGAAAAACTAGAGAGAAGAGGATGTCAAGGAGGAGAGACTGATGACACAGCCTTCCTAGATACCCTTTTCAGTATGGACTATACCTTCATTTATTTGCTTTGGCTCAGTGGTCAAGACAGGAGAATTGGAATATTTCTTGACCTCCATTGCTACTTCCAGGTTCTCCTCCTACCTCCATTGCTCTTCTTTTCTAATGTTCATGCAAATCATATCCACCACCTAAACAAAATACCAATAATTGTTATCTGTAGACCTCCAGGTCAATCCCCTACTTTCCTCAATGAATTCTGTACATGGCTGTCACTTTTTTCTCCTCCTTAAATCCTACCCTCATACTAGGAGACTTCAACAAATTCATTGACTTGCCCTCAAAAACCCTAGCTATGGGAGCAGAGCCAAGAAGGAGGAGTAAAAGCAGGAACTTGCATTTCCTCTAGCTATAACCACCTCCAATACGTGTAAAAAATGACTTTAAACAAATTTTAAAGCCACAGAACCCACAAAGTGATGGAGAGAAACAAATCTCCTGCTGAAGCCAGACTGGCAGGCCAACAGGAAAGGTCTATTGCACCAGACTGGGAGTCGAGGACAGTCCCATGTGAACCACATCACTCCACACTTGTGGCCCAGACTGGCCAGAGAAGACTTCAGGAGAGTGAATCACTGGCAGCTGTGGCAGTTTCCAGACTTCTCAACCCATAAACAACAAAGAGAAAGTAAAAGGTCAGTAGGGAGCTCTGTTGGAACTGGGTGAGAGAAGAGCACTATCTGGCCCCTGACCCCAGGGTAACAGGTGGTGGCTGTACAGTGACTGCAGCTGCTGCCACATAGCTGCCCCCAGAGCTTATGGCCTGCAGATCACAGGGGGATTAAGTGACTTTTCAGAGGGTAATCGCTCTTGCTTTGACCTGTTTGGATCTGGGTTGCAGTCTTGGGTGGTGGTCCTGGGGGAAGGAATGCTATTGTGCCAGAGCTTGTGGTGGCTGTAGAGAGGGTGACCACCTCATAGCTCTGACAACAGATCTGTCAACAAGTGCAAAAAACCAAGCAATTTGTGACATAGCTCTCTCCACTCTTGCAGCAGAGTTCTACCATGGCAAAGAGCTCAAAAATCAAGTAATTGGCTGGCAAGATGAGCAAACAGAGGAAGTACAATCAGATCATAGAATCTTTTATGGGGGACAAAAAGGATCAAAACATGGAACCAGAAGAAGACAATGAAGTCAAAACTCCCACATCAAAAGCTTCTAAGAAAAATATGAGTTGTTTACAGGCCAAGAAGGAGCTCAAAAAGGATTTTGAAAATCAAGTAAGAGAAGTGGAGGAAAAATTGGGAAGAGAAATGAGAGTGATGCAAGAAAGTCATGAAAAGCAAGTCAACAGCTTGACTGAAGAAAATAGTACCTTAAAAATAGACTAACTCAATTGACAAAAGAGACCCAAAAATCCAATGAGGAGGAGAAGGTCTTAAAAAGCTGAATTTGCCATATGGAAAAGGAATTTCAAAAACTCATCAAAGAGAATAATTCCTTCAAAAGTAGATTGGAGCAAATGGAAGCTAGTTATGAGAAATCAAGATATTATAAAACAGATCCAAAGAAGTGAAAAAATAGAAGGCAATATCAAATATCCCATTGGAAAAACCACTGACCTAGAAAATAAATCCAGAAGATATAGTTTAAAAGTTATTGAACTACTTGAAAGCCATGACCAAAAAAAAGAGCCTAGAAATCATTCTTCAAGAAATTCTCAAGGAAAATTGCCCTGATATTCTAGAACCAGAGGACAAAATAGAAATTGAAAGAATTCACCAATCGCCTCTTGAAAAAGATCCCCAAAAGAAAACTCTTAGGAATATCATAGCCAAATCCCAGAGTTCCCAGGTCAAAGAGAAAATATTATAAGCAGTCAGGAAGAAACAATTTGAGTATTGTGGACATGAACTTATGATTTATTTTATGATTTCATTAATATAGGGATCTCTTGGAAAGGACTATCCCTCTACCAGCATAGACATGTAATTTACAGTTTTAGAGAGGTGCTTGGGGGCAGTGACTTGTCCAAAGGCAAAAAGCAATAATATGTCAGAAGCTCAACTTGAATCCAGATCTTGACTCCAAGGTGAGGTTTCTACCCAGTACAATACACCACCTCTCTCAGAGGTCAAATTACTATTTTATAATTATTTGCATTACCCCCACAACTGCTCATAAGGATACACGTATATGAATTTTATCAACAGGGGCAGAATAAGAGATTTAAATCCCATCTGAAGCATTTAGTGGGTGTGTGTATTACTGAACATCTTAGAGCCTCAGTTTCCTCATCTGTAAAATGAGGATGATACTTGAACCTTCAAAGTACTGAATGCATATCCTAAAAGATTTCTTCAGTAAAAGATACTCATGAGATAGAAACTATTTTCTACAAGTCAGTCCCAAAGCCAGCTAAGACTTAGGAGACAGATCCTAGGGAATGACTTGATAGATGAAGAGATCACATGAGCTGGCTACTGTTAGAGACAGGATTTGAACTCAGTTCTTGACATCAAGTCTAGCATTTCATCCATTGACACACTGATTCAAAAGCAATGTAAAATATTCTATAAAAACAATCAGTATAATGCAAGACTTAGCAGCTTCTACATTGAGGGACTGAAGGGCTTGGAATATGATATTTCAGAGATCAAAGGAGCTGGGATTAAAACCAAGAATCACCTACCCAGCAGAACTGAGTATAATGCTTCAGGGGAAAATATGGTCATTCAATGAAATAGAGGACTTTCAAGCATTCTTGCTGAAAAAACCAGAGCTGAATAGAATCATGTTTTTAATCCCCTTCAGCATGATAAAGCTTCCAACCTCATCATTCTACCAAAACTGTTCTCTCCAAAGTTAGCAATGATCTCTTGATTGCCAAATTCAGTGATTTTTCCTCAGTCTTCATTCTCTTCGACTTCTCTGGAGCCTTTGATACTGTTGATCACCCTCTCTCCTCCTTGAAGTGTTCTCCCTCTCTAGGTTTTCAGGACTTTACTCTCTCCTGGTTCTCCTCCTACATATTTTACCACTTCTTGTCAGTCTCTTTTGCCTCAATCTTCATCTAGATCATGATTTCTTATTACAGGTGACCCACAGGGCCCTCACCTTTTCTCCCTCTATACTACTTCACTTGTTGATCTCATCAGTTCCCATGGATTTAATTACTATCTCTATACTGACATTTCTCATCTTTACTGTCCTGGCCCAATCTCTCTGTTGACCTCCAATCTCATCTCTCCAAATGCCTTTCAGATATTTCAAACTGGATGTCTAATAGATCTCTTAAGTTCAACATGTCCAAAATGTAGCTAATTATCTTTCTCCCCAAACTCTTTCTCCATCCAACTTTCCCTGTTAGTGTAGAAGACAAGACCATCATCCCTGAATATCAGGCTTGAAATCTAGGAGTCCTCCTTTACTATTCACTATCTCTCACTCTCCATATCTAATCTGTTGCCAAGACCTTTCAGTTTCACCTTTGCAACATCTTTCAAATACAAACTCTTTTCTTCTCATACTGATATCACTACAATACAGGCTCCTCATGTATGGACTGTTGCAATGCCCAATGGTGGATTTGTCTGCTTCACATCTCTCCCACTTCAATCCATCCTCCATTCAACTTCCAAAATGATTTTCCTAAAGTGCAAATTTGACCACATCACCCCCTCTTCAATAAACTGGTGTGGCTACTGTAAAGCCAATCATGAGCAGCTCTCCTGAGGACTGCTTCTGTGAATAATTTTAACGATCTAATTGCATAGTATAGTGAATTCTTTATTTATTTAGCAATAAACTAAAGCAAAACATTTACAACAACATTCCATAACAACATATTACTAAGTTGGCCATATAGTCTTAAACAAAACATAGCATTCAGGAAGTCACAATCTCCTCAATCAATATAGAGTACTCAGTACTCAATAAAGTCTTCTTTCATTCAGACTGGCTTCCAATCATCCTTAAGCCAATCATCCTTAAGGGGTAGCAGAAAGTAAAAAACACCATCCACCCCTAGGACACAGTAAGTTACAATATCATCAGTCAGCACTGAATACTCAAGTAAAGTCTCCTTTCCTCTTAATTGAAGCCGACTTCCAGACCCCATGACTCCTCTTCCATGCTCCCAGCTCTTGTTTAGATTCACTTGACTGTTGCCTGAATTCACAGGTAGGCAGCTCTCCACTTCTGTTCCATGTCATAGCTCACAGGGACTGCTCCACTCCAAGCTCTTCACAGTTTCTGTTTCTAGGAAAACAAAGCTCAACAGGGTTACAACAATATTTACACACATTAGGTTTAACTGAGCTACAATATTTACACACATTGCTAGCACTATCATCTCAATTCACTTTCTGTCTGAGAAATCAAAACAAATCATCAGAATGCTTCTGTCTGACAAAGTAACACCAATACAGAGCAACAGACAGAATAACAGAGTACCACTATCACAAACATTCTGTCTCTTATCTCTGCTTGGTCTCAGCACATGCTTGTGGAGCTTTTATCTGCTCTGCCCCTTTCTGTTCCACTCTTTCGGCAGACTCCTCCCACCATGGGCTCCATGTAATGATGGTAGGCCTTTTAAGGGCAGGGAAAATCTCCAAACTCCCTTAGGCCTATTAAGGGCAACACAAATGTATAGTGTTTCCAACAAAAACTTGACACAATCCAAGGTGAGACTCAAAGGCACTTGAATAACTGAAACAAGAAGCAAAATACTACTTTGCTTGCCATTATAGCTACCATATATATATCTATTATATCTATTATATATATAATATATCTATTATAATTATATATAATATATATAATTATAATAGATATATTATATATATAATATATTATATTATATATATAATATTATATATATAATATATATATTAAATATATATAATTATATATAATATCTATTATATATATTATAATTATATAGTAGATATATATTATATATCTACTATATATCTCCAGTATCATATACAAAATCCTCTTCTTTGTGTTCAATGTCCTTCATAAACTAACCCCCACCTACCATTCCAGTCTTCTTATACCTCATTCCTTGCCTTATATTCTTTGGTCCAGAGACACTGGCCTTCCATAAACAAGACATTCAATATCACTCAATATATATTTAAAATTTGTTTGTTGTCTCTCTGATGATGTTATGAGCTCCTTGACAGAGAAACTCTCTTTTGCCTCTTTTTGTATCCCCAGTGCTTGGTCTAGTGTCTGCTACAAAGCAGGCACTTAATAAATGCTTATTGATTGCAATACATAAATGTTTATTTATATATAAACATCTATTATACATATGCATATATATATATCACATATCTAAAAATACCAGAGATCTGATTTCATCAGTATAGGAAATTATCTCTAACAGATCACATATTGCATCCTGTCTTTAACCTAATAGATTAGTCTTAGACAGTTGCCTAAGACTTATAGATATTGACTTATCCATGGCCACATACCTAGTAAGAGTCAATGACAGGATTTGCATATAGGTGTGTTGTTCATATATTTTTTTGCTTAATGGTAAGATCTTTCCCAGCCATTAATAAGCCCATGTGACCTTCTTAAGTCACATGGAAGCCTAAGTCACATGAGTTTGAGTCACATGAGCCTGGGTCACAAAAGTTGTGATGCCCTCTGATCCCGAAGAAGTGTATAGATAATCTGAGGTTAGCATTTTGGTTTGGGGCTCACTCATTGGAAGAGTGTCTCAGTGATGTAGCCAGATAAAACTCTGGGTAGCCATTAAAGAGCTCCCTGACTTTGAAAACCCAGATATTGGTGCTTCTCTGTCTGGTAACTATGTATGGATGTAACAGTCAGACAGCTGGATCTCTCTGCTTATCTGTGATATATGTATTATTTGATCAGACTGTTAGAAGCCATCTGTTGGTCTTTATGCTATTATTTCTGCTTGAAATTTTTGTTTGTATTTTCTCTTAAGCTCATGGTGCTAACTTTTCCCCCTAAACTAAGTAAATGATATATATGTTTGATTAAAATAAGATTGTTGACCCCTTTTGAGTTGCTTTCCTTTAGAAAAGTAGATCAAGGGGTGTCCCGGTAGCACAGTGAGTAAGAGCACCGGCCCCAGTGTCGGGATGACCTGGGGAATCGAATCAGAGCTCATACACTTAGTACCCATCCAGAAACACCTGGCCGTATAACCTTGAGCAAGTTACTTAACCCCAATTGCTTATATATATAAAAAAAGAAAAGTAGATCAAAGAACCTGTGCTAACAGCACTCTTCTGTGCTGATGTTATTGGTCTGTGTACACCCCCACAGCAGCTGCAAGTAACATCGTTCTTAGAAGGTACTGCTTACTTCCAGACTTCAAGCCCAATCCTATATTCAGAGGCCATGTGCTACGCATGTGTATTAGGAGCATATATTTAGACTTTGAAGGGACCTTAGAAGCCATCTAGATCTATATCTTCAACTTGTAGATGAGGAAAATGGTATATGAGGTGTTTCTTTATGTATAATAATGTTAAATAAAAGAAAACTTAGTGATATCCTCTTTGATGATGGAAAATAAAATAAGGGACTTAATTATAAAAATCAATAGATTACATTTTTTACACCATTCTAAATGTTAGGCCATTAAAATAATATAACCATGTTGTTTGTGCAATAAGTACTTTAAATGATGTAAAATACAACTGGCTTATTTCCTGTACTACTTTATAGTAATATTACTTCAAATGAGTTTCCTGATTTATTCTTCTTTTCTGAGTCTATGACCTCAATATTTGGAACTCAGATTAAAAGTTCTCCTGCTATCTTGTGGTTGTAAATTGAAACAGCATATGCTGTTTTCAGTAGTCAGACTTCAAACTTAGATTCTAGATAGTAAAACTATATTAGAATGAGAAGAGGCAGTGTGGCATAGTGGATAGAGGTCCAGCTGGGGCACAAGGATACTATTCATGTCCCACCTCTGATGCATACTGGCCATGTGCTCCTGGGGCAAGTCATTTAACCCCTCAGTGTCCCAAGTGACACTCTATCTGACATTATAGATTGCAGACCCATTACTGTTCTGCATTGGTACAGGGAGTTTCCTCTTCAAGGGCTTCTTATACTGATAAAATCACAAGTTCAAATAAACAAAAATCTGTCTCTATTTAAATTCTTTTCTTCAATGTCCATATCTCTCTCCATTTTTGTTATTGAATCAATCTCAATGAAAATGTCTGTGGGTTATACAGTCTCATCCATAAGATGATGCTTAGATATTTCAGGCACTTAGGGAGTTGCAGTAATTTCTTTCTTTATTTATTTTTGAGGGATGAAGGCAAGGGAATTGGGGTTAAGTGAGTTGCCCAAGATCACACAGCTAGTAAGTGTCAAGTGTCCGAGGTCAGAATTGAACTCTGGTCCTCCTGACTCCAGGGCCAGTGCTCTATCTACCTTCCCCAAGTTGCAGTAATTTCTGAAGCCTAGTATAGAGCCTGGCACATACTTCATGCTAAGTGCCTGCTGATTGATTACTGATTACATTTTTCACTAGTTCATTAGTGTAGTTTAGGTATTCTTTCCATTCTATGTGCCACCCCCCAAACTAAGTGTGCCCTGATCTAAGATGATTTTTGGATATCTTCTCATCTTCAATCCATGGAGGATCTGATAAATTTGTACTTTATTAATTCCCTGTCCCCATCAAGTATTGACCATGTAAAAACACTTTATTCAACTTTCCAGGAAGGCAGCCTACCACCCTTCACTCCTCATCTCCATTCTGTCCCCCCAGAAAAGGGGGAAAATAACACTTTGTTTCATACTGACAATAATCAGGATTTTTACTTAAAAATGAAATTGTTTGATGCCATAGATTTGAAGCCATTCATTTAGTACAGTGACACAGCATATATATTTTCCAGACAAGATGTTGTTCATAATAGAGGGGTGAGGGAACTGGGGAGGAAATAGCTTGAAAGGTCACCCAGGGTGAAAATCTCAGAGCTGAGATTAGATCTAGGACTTTCATAATACAGCCCTTTCTTCTTCCTTTTGGGACCAACCATACCTCTTCAAGTGCTTTAAAGTTACACTACATTCATTCTTGTATTCTTTATGTCTCACTCTGCTTCCATAAGGAATGCCAAGGGATCACACTAGACTAGAGAGTCTGGCCAGCCCTAAGATGCACATCTGCTCTGTCCTCCCACCATTGGCTTTGTTATTCTCTCTCCTTAAAGCTCTCCATTTCCTGTGGCAGACACTCAGGGTATTACTGGTGTCCAACAGGCTTCTGTCCACTTAATGAGTGTCAGGTGTGCACGTTTTGATTTCAGAGGAGTCACAATGCCTCATTATTTATCATTTCCTCATCCAGGATATTGTTTTTTGCTTGAAGTACATGTATTTACTCCTATTTCAATAGCTCCCTTATTCTGTATGCTCATAGGATCTTAGCATTGGGGAATTAGAAATGGGAGGGACTTTTGTCTTTAAAACCAAAATGAAAGTTCTTTCTGAAACCCAACTTGGCTTTGCTTACTCCAGACATTGCTTTTTTACTCAGTGTACACACCCTGGATTGGAGGTCTGTGGTATACTTTTTCTTAATGCATCCCAGATTCTAGGGTCAATCCAGAACATGGGGGTGATAGGAGCTTTCTATTGACTGAGATGATTTGTGAACCTCATGTCTTCCCTTTGTGATACAAATTCCCCATGTGATTCAAGGGCCTTCTGTGGCTTGACCTCTCCAGGGGGCTCTGCAACTGATTTATTTGAGCTTGCTTTGTGGACTATTTGGCTACTAAGATAGAACAGGAAAAACATATCTTGGGATGTGTGCTTTTCTAAGGTTGAATGCATATATTCAACCTGTTGCCACAAGGACCAGTAGTTGAAAGGAGTCTCAGTTCTTAAAACAGAGTTATTGAAAACTGAAGCAAGAGTCCTTTAGGAGGAACACTGAGTATTTGATGAAGATTTGGCTCTTCTTTATTCAGGAAATCTTCGACTCCTATGACCAGAGCTTTTCGTATGGTTGAATTCATGTCACAGAAGAGACAGGCAGAGTGGATGTGATGCTGGACTTGGAGTCAGGACTGGGGCTTGAATCCCACCTCAGGCAAATCCTTTGTGATTCTGTTCTCACCTGTAGAATGTGGATAATACTACTACTACTTACAGAGTATTGTTGGTCAAATGGGATAATGGATGTAAAGCATTCTCTAACTGTAAGGGATATGTACAAGTGGACTTCTCTATGTTTATTAATAATGTTCTATCGCTATGGCAGCCTCAAAGGAAAGAAGTCAGCTTTTGGTTTTCTGTCTAGTGGTGGGCAAAGTTAAGGAGGAAAATCCCTGCCTCAGAGATAGAAGTTCTGCCCAAATGTAACTCTTCCACTTAATATGACTTTGGGAGAATCACTTTACTGCTTTTAATCTTGGTTTTCTCCTTTCTGTAAAATGAGGGTAATAATATATGAACTGCCAACTTCACAGGGCTATTGTAAAGAGAGAATGAAATAATTGTTCAAAATTTTTTTCTTCTTCCCTATTTTGGTCAATTTATGCCATAGAAATTTATGTGAGTCCACAGATGTTTAGCAACATAAACAATGCAACTTATCTATTTTGTTGGTACACATGATAGTAAGCATCACATCTGTTCAGAGTCACTGCAGGTACTAGGTAGAATTTTTGGTGAATTTCCCTACTTTCAGTGCATCAGGTTTCTATAGGAAGGATGGATTTATATTAAAGAAGTAGAATTCCTATATAATTTGGATTCCTTGAGCACCTCAAAGAAATTTTCTAATGTTTGGGGTTTATTAGGACCTATTTTGGCAAATGCCTTCTGCATTTCATGCTGGTCATTTTAATGTGATTTGCAATGACTCTATATTTCTGACTTCCATTTAATTGGAAAGGTGTCTGGCAGAAGCTATTTGATGTACAGGAGAACATAAGCCTCATTAAGCCCTCTTTTTCTAAAAGCAGGAAGATACATTTTGCCAAGAGTAAACAAATGTGAGCACCGGGAGTCCAGGATTGAGCAATTTTAAGAGTTCTCCTTGGATTGACTCCACTGTGGCCTAGTTAGTACTGAGGAATGAAAAAAACGTATTATCAGAAGAAATGTTTTTAATCTATTATCTATTTAATCTTGAATAACTGCCAGCATATGGCATTGAACTCTAAAATGCTCCGTCCAGCATTAGTTTTTTTTTTCTGCAAAATTTGAAATGCTATTGACTAATGTGAAAATATGTTTAATAGGCATGTGTGCGTAGAGCCCATATCAGATTGCATGCTGTCTTGGGGAGGGAAGGAGAAGGGAGGGAGAGAAAACTTAAAACTTGTAGACATGAATGTTGAAAACTAAAAACAAAAAAGGAAAAAATACTGAAATGATACTAGTCTGTCATTAACTAAATTTTTAGAAATCCTACATTTTTTACATAATTTCATGACTTTTATCCTATACTTAAAGACGATAGTTCAGTGAACAGTTATCAGGTCAATGAAAGGCTTGCCCAAATTATTTATTTTTGGAAAGAGTATTGAAAACTCAGATTTTTTTTTACCGTTATTCAAAATCATAGAATGCCTTGGGTAAGTATATAAAATGAGCATTGAGAAAGACATAGGGAGATCCCAAAAAGTGGAAAAGAAAAGTACACTAAAATGACAAAATGATTCCTCTAGGAGCAAAACTTAGAATTTTCTTCTCCAAAGAGAGATAATTTCACTCTCTAAAATCATGCAAGGTATGGTTAGGGTGATATGCTCTAAGAACTTCCTTTAGTGCCTCATCATTTTGTAAAGGTTAGATTGACCATGATAGTGAAACAGGAGTCATGATAGGGCCTATCATGCTGGAAAGGACTTTGACTATGACTTTGACTTTGGGCTTTCAGACAAAAAAGACTTTGATTTTGACTATGGACTTATCACAGATGGCGTGTCTGTTGTTTGAGGCAAACACATAGCACAGTGACTGGCACATAGAAAGTATTTAATAAATGCTGGTTGACTGACTAACATCTGACAGGTAAAATGAAAGTCAGGAATAGCGATGGCCAATGACTAGAAAATTCCTTTAAAATCTCTGATATGTGTTATAAGGAAGAGTGCAATTCAAAGGGTTTAATAAATAATAATACAGAAGGGTTTAATAAATACATTTAATACTTCTGGAAATGACTGTGTTGCAAAAACAAAATATATTAAAATGTAATTTGAGAAGCAATGCAGTGTAGTGGACAAAACATTGAATTCAGAGTCAAGAAGAACTGTGTTTAAATACTGTCTCAGGCACTTATTAGCCTAGGCAAATTATTTAACCTTTCTGGGCTTCAGTTTCTTCATCTGACAAGGTAAAATGAGAGATTTACACTCAGTAACTTTTGAGATCCATTACACTTCGAAACCTTTGATGCTTTTAAAGTAAATTAGATAATTGGCATAAAATCTAAAATATTTTCCTTAAAATGAATGTTTTGGATCATAGGAATCCACAAAGAAACTATATAAAGGTGCCAGGTTATTGTGACTTGCATCAGCAGAAAGAGCAGTCATGGATGTTTCGCCAAACAATATTAGAATTCAATTCACCAAAGCATATTAGAATTAGGGTAGTTGAAACTTGAAGTTAAAGTAATCTTTAGATCAACTGAAGACAGTATTGCTTTATGTAAAGCATAATAAATTCACTAAATATGTCCCATAGCAATTGTGTAGGCTAACAACATAAATAGGTTAATGAAAGGTTGAGATTAATTTGTGGAAGTTAAAGGGAAGTTGGGGATTTCAGTGAGAGGGGGGAAGATCCCCTTCCTCATAACTGGAGGTGATATATGATAGAAAAGTACCATGTTCTCACCTATAAATAGTCCTTGGTTTAACTATCAACAACAGAACAGGAAGGATGAGGAGCTGGCTTGGTCTAGTGTGATACTTACAAGCTCAATATCTTGTGCTCCTCTGTACTGGCAAACATCATGAAAACTGGAAGAAAATGGCTATACCCCCAGAAAGACTTTCCCAAAATCCAGATTCTATTGCTATGCTTTTCTTTATTGTTTTAGTACTCCTTGACTTCTTAGAACCTTAAAATGCCTGGTAAGTAATGTAGAAAAATTTGCAGAAAATGTGTTTAGGGAGGTAGATAGGTGGCATAGTTTGTTATATCTGGACACGGGAAGACATGAGAAAATATTCTACCTCAGGCATTGTCCAACTGTGTGACCCTGGACAATTCACTTAATCTCTTTGAGTCTCAGTTTCTTATCTGTAAAATGGGAATACCATAGAACCTACCTCACAGGGTTGTTGTGGATCAAATAAAATTAGGCAAAATATATCATTCACTTTGCTATTATTATTATGGTACTCTGGATATAGAAACTCTCTCCTCCCAGGAACTCAACTATGATTTAGTAGGTGAGATAGTCAGACAGAGAAGGGATACTATGTGTCAGGCACTATGGTGTGTGCTGGGGATTCCTGAAAAAGGTCCCAAAAAGAAAACTCTAGGGAGAAGTGCTGGCTCCTTTGTTGAGCAGGATTGTCATTCTTCTGTTTTCTTTTCTGTTCATATTTAAACAAATGTCCATCAACAATTCTGACCCTTTCCCAGAATCCAGCTTATACCAAGGGAAGTAGTTGTAAGCAGTGTCTTTGTAAGTGCAGTGCATGCTGACACATTCTCCCTCTTGAATAGTCAAAAACTGAGGACTTTGAGACACCTGCTCTTGGCTTCTTACCCCTTCTTAAGCTTCTCTTGCTTCTTGTATCTGAATGTCAAATTTTCTATTCAACTCTGTTTTTTTTTTCCTTAAGAATGCTTCAAAGTCCTCTATTCCACTGAATGACCATATTTTCCCCTAAAACATGATATTCAGCCTTGCTGGGGAGGTGATTCTTGATCTTAATCCCAGCTCCTCTGCCCTCCGGAATATCATATTCCAGACCCTTTGATCCCTCAGTGTAAAAGCTGCCAGATCCTGGGTTATCCTGATTGTGTTTCCACAATATTCAAATTGTTTCTTCCTGGCTGCTTGTAATATTCTCTCCTTGATCTGGGAATTCCAGAACCTGGATATAATATTCCTTGGAGTTTTCTTTTTGGGATCTTTTTCAGGAGGTGATTGGTGGATTCTTTCAACCTCTATTTTGCCTTCTGGTACTAAAACATCAGGGCAATTTTTCTTGATAATTTCTTGGGGGATGATTTCTAGGTTCTTTCTCTGATCATGGCTTTCAGGTAGTCCAATAATTTTTAAATTATCTCTCCTGAATCTATTTTCCAGGTCAGTGATTTTTCCCATGAGATATTTCACATTGCCTTCTATGCTTTCATTTGTTTGGATCTGTTTAATAGTATCTTGATTTCTCATAAAGTCACTAGCTTCCCTTTGCTCCATTCTAAATCTTAGGGAATGATTCTCCTCATTGAGCTTTAGAGATTCTTTTTCCATCTGGCAAATTCAGCTTTTTAAAGCCTTCTTCTCCTCATTGCCTTTTTGAGCCTCTTTTGCCAATTGAATTAATCTGTTTTTTAAGGTGTGATTTTCCTCAGTAGCCTGTTGACTCTCATTTCTTAATTTTCTTGCATTATTCTCATTTCTCTTCCTAATTTTTCCTCCACTCTTCTTATCTGCTTCTTAAGGTCCTCTATGGCTTGTAACCAGCTCCTATTTTCCTTGGAAGCTTTTGGTGCAGGGGTTCTGACTTCACTGTCTTCCTCCTGTTCCATACTTTGCTCCTTTTTGTCCCCAGAATAGGAGTCTATGTTGGATTTTTCTGTTTGCTTTGTTTTCTTTGCTTGGTCATGTCGCCCCTCAGTCACTTGACCCCTGGGCTTTTTGCCACAGTAGGACTCTGCCACCAGTCAGGGGAGCTCTCGTCCCAAACACTGGGGTTTCCTCAGCTGCTGGAGCTATTAGTTGGGTGCCATCTCTGAAGCCTCCACATACTCTGGCAAGCTGGATACACACCCCAGGACCTCCACCCTAGACCGCAATCCAGATCCAAGCAAGTTAAAGCAAGAGCGATTACCCCTCAGACTGGTCGCTTGGTCCCCCTACACTCTGCAGGCCAGGAGCTAAAGCTGCCAGGTGGAGGCTGAGCTAAGGTGGGTCAGCAGCTTCTTACCCTTGGGGCAAAAGCCAATGCTCTCCCAACTATTGGTCCCAAAGTCCACACTTCACTGACCTCTCACTTTGTCCTTCGCATTTATATGTTGATAAATCTGGAAATGGCTACAGCTGCTGGTGATCTGGAGTCCCTCTGGCAGGTGGCTGGTCAGGCCCACCCTGGAGCTAAAACCTTCAGCTCGTGGGAGGCTGGAGTCAGTTCCCAGAGCACTGCCCTGGCTGATTTCTGCCTGCCTGCTGGGCTATGCTCAGGGGGAGGTTAGCTTCTCTGTGTCATTTTGTGGGTCCTGCAGCTCCAAAGTTTGTTTAGAGTCCCCTTTTATATGGATTGGGGAAGGTGGAAGCCGGAGCCGCTGGAGGTCCTGCTTCTAGTCCTCCATCTTGACTCCGCCTCATGTCAAGTCATTTTAAAAGACTGAACTAAGGGTGGGGGTACTTGGAAGGCAATAGTAAGAAAAGTGTTTTATTTAACCATCACAAATTTTGATTCCCATTGGAATTACCCACTCACCAATACTTCAAGAACCTTGCATGCTTTATTGTACATTAAAAACAATCCCTTTTTTTGCATTTGTTTTCTTTCTATTACTCCTTGCTCTTTCCTCTTCTTCGTATAGTTAATATATGACAGGTAAGGTAATCAGAGTCAACTGTGTCTTAGCTACATTTTGTGAAACATCCTACAAAAGATTAACTCTAGAGAACTAATATGAAGATGTGCAGAGAGTATTGAGAAGCCATTTTAAAAAGATGAATTTGACAGAGTTAATAAATATATACATAATACAGTGGTGTGCTGCAGTCAGCTTGAATTAGTTCATAAGCTGCAATTGTTAAATTTTCAGTGCGAACATTTATACTTAGAAATTGACAAACACTTCACATCAGGGCTTAATTAATTATTTTATTATCTAGACTTAAAAAAAGTAATGAAGGAAAAGTTAATAATGCTGATTAAACTTTAAAATGGGCCATGTGGATTTTTTTTTAACTAGGAGAGTCAATTGTTAAGCAATTACTAGCATACTTCTACAAACATATCTGTCTACTTATCTACCTGTCTATCTATCTAAAACAATGGGAGGAATTTTGTTTCCTCATAATTAAAAGTGTTCCCATCTTTTATAGCAGAATGTGGATCAGAGGTGACTGGTTCTAATCAGAGCTGTGATCTATCAGGGCCAGGCTTCCCATCAGGCAGGGGCTTAGAGGCTTGTACACATGTTTGCCAAGCTGTTTGAGGGGGGCATGATGTGTGCAGTTGGGGAGGTTACACCAAGCCAATGGAGAACAAGGTGGGAAATTCAAATGGAAACAGCATAAAAGGGTTTGTATTTGTCTGAATCCCTGTATTCCATTAAGGAAACTACCATTTTATTCAGAAAGAATAAATGTAATGTAAATGTAATGAAAACCTTCTTGTCTTTCCAATAAATATTATTTATTCCTAGACTAAGCACATTTCTCACATATCTATCTATGCACATATAAGTATGTATGTGTGCACATACATACACACATATATCCAATATATACATATTATATATGTGTGTATACACACAGAGCAGGGTGATATACTAGATAGTAGTAGATATGGGATTTTAGAATAATGGAAGACCTGGGTCCTATTGTACCTTTATCACAATTTATATTCTTCCTGTGCTAGAGAGACAACTGGGGTCCACTGGTTTTAAAGGATTCTCATTGTCTTCTCCCTCTTAACTCTCTACCTTCCACTTCAAATTGACTAATTCAATTGTTATGAAATTGGAGACTTTTAAAAATTGGCATCCTTTGTATGTTCAGCACCCATACAGATATGTCCTTGACAGGTTTAATGATTTAATCCCAGCTGTCTCCAGGGATTATTTATTATAATCCCCCTAACCTATAACCTATATATACATGTGTGTATACCCAACATAGATATGTGTATACATATATACAGAATATATGTATGTATATTTATTATGTATTATATATGTTCTATTGTTTTAGAGATTTTGAATGTAGATAGAGCTTCTGGATGAAATTCATCTGCTTTATGTATGTACTTAATTCAATTGCTCCTCTTAGCAGAAGTTAATAACCTAATTCAGTAGCAGAAAGCTTGATGGAATTCAGCACTAGCAAGAAGCAGTGGTGTGCTAATTTGTCCATTGTATGTAGCCCAGCTTGGTACCTCCATTTCAAAGGTAACTCTAGTGGGTTGTGGATCTTGAAGAGATGACCTCAGGGGCTGTTTCAGACTGTGAATACCTCCTGTATTCTTTTACAGAGATAGCACATTCACTCAGTCCTTCTGCAGCCAGCAGCTCACTTAAAATAACAAGTAAATTCTGAAAGACCATATAGAGCCCTTTTTCCTTGTTGATCAAATGCATTTGAGTACACATTTTTAAGGCAAACTTTCAGCTTAAAGAAATGAAATTGTGAGGAGAACAAAACATTACAGAAAATAAATTTTATAAAATATTTTACATTGCTTTTGAATTGGTGTGTCAGTGGATGAAATGCTAGACTTGATGTCAAGAACTGAGTTCAAATCCTGTCTCTAACAGTAGCCAGCTCATGTGATCTCTTCATCAATCAAGTCATTCCCTAGGATCTGTCTCCTAAGTCTTAGCTGGCTTTGGGACTGACTTGTAGAAAATAGTTTCTGGCTCATGAGTTTCTTTTACTGAAGAAATCTTTTAGGATATGCATTCAGTACTTTGAAGGTTGCCCTATATATATCTTTGAGATAGTTCAAGTATCATCCTCATTTTACAGATGAGGAAACTGAGGCTCTAAGATGTTCAGTAATACACACACCCACTAAATGCTTCAGATGGGATTTAAACCTCTTATTCTGCCATTCTGCCTCTGTTGATAAAATTCATATAAGTGTATCCTTATGAGCAGTTGTGGGGGTAATGCAAATAATTATAAAATAGTAATTAGACCTCTGAGAGAGGTGGTGTATCGTACTGGGTAGAAACCTCACCTTGGAGTCAAGATCTGGATTCAAGTTGTGCTTCTGACATATTATTGCTTTTTGTCTTTGGACAAGTCACTGCCCCCAAGCACCTCTCTAAAACTATAAATTACATGTCTATGCTGGTAGAGGGATAGTCCTTTCCAAGAGATCCCTGTATTAATGAAATCATAAGTTCATGTCTCCAAAACTCATACATCTATCCAAGTGGTAAGCAAATTTTGATTTGTGAGCATAGATCTGGAAGAATGTCCTTGATTTGACAGGTAAAAATTGGAGAGAGAGAACTTTGAATGATGTAGTTTATTTTAAAAACAGGAAAATGAAGTGTTTGCTAATCTTAACAAGGGGAAGAAGGAGAATTGAAAGGGATGGAATAATTACATATATGGTGCCTACTATGTGCTAAGTACTTTTAAACAAATATTATCTCACTTAATCCTTGCAACAACCCTGGAAGGTAGGTGCTATTATTATCCCTCTTTCACAAATGAGGAAACTGGGGCAAACAGAGTTTAAGTTACATGCAGGGTTACACAACTAGTAATTGTCTAAGGCTGAATTTGAACTCAGGTCTTCCTGACTCCAAGCTCAGAAATCTCTGTCCACTGTGCAATCAGCTTCCTCAGCATCTTTGTTGTTTGTGCAAAAACCCAGAAGAAGAATTAACACATAAAGAAGCTGGAACCTAACTACTTGAAAAAAATATGTATAGCTTTCCATAGTGACAAGAAAAGTTGGGAAAGTAAGGGAATTACCATCAATTGAAAAATAGCTTAACAAACTGCAGTATATAAATGTAAAGGTATGTTATTGTATTGTAGAAAAATGAGGAAATAAATGATTAAAAAGAGATAGGGAAAGATTTGTATGAAGTGATATAGCATAAAGTGAACAGAACTAAAAGACCAATTTATATACTATAATATCAATATTTTATTTTATTTATTTTTTTGTTAGCTTTATTTATTAATTTGTTTGTTTACTTTTAGTTTACAAGATTCAATTCCACAATTCCTTGAATTTCACATTCTGTCCCCCCCCCTCCATATCTTCCCCCCACCATGGCGGCATACAGTTAAGTATAGGATCTGTAAATACTTTCACATTAAACATTAGTCAGGTTATAAAGATGGATTGTATCAGATGGAATGAAAAATAGTAAAGAGGAAATAAAACCGGAAAAGAAAAAGATTGGGTAGTTTGCTTCAATCTGGATTCAAACTCAGTTCTTTCTAGTTCTTTCTCTGGATGTAGACATCTCTCTCCATCATGAGTCTTTTGGGATTGATTTATATCACTTCATTGCTGAGAAGAGTCCAATCTATCAAAGCTGGTCATCACACATACATCGTGTCTGTAATTGTGTACAAATTTTTCCTGGTTCTACTCTTGTCACTCAGCATCAGTACATATAAGCCTCTCCAGGTAAATATGAAGTCCATCTGCTCCTCATTTCTTATAGCACAATAGTATTCCATAACATGTATATACCACAACTTGTTCAGCCATTCCCCAATTGATGGGCACCACCTTAATTTCCACAAAATTAAGCTACCACAAAAAGAGTTGCTATAAATATTTTTGTATATATGGGTCTTTCTCCCACTTCTATGATTTCTTTGGGATATAACCTTAGAAATGGTATTGCTGGGTCAAAGGGTATGAAATTATTTATAGCCCTTTGGGCTTAATTCCAGATTGCTCTCCAGAAAGGTTGGATCACTTCACAACTTCACCAGCAATGCATTAGTGTTCCAATTTGCCCACATCCTCTCCAGCATTTGTCATTTTCCTGTTTTGTCATCTTAGCCAATCTGACTAGTCAGATGTGGTACCTCAGAGTTGTTTTGATTTACATTTCTCTAATCAGTAGTGATTTAGAGCATTTCTTAATGTACTTATAGATATCTTTAATTTATTTTTCTGAAAACTGCATGTTCATATCCTTTGACCATTTATCAATTGGGGAATGACTTGTATTCTTATACATTTTGCTCAATTCTCTGTATATTTTAGAAATTAGTCCTTTGTCAGAGGCATAGGTTGTAAAATTTCTTCCCAAATTTCCTACCTCCCTTTTAATTTTGGTTACATTGTCTTTGTTTGTACAGAAGCTTTTCAATTTAATGTAATCAAAATTATCCATTTTGGATTTTATAATGCTTTCTAATTCTTGTTTAGTCATAAAGTCTTTCCTTCTCCACAAATCTGACAGGTAAACTATTCCTTGTTTTCTAAGATTGCTTACAATATCAACCTTTATACCTAGATCATGCACCCATTTATATTTGATTTTGGTATATGGTGTTAGATAATGGTCTATGCCCAGTTTCTGCCATGCTATATTCCAGTTTTCTCAGCAGTTTTTGTCAAATAGTGAATTCTTATCTCCAAAACTGGGGTCTTGGATTTATCAAACAATAGATGACTATAGTCATTGACTGCTGAATCTTGTGTGCCTAATCTATGCCATTGATATTCTATTCCTCAGCCAGTACCAAGCAGTTTTGATGACTGCTGCTTTATAATACAGATTAAAATCTGCTATAGCTAGTCCACCTTCCCTAGCATTTCTTTTCATTAATTCCCTTGATATTCTGGACCGTTTGTTCTTCCAAATGAATTTTGTTATTATTTTTTCTAGCTCTACAAAGTAGTTTTTTGGTAAATTGATTGGTATGACACTAAATATATAATTACATTTAGGTAAAATTGTAATTTTTATTATGTTTGCTCAACCCAGCCATGAGCAATTGATATTTTTCCATTTAGTTAGATCTGACTTTATTTGTGTGAAAAGTGTTTTGTAGTTGTGATCATATAGGTAAAATCAATATTAATAAGTGGTTGAAGAGTGAAATGAGTAGAGCCAGAAGAATAATTTATAGCACAACAACAACACTGTAAGGAAAAACAACTTTGAAAGTGGTAAGAAGTATGATCAATGCAATGACCATTCCTGATCTCAAAGGACTGATGATGATTCATTGCTGTCTGCCTCCTGACAGAGAGATGATTAAGTCAGGGTACAGAATGAGACACTGTATTTTTTTCTGAGCAAGGCCAATGTGGGGATTTGTTTTGCATAACTATGTGTAGTTGTTGAAAAGATTTGTTTTTCTCCTGATGGGATTGTGGGTATGTGCATGGAGGGGAAATGAAATAATTTTTTGTAAATTAAAAAAATTAATAAAAAAATTAAATGGCATCAAAACTCATGTAAAACACAATAGCAGCATAATTGCACTACTGTTTAAAGGTTAAAGGACAGTCTCTTTTTTAACTAAAAATTACATTTATCATCTGGTGTAGCTATTCTATATTGTTATTTCACATAATTGTTTTCATATAGAGTATCCTATGTACCTTTACAATTGTCTGTTATATTAAATCAAAATTTATTAATAAAAACAAGTTAAACTTAAAAAAACTCATAGAATCCTAAGTACAGAATTTTTTTTCACAGGGCTCATTCATAAGGATGCATATAAACTTAAACAACAGGAAAGATGAGAAAGGGATCGCAGACGCAATAGTAGAAGGATGCTTAAGACTTTTGAGGTCTCACATGAGTATTCTGATTATAGAATTAGAATTTCCCATACCAACCTCTCTGTCTCAAAACAAAAACTACAAAAATCCCCAAAGTGAAAGCTAATTGGTGAAGAAATTAGGTATTTCTACATAATTAACATAGGGAGCACCTAACTGAAGCTAAGGGAGAGGAGGGTGGTTCCCCTCCCTTCCAAACAAATTTGGCATCTTCACAGAAAGGACAGAGTAGACAATATAGTCAATGGTGAGTTAATATATTAACACCTGGTAAACACTTTAGAAATTATAAAACTTCTTTGAGTTAGAAAGGAACAATTTGATTGGCTGAGCAAACAGATTAGCCACATTCTTGAGGGTTTTTTAAATAGTGAAAACATGAAAAGTTGAAAGAGTATAGGCTCAGATTGCATTTTGGAGGAGACCCCCTACAAGGGAGTGGTGTAGTTATAAGGGAGAATACCTCTCCTTCTCATGCCCACCCTTCACCTTTGGCTATGGCGTTTATGAAAAACATATCCTTTGGGATATATATGAGGACACTAAGTCCTCAGTTCCAGGTGTCATGAGTTCTAGCGAGTTTAAGGCACAATTGAGGGAACAAGGACACACATTCCAGATAGGTGAAAACATAGAAATTCAGTCACTTAAAGGGGGAAGTAGTAGGAGAAAAGAAAGACATGGAGAAGAACACACTCTGGGAAACCAGCTGAGCACCCCACCTAGCAGAGGCATTGATATGAGGACCTTCATAAGGACCCCAAAAGAGAGAACAGACTTCTAATCCTTACAATGCCAGTAGTTTGGAATTGCTTTTGGCATGCCCAACATTCGTGCCTCACTTGTATTTTATCTTAAGTTTGAAGTCACTTTTCTTAGGAAATCTCCGAGAGTACCTCTCCGTTTATGGGTGGAATGTTTTATAGCTTCTTTAGTTTACAATGCTACTTCAGAAATGCCTTTGCTAAGATGATTCTATCTACTCGCTGATTGATAATGGGATACTCTCCAGTTGAGACTTGTGAATGATGGTGTTAGAAGTACAGCCTCACGGGGTTACTTCAAGATCCCCTGGTACCAACTTACTTCTGATGATCCAAATCTCAAGTATGAGTACAAGTTGGGAGAGTAATCCAGAGTGAGTCCTAACACTGTAAAGTAATGAATTCCTTATAACTGGAAAGTACATAACCAAAGCTGAATGACAACCTTTCGTATGTATTACATGTGGAATTTTTGTATTGAATTGGAGATAGGACTGGATAACCTCTAACCTTTTGACCTCAGAGATTCTACTAGTAGCTGCTTTCATTAGGGGTAGCAACTAATCAGAATTTTTATTCTAAATGCAATAGAAGAGTTCCTCTTACCATGCATTTATAATATTGCTCTCTTCTCTGTGACGACTGCCCTGAATGTGACTGTGTGGTCTGCTTCTTCCTGAATACCTACATTCTAGAGCCCCAGACCAATATTGCATTGCCTTAAGTCTCTGATTCATGGAGTTATCCAGTGAAATTTGACTAAACACCTATTGTATATGGAACACTGTTAGTTACAAAGTTTAGCTAAAACATAGCCTTTGACCTAAAAGAGATTCTAGTCTAGCAGGGGAATAAGCAAAAATACTATACTATAATACATGTGACTTGTGGGCCAGTGCAATTTAGGATTGAACATGTCTGATTCTGTCTTGGTTTTGTTTTTTTCTTCAGTAAATATCTTGATGTATAAACTATTACCATCTCCTGAGCTGAGAGGTTGTCCTCTAGAAACTGTGGATGACCACATGCAGTTTCTTTGTACACTTTCCCTTAGACAGTCATTACAGTTCCTGAAGGGAAGATATTATGAGGGGCATGTGACTCATCTTTCTCCCTCACTCTTTGCACTGTCCCCACCCCCAACCACAATGCAGGTATGTCTTGCATATTGATTGTCTTTTCTCAGAGATGGAGACTAGTGATAGAGAAAGACAGGGACAGAAGTGAGGAAGAGAAAGAGAAGGAGGAAGAGGAAGCCAGAGAGAAGGAGAGAGAGAGAGAAAGAGAGAGGGAGAGGAAGAGGGAGATGAAGAGGGAGACAGAGAGGGAGAGGAGATCAGAAAAGAGGAAAGGAGAGGAGAAGAGAAGAGAGGAGAGGAGGGGCAAGAAGAGGAAAGAAGAGATTCCTTTGACAAGAGTTTGGTAACCCGGGGGTGGAGTCAAGATGGTGTAGTAGAAATAGGACTTCCCCGAGGCTCCAGCTTCCACCTCCTTCAATTCATGTAAAATAAGAGAAGTAGAGGAAAAATTGGGAAGAGAAATGAGAACGATGTAAGAAAATGATGAAATGAGAGTAAACAATCTGACTGAAGAAAATAACACCTTAAAAATAGACTAACTCAAATGGCAAAAGAGGCTCAAAAAGGCAATGAGGAGAAGAATGTCTTAAAAAGCCAAATTTGACAAATGGAAAAATAATCTCAAAATCTCACTGAAGAGAATCATTCCTTTAGAAGTAGATTGGAGTGAATAAAAGCTAGTGACTTTATGAGAAATCAAGATACTATTAAACAGATCCAAACAAATGAAAAAATAGAAGGCAATGTGAAATATATCATGGGAAAAACCACTGACCTGAAAAATAGATCCAGGAGAGATAATTTAAAAATTATTGGACTATCTGAAAGCCATGATCAATAAAAGAATCTAGAAATCATTATTCAAGAAATTCTCAAGGAAAATTTCCCTGATGTTTGAGAACCAGAGGATAAAATAGAGGTCGAAAGAATCCATCGATCACCTCCTGGAAAAGATCCCAAAAAGAAAACTCCTAGGAATATTATAGCCAGGTTCTGGAGTTCCCAGATCAAGGAAAAAATATTACAAGCAGCCAGGAAGAAACAATTTGAATATTGTGGAAACACAATCAGGATAACAAAGGATCTGGCAGTTTCAGGGATGAAAGGGCCTGGAATATGATATTACAGCGGGCAGAGGAGCTGGGATTAAAACCAAGAATCACCTCCCCAGCAAAACTGAGTATCATGTTTCAGGGGAAAATATGGTCATTCAGTGGAATAGAGGATGTTCAAGCATTCTTGATGAAAAAACCAGAGTTGAATAGAAAATTTGACATTCAGATACAAGAAGCAAGAGAAGCATTAGAAGGTAAACAGGGAAAAGAAATCATAAGGAACTTATCAAAGTTGAACTATTTACATTCTTACATGGAAGAGTTTGTTAACCCAACCTGAAGCCTCAACCAGGTAATATCCTTTTATTACCTTTACTTTATCAGCAATAGACTTCAAAAATTTGAACATGTCTATGTGCCATGGGGAAGTGCCCTTCAGAGATGGCCAAACAAAGGTCCATCAGATTGATTGGGGAACTCATCAATTTGATCAGGGTTTCACTTGATAAACTTCCCCACTTTCCTATTCCTGTTCTTATATGTACAATATATCAGCTAAAATATTTTAGAGAGTTGCAAAAGAAAGTGTTATGTGAAAGCGTAAAGGGATAAATGTCCTTACTATAGTTAAGGAGAAGGATTGAAAGTTTTCAGGGTTGAGGTGATTTTTGACAAGTTTCAGCTATGTTCAGGAAGAGTTGAGAAGTGACCTGACCAGACTCCATGTTAGAAGTTTCTTGGTATCATTCTAAGTAGTAATTGCTCAAGAGTAACTTATAGGATTTAGAATTGGAAGGGATTTTAAAGATCAGCCTTTAGATTGTAAGCTTTTTGAGGGTCTTTCTTTTTATTAATTTTTGTCACCAGAGCTTAGCACAGTGCTGGCCATGTAGTAGATGCTTAATAAATGTTTATTGAAATGGAATTGGACTGGATCAAATGGAGAAACTGAGGTCCAGGAAGATTAAGTGGCCTGTCTAAGGTCACACAGGTAAGTGGAAAAAGTAAAATTTCAAATTTCAAATTAGATCTTTTTCAGGATAAGGGGAGCATAACCAGACCACAGCTACTTCTTAAATTCTTGAAAAGTTACTTAGTATGAGTTACAGCCCTGAATGTGAATCAGAGACTTTCCTCTAAAAGCAAGACATCACAGTAGGCAGTACAATTCAGTGAACACAGTTGTGAATTGATCTAAAAATAGAAGCCTGTGATGGAGTGTCTGAAATTCTGAACTTGGAGTCAGAAAGTTCTTTGGTACAAATCCCACTTCTGGCACTCCCTAGCCATGTGATCCTGGCAAATCATCGAACCTGTCTAAGAGCTAATTTCTGTTTCTAAAATGAGGAGGCTATACCAGATGACCTCCAAAATCCCTACTAGTTCTAGGTATTGGATCCCATGATTATCTAACATCAAGTTCTTGAAGGACATCTTTATTTGGAGACAAATAATGTGACCATGTATTCGGTGGGCAAAATTTCCAATTAGCAGAATAAGCTTTCTTGTTCAGTCAGTTTTCAGTTTTTCTGACTCTTTGTGATACTTTTTGGGACTTTTTTTGGCAGAGATGCTGGAGTGATTTGCTATTTCCTTCTCCAGCTCGTTTTACAGATGAGGAAACTGAGGCAAATTGATTTGCCCAGGGTCACACAGCTAGTAAATGTCTAAGGTAAAATTTAAATTCAAGAAATCTTCCTGACTCCAGACCTGGCACTCTATCTGCTGTGCCACCTAGCTGCCCCTAGCTGAATAAATTATAAAGTTATAAAAGGCAATAGTTTTTAACAAGATTTTCTTAGTAATCCATTGATAGAGGCAGTGTGGCTCAGTGAATAGAATGAATATCTGAACAAAGCATGTGAAAAGTGTTGTGATAACCCCTGGGAAAACAAATAATTGACTTTGAAGCCAAGAGGTTCTGGGTTCAAATTCTACCCATGATAAATGCTGAATGTGTGACCCTGAGTAAGTCACTTAACACTTCAGGGCTCAAGTCACCTCTTTCTAAGACTATAAGTTGCAAAGAAGAGGGTGACCTGAACCTATAGAGAGTATCTCCTAAACTGGAAGTCCCCCAAACAAATGGAATTACAAGTCTAGGGGGAGAGTAGATTTAACACTGAACTAATTTAGGAGAACTGGTTGTGAAGTCCTTCTATGGAAGGGTGAGTGGTGTGGCAGAAAAATAGCTGGTCTTACAGTCACAATTTTTTGTTCAATACTTAACTTTGATACTTAACCATTCTCTCACTCCAAGTTGCTTTATCCCATCAAATCTCAGTTTGCTCATCCTCAGAGGATCAGAACTTTAGCCCTGCTTAACTTCCAAGGTAGTCTCAAGGAAAGTGTGCCTTGGAGTAGTTGTGTGCCCTTGAGATAGTCGTTTAACTCAATGTGTGTGTGTTTGTGTGCTTTCCTCAGAAGACACTGAATTAAGAGATATCTGAAGTCGCTTACAGCTCTGAAAGTCTGACTATTATTTAATGAGTGGTTCTCTATTTCATAGGAAAGTGCATCAGTTAAGATGTGTGGTTTCCATATGTACCACAAGATGGTAGTGTTGATCTTTAAAGGTACTCAGAAAGCTCTGAGCGTTACCTTTTTGTCATCTCAAGGAAGAAACTTGCTGAAGCTTTTTGTTATTGTTAGGATCAAATTTATCTTGTAACAAATGAATTCCAGGGGCTTTGTTGTTATTGTTGTTTTAAATTAAAGAATAGAATTTAAAGCTTATGATATAAAGTACACAGCACTGTCCTAAATGCTCTTTACCTCTCTCTGTCTCTGTTTCTCTGTCTCTCCCTCTCTTTCTCTCCCCCCTTCTCCCTTCCTCTCCCTTCTCTGTTCCCCCTTTCTCCCTCCCCCCCCCCCCTATTCCTCCCCGCCCCGCACCAGTCTGGCTCACTGTCTTTCTCCCCCCCCTTCTCCCTTCCTCTCCCTTCTCTGTTCCCCCTTTCTCCCCCCCCCCCCCAGCTATTCCTCCCCGCCCTGCACCAGTCTGGCTCTCTCTGTCTCTCTCATCTCTCTCTCTCTCTCTGTCTTCCTCCTCCCCACCATCCTTCCCTCCCTTCCCTCTGCCTTTGTCTCTAGACTGGACTTGTGATTTTGTTGTTATGGAGAGCTCCCAGTGAGGAGACTCCTTCTTCCAATGCCAATTAGTACCTGCTGTATAGCTCCCAGTCTTAGAGAGCCACCTAGGGTAATGAGAGATGCTACGTGTCTTCTTCATGGACATATAGCTAGGATGTGTCAGAGAAGGAACTTAAAACCACATTTTCTTCACTCCAATACCAGTTCTCGATTTGCTTTACCAAATGACTCTATTCCAAGTTCCAGTGTTGACTGTCTTTTCATAAACACGAATCATCCTCATATTTCTTTCTGTAAAATTCTGAGAAAAAATATTAATCTTGATCTATAGTTATATGATCCTTTTCCAGATGCTGGCTTACACTTTAGCTCTTTTAGAAGTGGCTAGTTTCCTCAGTAATTAAAGTGTTAGATCTAGAGTCAAGAAGGTCTCATGACTTTACTAACTATGTGACCCTAAGCAAGTCACTTAACTTTTATGTACCTCAGTTTCCTCATTTGTAAAATGGCGATAACATAGCACCTATCTTCCAGGACTGTTGTGAAGATAAAATGAGATAATATTTATAAATCACTTTGTGCAAACCTAAAGGACTATATAAATGCCAAATGTGATGATTATGATACTGATGATGATGGTGATTTTATATAATTATATAGGGTAAAAGAAGAATCAAATAATGCCCTCTTATTTTTTGCATGTCACCAACAGAAATCTGAGGTACAATCTGCATATTGTTTGACAGACTCTGATTCAGGTTGTTGATTTTTGGGAGCAGCTTTAATTGTGTGTGTGTGCATGTGTATGTGTGTGTGTAACTAGGGATAGTGAGCTAGAAAATATACCTTTAGTTCAAATGATCTGGAAAAAGGAACTGCATGGTACTTAAAAGATTAAAGCTCCAGTGAAATCTATAAAGGAGATCTCCTGAGTAAAGAAAATTGTGGTTTCCTGGGATTGCATGTAAGAAAACCATTTCCCTTAAACAGGATTAAGATAGAAGTAACATCTTCTTAGCATGAATGAAAATGGAGCCTATGCCATTTGTCAGGAAGCTGTTTCAATAGCTGCCCACTGCTGGTCTCTTGCAAATTCCTCAGTATTTGAAGAATCTACTTTGGTAAGAGGAAGCATTTGCAAATGCAATATGTGGGAGGTACTTGCATAAATTTCATTATTGGTTGGTGAAATAATCAACAGCTGGAGTGTTATATCCAGAATCTCCAAATTAAAACAAGCTCTGCTTATTTCAAATGAAAAATGGGCCTTCACTTTCTTTTCCTAGGAAAGGCTATTTGAATAAATTTCTGTGCATGGTGCTGAATGAATGCAGATGTCTTATAATTAATTTTGGCAATAGACAATGCTGAAGAATACCATTTTCATTTTAGAAGGGGGAAGGGGGACCAAAATGAAGAGCTGGCTTTTTTCATCACTTATTGGGTAGAGTTGCCAGTGACTTTGATTGTGTTTATGGACCATAAGGGGAATTTTGTATGCATGAGTCAGGGGGAGAAATAATACCACATATTATAAATTCTAGTTGCAAACAAGAATAATATTGTCTCCTCCCCCCCTTTCATCAGAAGCCCTTCATCATTGTTTCTCTTGAGATGAAGGCATATCTGACACACATTGATACACAAATCAACGCTCAAACTGTGACAGCCAGATTGACTTTTGGAAAAAGGAGCCAGGCTCACGGAGGTGTAAAAAATTTCCCTGAAAACCTGCCAAAATTCTACCCCCCCTAGCCCAAGACTTCTTACCCAACCTAGGCTCTAATAACTAGATACTCAAAAGAATGCAAACCCTAAGCCTGAATCTAAAGATCTATCTATCAATCAGGGAATCAGCTTTTTAAAAGTATCTAATAGGTGCCTGGTCCAGTGCTTAGCACTGGGGATAAAAATGTAAAGAATGAGGCAACACCTACCCTCAAGTTTGGATCCAAGCCTCTGGCAGGTCTCTGTTTAATTGGGTCTTGAAATCCCTTCTTCTCCTCCAGGAAGTCCTCTCTAATTACTTAGAAAGTAGGGATGATGATACTCCCCAAAACATCCCTGTCCAAACATGTTTTTCTTGTGACTTTCACTCACCACTTTGAGAAATTCATTTACCTTCTATCTGCCAGTGTTTAATAATAGAAATACTTTATGGGTCTCTTCTTTTTTTTGTAAGCCCTTACTATGTCTGTTCATGTCTTTGTTTTCTGTCAAAAACAGAGCTTCTACAAGCAGGACTGTGCCTTGTTCTGGAAAGTTCTCATTTCAATCCCATGTGTAGATGACCACTTTATGCTCTGCTTTGATTGTGGCTTTTATTAGTAGGTATTGATGAACTCTTCTCTCCACTAAGCCAACTGAAAACATAATTTTTAGTCCCTTTTTCTAGGTACCAATTAAAACACATGCACACAGGCATGCACACTGGCAGGCGCAGGCCCTGAGGGCAAACCTGATAAACAATGACAGCCCAATCCACCCAATATCTGTTTAAATCCTGTACAATGCTAAACGATAGCAATTCTTGATGCTAATGTAGTTTCTCCCTTAACAAAGGTAAACAAAACCAAATTTACCTGGATGGTTCATACAAGAATTTCATAGCATTTATTTTCTTCCTAGCTTGAAAACTGTATTGAACAGTACTGTGTTGTCTTCCTCCTTCCCCCCACCCCATTCCATTTTTAAAAAATCATTTTTATTTTTATCAAATCTGGAAAAAAAATTTAGAACTGATTTCTGGAGACTAAATTCCATTCAATTCAACAATATAAAAGGATGTAGTCAATACTTACTGTGCTGAGCACTGTGGGGACGTCACTATTTGCCTTTTCCAAGAACTGGCCTTGACTTCCCTCTATCTCCATACTCCTCAATATAACCAAGGACTGGGTTCTGCCAGAAGAAAGATACAAAAGCTCACTGACTGATGGAGAGCTCTCTCTCTCTCTCTCTCTCTCTCTCTCTCTCTCTCTCTCTCTCTCTCTCTCTCTCTCTCTCTCTGTCTCTCTGTCTCTCTCTCTCTCTTTCTTTCTCTCTCTCTCTCGCTTCCCTCTTCCCCTTCTGTCTGTCTATCTGTCCCTTATCAAGGCCCTTCTGATTGGAATCTTCTACTTGTAGTTTTCTTGGTTCATTTCCTTCTTTCTTGGCATTTGTTTCTATGGTTCTTTCTTGTCAATCCAGTCTATTTCCTGTAACATTGTCTTTAACCTATGTCCAGACCCAGGCATAGGATGCTGTGGGAAAAGGAGTTTTCTGTCCTTCAGATGACAGGGTTCAAATTGCACCTTTGTCACACTCCTCTTATGTGATTGTGGACAAGGCATTTGCCTCTTGTGATAAATGACTTTACTAACCACTTTGATTTGCTTGAACTTCCTTACTATCCAGAGGAGGCAGACTGACTTGGGAATCAGAATCAGCCAATCAGGAGGCAGACTGAGCATCCCTTAAGTTGGACATACCAAGAGATCCCTTGCAGTGTTTGCTGGCTGAATCCTGAACTCTCTCTGCTGTGCTGGCCACCAACCACAGAACTGACTTAAACTGCTTCATACCAGCTCTAACAGACAGAAATGGCACAAGCATCTTAGTTCTGGGACCTTGGAGACTTTTAAGTCTGATCCTCTTCCTTATTTCATGTAGATATCTCATGATCTCTGTGAAATGGTCCCTTCTGGCAGTATCCAATGGGTCATGGAAGAATGGGGAAATTCAAACCCATGGTGAAGGTACTTGATTGGGCCATGACACAGCCATTCCAACTCAGCTTTGCATTTTTTTTATCATCTTTCATGCATGCTTGCTGCCATTTTGAGAGAATATAAGCATTCATAAAACCTAATTCTGTTTGTCTTTCTTAGACTGAACTCTAGAGGTTGACAGTGTCTAGATCTCAATCTTCTTATTTTCCAAATGATAGAAATGGACAACAATGTGCATTTGAAATCCCTTTCAGTTCTAAATCAGTGGCTCCTTGATCTATGAGCCTCTGTTAATTTTTTAAAGGCCTTTTATAATAAATCCCATTCCATCTTTCCGGGCTTATTGTACATTAGTTTTCTTTGCATGCTCTTGCTCTAGCCAAATTGACCTGGTTCATGTTCCCAGTACATGACACTCCCTTTCCCATCTCTATACCTTGGCACAGGAATGTTCCCCCTCCTCACTTCTAACTCCTTACCTTCCTTAAAGATCAGCTTTACTTATCACCAGCCCCAAAGCATGGTGCCCTGAAAGGAAAGACCACAGGTTAAGTGTTAATTATATGCCAAGATTTGTGCAAGATAACAAGGACAGAAATTAAACAGTATTTGCCCTCACAGAGCTTACATTCCATTGGGGGAGATAAGTTGTGCACCAATATGTACCAGCAAAATAAATCCAAACTAATTTTTTAAATGAAAAAGGCATGGGCTAATTGCCATTAGCTAGCTTTGGCAACTAAGGGGATTAGAAAAGGCTTCATGTAAAAAGCATGGCTTTAGGGGAGGCTAGGTGGTGCAGTGAATAGAGCACTGGCCCTGGAGTCAGGAGGACCTGAGTTCAAATGTGGCCTCAGACACTTGACACACTTATTAGCTGTGTGATTTTTGGGCAAGTCACTTAACCCCAACTGCCCTCCAAGAAGAAAAAAAAGTGTGGCTTGAGCAGAGGACTTAAGAGGAGGAGATGAGGTGGGAATTCCTGACATAGGGGAGAATCAATGCAAAATCAGAGCAAGGTCAGTGCCTAAGTACTGGGTAACCTCTGAGAATTACTTGCTTTTAAGTGCCTTACCTGATATGATTAGTCAGGTGTTGTTCTCTTGTGCTCTGATGACATGTGGGGACACTCTGCCAGAAATCCCAGCCCAACAGCACTCACTACCAGACATTGGGTGCCCCCCCCCCATTCTGATGATGGAGATGGAAGACTATGGGACCATGGAGCGAGGAACCAATCCAGCAGCACAGCCTGTATAGTATTGGCACCAGGAGAGCTGACATTGTTTAGGAGGTAGCTGGTGCCTGATCAAACATTCTCAATAATCTTGGACAGGAAAGAGCTTTCACTACCAAAAAGAATCATGGGCATAAAGGATAGATGAGATTTGAGGGGAAAAATATTGCCGAACTTGTACAGAAAGGTCAATTTTTCCTCTCTGGTGTTTCTTACCTAACCTTCGTCCATTCTGATTTACAATCCTGTGCCTTTTTTAACAAGTGAAATACAAATGCCACCCAAACCATGATTTAGTGCTTCAGAAGTGCTGAGGCGATGTTTTCAGTAGATATCAAAGACATTTGATTTTTATGGAGCCAGGAGGCAAAGCAACAATGTTATCATAGCTAAAAACTGGGATCTTGGCTGAGCCTTCTGAGGCCTAGGTCCATGGCCAAAGAAAGCAATACAGAGAGATGATTAAGTAACGCTCCCCTTGACTCCACACCCACATGGTATCAGAGGCAGGAACGGTCAGGGGCTAAGGTCAGGGGAAGGGAGACAAAGGGTCATAAAGGCCAACTTGTTCGTGAGGACCCAGAAACAAGTGGTGAGGCCAAGTGCTGATGGATTATCATCAAGGAGAAGCCAGGTGGGAGCCAGAAGTGGAAAATGTGTCTTAAACTCTGCAATGATGGAATGGCAGGGCTAGAACACTGGGATATGAAAGGGCAGAAAGCAGGTGGCACCAGTGGTTAGACAAGCATCCAAGGAGCACAGGATCCAAAAGGAAAAGAGCTCAGATACAAGGTACATCTTCCACTTTGATTATATCAATGTAATGGCTAATGCTGCTGTTCTTTTGAGTCCCAGTGTTTGAGGCTAGTCTGTCTACCTTGATCTTCAGCTGTTGACATCACCCTGCCCCACACTGATAGCCAGCATGGATGTGGACATGAACTTTTCTTTAACGAAGAACTGAACCACAGGGTTCACTAACTCTTCATTGCTCTCCTGTCTTTGGAAAGTCATCTGCTTTTGATTCATCCTTAGGTGAGTGGGTCCGAGATGTATCCAAAAAAACCAGGAAGTGATGCTCACACTGCAGTGACCAAGACAGGGGTGGCACCTAATTTGGATCTGAGTTACTTGTGATGGTGAGTGCCCTTCACAGGTTAATTTGACTCCTGGGGTAATGTTGAACTTTGGCTCAATTCTAGGTCCAAGGCAATAGAATGAATATTAAACCAAACTGATTTTCTGGGGACTTTTGTCCCATAGGATTTGGTTGCCATACTTCAAACTCACACTGATATGGCTATATTGTAATTAAAATCCAACTCATTGAGGAATGTGAATTAGTTTTTCAGGGCATTTGTTTTCCCATGGAAGTGATTTGGACAGTGCAGCTCAGGATAAAAGATATGGAGTAGTGATTACAGAGCTGGCGTTGGAATCAGGAAAAACTTGGTTTAAATCTTGTATCTGACTGGGCAAGTTATTAATCTCTTAAATTTTTTTTTCTTTGGAGGGGGGAAGGCAAGACAATTAGGGTTAAGAGACTTGCCCAAAGTCACAGGGCTAGTAAGTGTGTCAAGTGTCTGAAGCCAGATTTGAACTCAGGTCCTTCTGACTCCAGGGCCAGTGCTCTATTCACTGAGCCACATAGCTGCCCCTATAAGTTACTAATCTTTCAGCATCCTTGGTAGCTTTTTAAGACTATAATTTGTGGAGCAGGTACCAACCTTTACCAATAAAGGTAATTTCCTTATATAGAGTTACCTCTCTAATGCAATTATAGGAATGATTAAAAATAACAACAAAAAAGACATTATATTTCTTTAGTTGGAGTAATAGCAGACTTACTTGTGTCTTGGAGGATGAGAGTAATGATGAGACAGAAGAGAGTGGTTAGTGTTTTTCCTTCCTCAGTTAGTGATTGGTGTCCTGGAGTGGAAGAGTACATGTGTTCTTATACAGGATCCACTCCAAATGGACTGTTCCTGATGAGGGAGTTGTTTTATTGGTCTAGTAGAGACTTAAAGGAAAGGAATGAGTGAGCCAGTCCTATCAGCAGCCTCCATGAATTCTTTCACCCCTCAAGTGAAAGCCTCACACTGGCATAGCCCACCATAGATGACTTGTTTTAGGAAGTGATCCCTGAAAAATGCTTTGGCTGCCAAATTCACACGTTGCTGCTTAGTTCATCAATCTGCTTTGTCAGGGTGCCCTAAAGCAGTTGACTGTGGCCTGTCCTTTCTCTACTGCAGAACATTCTGCTTTCTGGGAGAATTTTCCAGGTTGCCAGGAAGTGAGTGAAACTGAGAGCTGTAATAGGAAT
Organism: Petaurus breviceps papuanus; assembly: GCF_028583685.1. Taxonomy (NCBI): domain Eukaryota; kingdom Metazoa; phylum Chordata; class Mammalia; order Diprotodontia; family Petauridae; genus Petaurus; species Petaurus breviceps. Next base: position 2,247,424 of record NW_027185890.1, read on the forward strand.
GGTCTTAAGTCAATTCCTGGGTGCAGTTGAGCCTGAGGATGGATTGGTTTGGAGCCAACCTTTCTCTGAGTACCTCAGCAGGAAAACCATTCTGGTTTTCTGCTGCAGAGAATTACTTGCTTTTGTCAGATTTCTGATCTTATTAAATATGTTTTCTAGCAATGCACTTCCTGTAAGCCACATGTTTCTAAACATTTGAGGAGGGGGTCTGTGATTTTTCATTTTCTTCAATGGCTGTACACTAACAAAGATGTGTGGTAGAGGTGTGAGAGTTGACATAATAGACTCTAACAGCTCCAAAAGTGGCATTAAGATCTACCATGTACAATAAATACATATTCTATTTACAACAGGCTTGGAATTCCTTTCTTTGCATTAGAGACTAAGAGTGGCTAAGAGTCATTCATCACAGTGAGGCTTTTAGAAGATTTATGGCTAAATAAAATTGCTTGGAAGTTTTTTTTTCTTTCAAGGACAAAATCATTTCCAATTTTCATAGCTTTTATTGACTTTTTTTTTTCAGATTTGAAGCCCCTACATTTTGGATGTGAAGGATAATGTTAATTATTTCTTGTAGGTTTGTGTAGAACTAATGTCTGGCTTTTGACTTCATTGTTCAACTGAAACTCCTGTATCCAAAGTTACCAATGCTGTCTTTGTTGCCAAATCTAAGGACTTATCTCAATCCTAATCTTTCTCCTGGACATTGTCTTTTCTCTAGGTTTTTGTGACATTGCTCTATCCTGTCCTTATCTGCTTCTCAGTATTTGCTAGATATGTTTTTTGTCCTGTAATTTTAACCTTTATAACATCTCTTGTACATGTCCCTTTCTTTCTTTTTGCTTTTTGGAGGGGAGAAGGCAAGTCAACTGGGGTTAAGTGACTTACCCAAGGTCACACAGTTCGTAAGTGTTAAGTGTCCGAGGCCAGATTTGAACTTGGGTCCACCTGACTCCAGGGTAAATGCTCTATTCACTGTGCCACCTAGCCACCCCCTACATTTCCCTTTCTAATAATATGGCCACCATCCTTGTGCAGGACATTATCATCTTACCGCTGGAATATCTCAGTCATGTGGGTTATTCTTCCTGTGTTAAGTCTCTCCCCACTCCAATCCCTCCTCCACTCAGTTTTTAAATAGATCTTTCTATTCAATAAACTCTTCTCATTCCTTATTGTTTCTAGGATGAAATATAAAATCCTTGGTTTGGCTTTTAAAGCCCTTTATCACTTGGCCCCTTCCTACTTTTCCAGTCTTGTTATACCTACTCCTTTCCTTGTACTCTGAGATCCAATGACATTGGCCTCCTTACTATGACTTGAACAGGACACTCCAACTTCCAATCTGAAAGTTCACACTGGCTGTCCACCATGGCTGGAGCTCTCTCCTTTCTCTTCTCTGATTCTTAGTATTCTGATTCCTGGATTCTTTCAAGTTTCACTTAAATTAGCACCTTCTCCAAGAAACCCTTCTCAGTCCATCTTAGTCTTAGTGAAGTCCCTCTGAGGCTACTCCCAGTTCATCCTCTCTCTGTGTGTATGTGTAGTTTACGAATGTATGTAGTGGTTTATCTATTGTTTCCTCCATTGAATTGTGAGTTCCTTGGGAGCAAGGACTGTGTTTTTGCCTTTCTTAGTTCCATGTCTGGCATATACTAAGCACTTAATAAATGTTAGCTGATTGATTGAAATTAAAATAAGTGAAAGGGAAAAGTATATTATTTGACAAAAATGAATTCCCTCATGTATTACTCTTCCCACGTGCTCCCCGCCTCCCATAAAAGAAAAGGATAAAGATTCACTCCTTACCTTACCTTGCTTTGGTCCTTAGCACAAGGTAGACATTTCTAAGCGATTTGAATCCTTATGATAATTCCTTGTTACTCTCCCCTAAAGATTTTCTCCCCTAAAAATTTCCCTTGCCAATTAATAAATAAATAAAATAGAAGTAAGGTAAGGTTTGTCCCTTTTTCTTGAGAAGGAGTTATTATAGGGTCCTTGACCTATTTAGGGCTTTTTGAACATGGAGAGTTTCAGCAAGTCCTTAATTTCACACCTATGATAATGTAAGGGACAGTGCTAGGTACTGGGTATACAAAGACAAAGTTGAAAACCAGTCTCTATTCTCATGGATCTTACATTCTATTCAGTAGTGTAACCAGATAAATGAATACAGGATAATTTGAGGAGAAAGAGAATATTAGCAAATGGGACAATCATGAGAGGTTTTTTGTTTGTTTGTTTTTTAGGAGATGGCAGTTCAGCTCAGTCTTAAGGGAAGATAAGTATTTTATGAGTAAGAAGTGACAAGAGAATATATATTAGCCATTGGAGACAACCCTGCAAAGACAATGAGGCAAAAGGTGGAAAGCTTAGTTGGAAAAAGAGCAAGTAAGCTAATTTGGCTAGACATAGAATGTATGGAGTGGAATAATGTTAAAGAAACCTGGAAACCTACCAAAGATCTGTAGGTTTTGGTGAAATCTAGTAGGAATAATGGAGGATTGTTTTATAAGGCAGCAATTCAGTTGAATTTCTTTTAGGATGAAGAGCAAAATCCCTGTTCTGAACTTCTTCCTTGGGGAGGTTTGAGGCCCTGTTCTCCTCAGTAAAAAGAATGATTGCAACATAGTACAATCAAACCATTATCAAGCCTTTATTAAGCTCTTATTTTGTTCTAGGCACCATGCATAGGTGCTGGAGACTGAAATGTATCAGTCCCTGCCTTCAAGGGCATTAATACACACTAACCATTAAAATCTGGTCCATTAATTGGGGCAGCTAGCTGGCACAGTGAATAAAATACTGGCCCTGGAGTCAGGAGGACATGAGTTCAAATCTGGCCTCAGACACAACACAAAAACTAGCCGTGTGACCTTGGGCAAGTCACTTAACCCCAATTGCTCTCCAAAAAGCAAAAAAAAAAATCTGGTACATTTCTAGATTGTACACTTAGCTAGTGTCAAAGCTATTGGCATTATTTTCTTGGTTTAATTTCTAAATCTTGGTTCAGCCTTTTAACTCCCTTATATAAATGCTTGGCAAATTCTTTTTTAGTTGTCTGTAACATGCTAGCCCCTCAGAAATGATGGACTGAGGCCTTCTGTCCCTAGTCCATGTACCTGTGATGGTAATGGGAATTTGAAGATCTTCTCTGCCTCTTGGTAGTAAATTTGAGTGAATTTGAGCACCTTCCTTGATTTGAAAATATACTCTGCCCCCTAATAGGCTGAATGTGGTCACATGGATCCTGTTGCTGGAAGCTTATTTTTCAGGAACGCTCATACCTTGTTACTTTGTGATTGATCAGTGGATCATGAGGGTTGTGATATTCTCTGATACTGGAGAAGGCTATGTATACCTCTGAAATGAGATTTTGTTTGGAACTCACTTTGGAACAAGTTGTGTGATTTGGTTAGATGAGACTCTGGGCAGCTGCTGAGACCCCTCGCTCTGAAAACCCCCATGTTGGCACTTCTCTCTCTTGGTAACTAACTAGGTATGGATGTAATGGTCAGACAACTGGAAGCCCTGTCTGTTGGTCTGTTTCCCTGTCGGTATTTTTTGTCTGCTTGTAACTTCTGTTTGTATTTTCCCTGAAGTTCAGGGTGCTGACTTTTCCCCCTAAATTAGGTAAATTATAATGTTTGATTAAAGTTTGATTAAAGTTTTGATTGTTTGATTAAAGTAAGATCCCTTTTTGAGTTGCTTTCCTTTAGAAAAGCAGATCAAAGAACCTGTGATAGCATCCATCCTGGGTATGTTAGGGTGCTTGCTGCTACAGTATCTTACTCCAGTTGAGCTATTCAATCCATTGACAGGGTCTCACATAGGGGAAGTGAATAATAAATATTTGTTAAGTAGAATTTCCGTGGCCAGTCTCAGGAAAATTAGTCAATCAGGATGTCATGGGTCTTCTTTGCACTCAACAGCAGGAGGAAAGCTCTGTTCATTTACCCCATGGAACTCAGATAGTGACTTCTTCATTGAAGGTCTCCAGCTTCTCTGCTTCCTCTTTGATGTACAATGAAATCCCACACCCTGCAAGAAGTCTTTCCCAGGCTCCTGAATCTTAGTGTCTTCCCTCTGAGACTACCCCAATTTATGCTGCATATATTATTTTTACAGAGTTATTTTCATGTTGTTTCCTCCATTAGACTGTGATTGTTAACATGAAAGATTGTTTTTTGCCTTTTTTATATCCCTAGCACTTTGCACATTTTTTGGCATGTAATCGGGCTTAATAAATGCTAGTTGACTGAGTAGAAATGCCCTATCCATTTTGTTTTGCTTGACTATGAATATATGATACAAGTATGTTTCTTTCTTTCATTTTAAGAGTAGGGGATGAGTGGAGAGGTGAGGGGATCTAGTAATAGGATTGCCAAAATGAAAATAGAAGTAAAGAAAGAAGGGTCAATGACAAATTTTAACATGCATAAAGAAGAGCAGAATGGAGGTCAACAGGAAACACAGATAAGCAGGACAGCTTTGGAAATAATGTTTTGAATTTATTAAATGTTTAAAGAGAACATGAAGCTGTTTATAATATAGATTAGTCAATTAAAATTTCAAAAGGAAGGTACTGTACCTTTGCCTGCTGGATATCTTGACCTATTCATGACCCTCATGCCATCACCCAGGATTTCTCATAACTGAGGATATGGGCAGGTGAGTTGTCTCACAGAAAAATTTGGTGTTTGAGGCATCACCAGGAAAAGTAAGACTTTGTGTAGCTGTTTTTAACCTTCCATTGACCATGAGCTATTCTATATTAATAATTTTGGTCTGCTTAGGAAAGGGATCCCCAGGGTTGTCACTGACAGAGATATTTTCTGTCTCTATGGGTTACTTAATATCATCATTTCAGAGCAAGGAATTCAATTTCTCTTCCATTTGGGGCAAACCCTTTTCTCATACCTCCAAGTGAAGGAATATCTGTGTCCTATATAGGAACTATTGACTAATGGCTAAAATAAACTGACTAAACAAAACATCAGAGCAATATTTTTGGTGCTATGATATTACCAGGAAAGCTAAGCCTTCCTATATAAAATTTTTCTTTTCACATATGAAACTGCCTTTCATTTTCCACCCACACTTTAGTCATGAATTAATGAGTTGGGGAACTCTGGGCAGCCCAAGAAACTCAAAGTACCAAGGCTAGCAATGCCAAAGTGTCTTACAAAGCTCAGGCTGACAAGGAACAGGTCTTGGGACAACCCTATACAACTCTGTTTCCAAGCCCTGATGAAGCACAGAAAAGGCAAGGGATTAATAAGACAGCTCTGTGGGAGTACAGGTATTCTCACTGGAAGAAGAAAGTTTGAGCTAGTTTTGTTGTCAAAAGGAAATCCAGTGAAATAAGTAGGATTCAGGAAAGAACCAGAAATGTCAAATCCAAGGAGGGTAGGCTGAAGCAAAGACTAAACAGGAATCAAGTTGACTAGAGAATGAAAGTGAGTATAGTACAGAGTATTAAGGTAAGTGAAAAGAAAATCTGTAACAGAGAAGCTGCGGATCAAAACCGTAGAAAACCCACGTATAAATTTTGAAAGTTAGGTCATTGTGTAGATAACTGTTGAATGATGGTTTCACATTAGCCTATGGTAATTATTAACCTCTTTTGGTGGAGACACAATAAACACCCCATCCATGTATCAAAGACCCTACCATATATGAAGTCAGTGTCCCAACACATTGGATGCCCACTTGCCCTCCAGTCTGCTCCACTTTTCCTGAAAAAGGTATGATTCCTTAGTAGATGTCTTCATCATTAAAGATCATTACTCCTATTGTCGACAGTTTTTAGCTCCTCCATGTGGTCAAAGTCCAGTTCATATTTTTTTTCTTTTGCTTTTTGGAGGGCAATTGGGGTTAAGTGACTTGCCCAAAGTCACAGGGCTAGTAAGTGTGTCAAGTGTCTGAAGCCAGATTTGAACTCAGGTCCTCCTGACTCCAGGGCCTGTGCTCTATTCACTGTACCACAAGAGCCACCCCCAGCTAGTATTTCAATGTTCTTTTTCATTTAATCAATTTTGCCTCTATTCTTAACTAACCTTTAACTACTGAATAGACATTGTTTTAGACAAACAGAGACTTGAGAAGGACCTTACTTTAAAAAGTCCAAGTTATCCAACTGCATCTGGGTCCCATTATCTTGATCTGTGTCTTGCTACTGGACTCAAGGAGAGAGTGAGATTGATGGCTCTGCACAGCTCTGCCTCACTTAAATCCCATTTGCTATCATTGGTCCTCTTTGAGAATGAAAGACAAAACAACAATAGAGTGGATGAAGACAGTCTGATAGGTGAATCTTTAGCAGGCAGGAGTACTAGGAAAGGTCACTTGCAAAAAGTGAACCTTGAAGGAAGACAGGTAGCAGAGGTGGGGGGGGGGGGCAAAACATTCCAGGCACAGTAAGGCTGCACAAACAAAGGCGGAGTGATGGGAGTGCACAGTGATGAGTGTCCTTGGAATTTTGCATGATAGACCAAGCCAGTCAGTTTTACTCTTTGAATCTCTATTTACCCATAATGCTGATATTTATTTTTGGATCTTAGACATAATTGCTACTTTTAATTTCCCTTCTTTCTTTTTTCCCCTGATGATAACAGAATCATTGGTCTTGCCTGGCATTGGAATTGCTTCTAGTTTCTTAATATTTGCATTGAAAATACCATCCTTATCCCTAGAGATGGTCATCCTGCCCCATGGAGAATAATTCACCAGTCAGAAATTCTGTTCCCACCCTGTCCCAAGTGACACTGGAGGGAATAACACAGGTAAGGATTAGCTTCCCAATAAATAGTTTTGAATTAAATAGCAGCAAATGCTTAGGGAAGGACTTACAAATAGAGGCAGAAATATAACTAGAGATTGAGGGTGGTAGTCTCTACTTGAAGATTTCAAAGGTTCCAAATAACATTTGTGTTGGCAAATTTGGACCTTCAAAAAGGCCAATCTGAATTTAGCAAATGCCTTAGAGAAACAGTTTCTCTTCACTATTATTTATTACTCTTCACTGTTATTTATTACAATTATTCACTATTTATTACTATTCACTATTATTTATTAACACTATGTGTTACTTAGTCGTTTCCCCAGCCCAAATGGAAGCTTCTTTCAGGAAGACATTGTCATAAATGTAGGGATGAAGGGGACCATAGGGATCATTTATCCAATTCCCTCATTCTATTTTATTTGTTTACTTTTTGGCCTGATGAGATGTGCTTAATTTTATTTTTTTATAGTGATCACTGTATTTATTCCATGACAAATCAAAGCAAAACATCAACAAGAAATCAAGGTATAGCATTCACAATATTACAGCTTATCACAGAAAATCACAATATAATATCCACAACATAGTCTCAAAGTAAGTCATTTTTTTCTTTTTTTTGGTCTTTATTAATTTGTTTACTTTTAGTTTACAAGATTCATCACCACAATAACTTGAGTTTCACATTTTCTCTCCCCCCACCTTCCTGCTGCATACAATCAAGTATAGTATCTGCAAATACTTTCACATTAGGCATTAGTCAGGTTATAAAGGAGGATTATATCAGATTGAATGAAGAATGGGAAAGAGGAAACAAAACCAAACAAGAAAAAGAAAAAGAGCAGGTAGTTTGCTTCACTCTGGGTTCAAACTCAGTTTTTTCTCTGAATGTAGACATCTCTCTCCATCACGAGTCTTTTGGGGTTAATTTATGACTCTGGATTGCTGAGAAGAGTCCAGTTTATCAAAGTTGGTAATCACACATAAGTAGTATCTGTAATTGTGTACAAATTTCTCCTGGCTCTACTCTTCTCACTCAGCTTCAGTTCGTGTAAGCCTCTCCAGGTAAATATGAAGTCCATCTGCACCTCGTTTCTTATTGCACAATAGTATTCCATAACATACACATACCACAACTTGTTCAGCCATTCCCCATTTGATGGGCACTCCTTTAAATTCCAATTCTTGTCTACCAAAAAAAGAGCTGCTATAAATATTTTTGTACATATGGGTCTTTTCCCCGCTACTATGATTTCTTTGGGATACAACCCTAGAAGTGGTATTCCTGGGTCAAAGGGTATGAAATTATTTATAGCCCTTTGGGCATAATTCCAGATTGCTCTCCAGAATGGTTGGATAAGTTCACAACTCCACAAGCAATGCATTAGTGTTCCAATTTGTCCACATCCTCTCCAGCATTTGTCATTTTCCTGTTTTGTCATTTTAGCCAATCAGAATGGTGAGATGTGGAGATGTGGTACCTCAGAGATGTTTTGATTTGCATTTCTCTAATCAATAGTGATTTAGAGTATTTTTTCATATGCTTATAAATATCTTTAATTTCTTCCTCTGAAAACTGCCTGTTCATATCCTTTGACCATTTATCAATTGGGGAATGACTTGTATTCATTTTTTTCTCATTTTTCAAATGCTTTATTAACTTCTGATTTACATTATTCATTTCTGCCAGATTTTGAGTTACAAATTTTCTCCCCATTTTTCCCCTACCCATTGCCTCAAAATAGCAGTCCCACAGGATATCCCCTCCTCCAATCTGCTTTCTCCCATATTTTCTCCCATACCCTTTTGACTTTTCCATTAGGACATAATGGATCTCTATTCCCTAGTGCCTGGATATCTTATTTCTCAATTACATGTAAAATGATATTAATAATAGTATATATCTATATACCTATATCTATCTATATCTATAGAAAGATATATTAGAATTTGATTTAAAACTTTGAACTCTAGATTCTTTCCCTTCCTCCCTTGTCTCCCACACCTACTGGGAAGATAAGCAGTTCAGTATAGGTTGTATATGTGTAGCTAATGCAAAACATTAACATAGTAGATATATTGTAAAAGACTGACTATATTTTGCTCCCTCCTATCCCACCTCCCACTTGTTCTATTCTCTACTTTGATCCCATCCCTTTTCAAAAGTGGTTGCTTCCAAATTCCCTCCACCCCAGCCTGCCCTCCCTTCCATCATCCCCCGCTCTCATCCCTTTCCCCTCTATTCTCCTGTAGGGTGAGATACCCTATTTAGTGTATATTTCATTCCCTCAAATTCAATGGCCATATTCAATGAGAATAAGGTTGACCCATTTCCTTTTGCCTTCCTATTCCTCTCCTCCATTGTAACCATTGCTTCTTCTATATGAGATAGTTTACCCCATTCTGTCTCTTCCCATCTCCTCTCATTAAATTCCTCTCTTACCTCTTAATTTCACCTTTTAAGTATCATCCCTTCCTATTAAATTGGTCCTGTGCCCTCTATCTATGTATACCTGTAAACATATATACACACAACTATTTTCATACTGAGAAAAGTTTCATCAGTTACAATTATTGTTTTTCCATGTAGGAATGTTAATAGTTAAACTTTGATAAATTCCTTACGATTTATTTTCCCTGTTTACCTTCTCATGTTTCTCTTGCTTCTTGTATCTGAATATCAAATTTTATATTCAACTCTGTTTTTTTCATTAAGAATGCTTGAAAGTCCTCTATTTCACTGAATGACCATATTATCCCCTGAAACATGATACTCAATTTTGCTCGGTAGGTGATTCTTGGTTTTAATCCCAGCTCCTTTGCCCCCCGAAATATCACATTCCAAGCCCTTCAGTCTCTCAGTGTAGAACCTACCAGATTCTGTGTTATCCTGATTGTATTTCCACAATATTCAAATTGTTTCCTCCTGGTTGCTTGTAATATTCTCTCCTTAATCTGGGGTTTTCAGAACCTGGCTATAATAATATTCTTAGGAGTTTTCTTTTTGTGATCTTTTTCAGGGGATGATCGGTGGATTCTTTCAACCTCTATTTTACCCTCTGATTCTTTTTTTTTTTTAAAGCAATTGGGGTTAAGTAACCTCAAGGTTACATGACCAGTTATTTTGTGTGGGTGTTAAATATCTGAGACCAGAACCAATCCTGGTCACCTGACTCTGGGGCCGGCGCTCTTACTCACTGTGCCACCTAGCTGCCCCTTACCCTCTGATTCTAAAACATCAGGGCAGTTTTCCTTGAGAATTTCTTGGAGGATGATTTCTAGGTTCATTCTTTGATCATGGCTTTCAGGTAGTCCAATAATTTTTAAATTATCTCTCCTGGATCTATTTTCCAGGTCAGTGGATTTTCCCATGAGATATTTCACATTGCCTTCTATTCTTTCATCTTAGCAGCATCTTGATTTCTCATAAAGTCATTAGCTTCCATTCCCTCCAATCTAATTCTGAAGGAATGATTCTCCTCAGTGAGCTTTTGATATTCTTTTTCCATTTGGCAAATTTGGCTTTTTAAGGCATTCTTCTCCTCATTGCCTTTTTTAGCCTCTTTTGCCATTTGAGTTAGTCTATTTTTTAATGTGTGATTCTCCTCAGTCAGGCTGTTGACTCTCATTTCATAATTTTCCTGCATCGTTCTCATTTCTCTTCTCAATTTTAACTCCACTTCTCTTATCTACTTCTTAAGGTCTTCTATGGCCTGTAACCAGCTCATATTTTCCTTTGAAGCTTTAGGTGCAAGAGTTCTGACTTCACTGTCTTCCTCCTGTTCCATGTTTTGATCCTTTTCGTCCCCAAAATAGGAGTCTAATGTTGGAATCTCCTGTTTGCTTTGTTTCCTTTGCCTGGTTATGTTGCCACTCAATTACTTGACTTTTGGGCTTTTTGCCACAGTAGAACTCTGCTACTAAGCAGGGGAGCTTCCATCCCAAATACTGGGGTTTTCTCAGATGCCAGAGGTATTAGTTGGGTGCCCTAGCTGAAGCCTCCACACAGTGATTACCCCTCAGACTGGTGGCTTGGTCCCCCTACACCCTGCAGGCCAGGGGTGAAGCTGCAATGTGGTGCAGGCTGCACAGCCATGGCTCTTCAGTGGCTTCTCACCAAGGGGCCAAAAGCCAACACACTCCCAGCTACTGGGTCCCAAAGTTCGCACTTCACTGGCCTCTCACTTTATTCTTCGCATCTATGTGTTGATAATTCTGGAGACAGACACAGCTTCTGTTGATCTGGAGTCCCTCTGGCCAATTTGGTAAGGCTGGTCAGGCCTGCCCTGGGGCTAAAATCTTTGATTAAGGATGGCCTGAGCTTGGCTCCCAGAGTGCTACTCTGGCAGATTCCAGACTGTCCTCAGCGGGATGTTAGCTTTTCTGTGTCATTTTTTGGCTTCTGCAGCTCCAAAGTTTGTTTAAAGACCCCTTTTACATGAAATGCGGAAGGTGGAAACTGGAGCCATGTAGGTCCTGCTTCTACTCCACCATCTTGACTCCCATGACTTGTATTCTTATAGATTTGACTCAATTCTTTGTATAGAAATGAGTCCTTTATCAGTGACATAGGTTGTAAAAATTCTTTCCCAATTTTCCATTTCCCTCCTAATCCTGGTTACATTGGCTTTGTTTGAACAGAAGCTTTTCGATTTCATGCAATCAAAATTATCCATTTTGCATTTTATAATGCCCTCTAATTCTTGTTTGGTCATAAAGTCTTCCCCTCTCCACAAATCTGACAGGTAAACTGTACTTTGCTTTCCCATATTGCTTACAGTATCAGTCTTTATACCTAGATCATGCACCCATTTAGACTTGATTTTGGTATATGGTGTTAGATATGCCCACTCTATGCCATACTATATTCCAGTTTTCCCAGCAGTTTTTGTCAAACAGTGAGATCTTATCCCAACAACTGGGGTCTTTGGGTTTATCAAACAGTAGATTACTATAGTCATTGACTGCTGAGTCTCGTGTACCCAATCTCTTCCATTGATCCACTGCTCTATTCCTCAGCCTGTACCAAGTAGTTTTGAGGACTGCTGCTTGATAGTACAGATTAAAATCTGGTATAGCTAATCCTTCAGCCCTAGTATTTCTTTTCATTGATTCCCTTGATATTCTGGACCTTTTGTTCTTCCAAATGAATTTTGTTACTATTTTTTCTAGCTCTATAAGGTAGTTTTTTCTAAACTGATTGGTATGGCACTAAATATGCAATTTAATTTGGGTAAAATTGTCATTTTTATTATATTAGCTCAACCCATCCACGAGCAATTGATGTCTTTCCAATTAGTTAGATCTGACTTTATTTGTGTGAAAAGTGTTTTGTAGTTGTGTTCATATAGGTCTTTGGTTTGTTTTGGCAGGTAGATGCCCAAATATTTTATAATGTCTACAGTAACTTTAGATGGGATTTCTCTTTCTATCTCTTGCTGTTGAATTTCATTAAAAATATACAGGAATGCTGAGGATTTATGTGGGTTTATTTCATATGCTGCCACTTTGCTAAATTTACTTATTGTCTCAAGTAGTTTTTTACTTGATTCTCTAGGATTTTGTAAGTATATCATCATATTGTCTGCAAAAAGTGATAGCTAGGTCTCTTCTTTCCCTGATTTGATTCCTTTGATTTCTTTTCCTTCTCTAATTGCTACTGCTAACATTTCTTTTTTGTTTGTTTGTTTTGCTTTTTGGAGGGCAATTGGGGTTAAGTAACTTGCCCAAGGTTACACGGTTAGTTTTTTTGCGTGAGTGTTAAGTGTCTGAGGCCAGAACTGAACTCAGGTCCTCCTGACTCCAGGGCCAGCGCTTTACTCACTGCACCACCTAGCCACCCCTACTGCTAACATTTCTAGCACCAGATTGAATAAGAGGGGTGATAGTGGATATCCTTCTTTCACCCCCGATCTTATTGGAAACGCTTCTAGCTTCTCCCCATTACATATAATACTTGCTGATGGCTTTAAATAGATGCTACCTATTATTTTAAGGAAGGCTCCATTTATTCCTATACTTTTTAGTGTTTTTAATAGGAATGAATGTTGTATTTTGTCAAAAGCCTTTTCTGTATCTATTGAGATAATCATGTGGTTTTTGCTAGTTTTATTGTTGATATGATCAATTATATTGATGGTTTTCCTAATATTGAACCATCCTTGCATTCCTGGAATAATTCCTACCTGATCAAAGTGTATTATTCTTGTGATAAATTGCTGTAGTCTTTTTGCTAATATTTTATTTAACATTTTTGCATCTATATTCATGAGGGAGATTGGTCTATAATTTTTTTCTCTTTTTTTTCTCTTCCTGATTTAGGTATCAGTACAATATTTGTGTCATAAAAAGAATTTGGTAGGACACCTTCTTCACTAATTTTCCCAAATAGTTTGTAGAGCATTGGAATAAACTGTTCTTTAAATGTTTGATAGAATTCACTAGTAAATACATCTGGCCCTGGAGAGTTTTTCCTAGGGAGTTCACTGTTGACTTGTTTGATTTCTTTTTTCTGAGATGGGCTTATTAAATAATTTACTTCCTCTTCAGTTAATTTGGGCAGCTTATATTTTTGTAAATATTTATCCATTTCAGTAAGATTGTCAAATTTATGTGCATACAACTGGGCAAAATAATTCCTAATTATTGTTTTAATTTTCTCTTCATTGGTGGTAGGTTCACCCTTTTCATTTTTGATACTCATAATTTGGTTTTCTTCTTTCTTTTTTTATCATATTGACTAAGAGCCTATCAATTTATTGTTTTTTTTCATAAAACAGCTTTTAGTTTTATTTACTAATTCAATAGTTTTCTTAATTTCAATTTTATTAATCTTTCCTTTGGTTTCCAGTACTTCTAATTTAGTATTTAACTGGGGATTTTCAATTTTTTTTCCTAGCTTTTTCAATTGCATGCCCAATTCATTGACCTCTCTTTTCCCTAATTTATTCATGCATGCACTCAGGGATATAAAACACCCCCCTAAGAACTGCCTTTGCTGCATCCTACAAATTTTGGTATGTTGTCTCATTGTTGTCATTCTCTTGAATGAAGTTACTGATTGTTTCTATGATTTCTTGTTTGACCCACTCATTCTTTAGGATTAAGTTGTTTAGTTTCCTATTAGTTTTTAGTCTGTCTTTACATGGCCCTTTATTGTATATGGTATTTATTGCAACATGATCTGAGAATGATGCATTTATTATTTCTTCCTCTCTGCACTGAATTGTGAAGTTTTTATGTCCTAGTACATGGTCAATTTTTGTGTATGTGCCATGTACCGCTGAGAAGAAGGTATATTCCTTTTTATCCCCATTCAGTTTTCTCCAGAGATCTATCATATCTACCCTCTCTAAAATTCTATTCTCCTCTTTAACTTCTTTCTTGTTTATGTTGAGCTTGGATTTATCAAGTTTAGAGAGGGGGAGATTAAGGTCTCCCACTAGTATAATTTTGCTATATATTTCTTCCTCTAATTCCCTTACCTTCTCCTCTAGGAATTTGGATGCTCTACCACTTGGTACATATATGTTAAGTAATGATATTGCTTTATTCTCGATGGTGCCTTTTAGCAGGATATAGTTTCTTTCTTTATCTCTTTTAATTAGATCAGTTTTTGTTTTTGCTTTCTCTGATATAAGGATTGCTACCCCTGCTTTTTATAATTTAGCTGAGCCATGATATATATTACTCCAGCCTTTTACCTTTATCCTGTGTGTATCCCTCTGTTTCAGATGTGTTTCTCATAAACAGCATAATGTAAGATTATGATTTTTAATCCATTCTGCTTTCCACCTCCATTTTATGGGAGAGTTCATTCCATTCACATTCACAGTTATGATTATTGTGTTTCTTTCCCTCCATCCTATTCCCTCCTTTGTTAATGCTTATATTTTTTTTCTCCCCTTCTCCCTTCTCCTGCTTAATAGTTTTCCTTTTGACCACTGCATCCCTCAGTATTCCCTTATCAGCCCCTTACCCTTTCCTCTCCTTCCCCCTGACTTCTTCCCTCCCTATTAATCACCCCCCCCCATTTTGTAGCCCTTTCCCCCTCCTACTGCCTGTAGGATATTTTTTATACTTAATGAAGTATGTTATTTCTTCTTCGCACCAAGAGTGACAGGAACAAATCACATGCAAAGCTCCTCTCCCTCCCCTCTTTCCTTCTATTATGATATGTTTTGTGTGTCTTCTCCATAGAGTCCTATGCTTAACTGGTTGTGTTATTTCCTCCTTGCACCAGAACCAATGAGGGAAAAGCTCCTATAGTACTTATTTCCCTCCCTTCTTTTCCTCTGCTATATTGTTTTTATGCCTCTTTGTGTGGCATAATTTACCCTTTTCACTTCATTCATTCCTCTTCTTCCATTGCAGTCCCTTTGTAGCCCTTAATAAGATTTTTTAAATCGTCATTTTGTGTATTTTATACTCATACCCTCTGATTGTCTATAAACAGTTTGCTCTTATTAAATAACAGTGTGTGTGTTTGTGTGTGTGTGTGTGTTTTCCTTGTTTACCTTTCTATGTCACTCTGGCATCTCATAATTGGAGGTGCTCTTACTCGCTGTGCTATCTTGCTGCCCCCATTTCAGCAGTTTTTAAAATTCTCAACAGGTTGACTCAACCAACTATTATGCACAGATCAAGTTATGGAACTGATATTATCTCCACCTGTTTATGAGACTATGCAAATCACTTAAATAGTACTTTTAGTCAGCTGTCTGATTATGCTTTAATTTTTTAAAAATTTATTTTATTAAATGTATCCACGTTCATATAAAATTATTTTAACAACCACTTTTAAAAATGTTGAGTTCTGAATTCTCTCCCTCCTTCCTGGCCATCCTTTTTTCTTGAAAAAATAAGCAATTTGATTTCAATTATATATCTGATATCATGCAAGAGATATTATCCAAGCTGAAAATAATACACAAAAATGTAATAATAAAAATGAAGAAAGTTTTAAAAAGTATCCTACAATCTGCTTTCAGAGTTAATCAGTTTTCTCTCTGGAGGTGGATAGGATTAAAAAAAAAATTATGGTTCCTTTGGAATTGTCTTGGCAATGGCCTTGATGAGAGAAACTAAGTCTTTGGGAGTTGTTTATCCTTGCAATATTGCTATAAATGTCCTGGTACTGCTCATTTCACTTTGCATGAGTTAATATATGTTTTCTGAGGTTTTTCTGAACCATTACTCATAATTTCTTATAGTAGAATTATTCCATCACAAGCATATACCACAAATTGTTTAGCCATTCCACAATGGATAGGCATCCCTTCAATTTCCAATTCTTTGCCACCACCAAAAGAACTACTATAAATATTTTTGTACTTTTCCTTTTACTTTGAGATCTTTGGGATACAGATCTCAGAGTGGTATTGCTGGGTCAAAGGGTATATACAGTTTTTTGGTCCTTTGGGCATAATTCCAAATTGTTCCTTAGAAAGGTTGAATGAGTTTGCAACTCCATCAACAGTAGAGTTTTTCTATGTTCCCTCCAGCATCTGTTGTATTCCTTTTCTGTCATCTTAGCCAATCTGATATGTGTGAGGTCATATCTCACAGTTGTTTTAATTTGGATTTAGAACACTTTTTATACAACTATTGAGAGTTTTGATTTCTTCTACTGAAAACTGCTTGTTCATATGCTTTGACCATTTATCAACTGGGGATTGGTACTTATTTTTATGTTTGGCTTAGTTTCCTTCACATTTGAAAAATGAAGTCTTTAACAGAGAAACTTGCTGTAAATTTTCTCCCAATTTACTGTTTTCCATCTAATGTTAATTGAATTAGTTTTGTTTTTGCAAAAGTCTTTTCATTTCACATAATTAAAATTATCCATTTTATATGATGTGATGCTGTCTCATTTGTTTATAAACCCATCCCTTATCCATAGACTTGACAGCATTTTTCATACTTCCCTAATTTACTTATGTTATCACCCTTTATATGTAAAGTCGTTTATTCATTTTGACCTTATCTTGGTATATAGTATTAGATGTTGGTTTCTGCTAAAATGCTGTCTAGATTTTCAAGCAATTTTTGTCAAATTGTGAGTTCTTGTCCTCAAAGCTTAGATATTTGTGCTTGTCTAATACTAGATCACTATGGTCTTTCGGTACTATGTATTGTGTACCTAATCTACTCCACTGATCCACCACTCTATTTCTTAGCCAGTAGCTGTTGGTTTTCATGATTACCAATTTGTAATAATTATCACTAGGCTACTTTTCTTAGCATTCTTTTTCATTGATTCTCTTGATGTCCTTGACCTCTTGTGCTTCCAGATGAATTTTGTTACTATTGCTTTTTTCTAGCTCCATAAAATAATTATTTGGCAATAGATTTGTATGGCATTGAATAAATTAACTTAAGTAGAATTGTCATTTTTATTATATTGGCTTGGTCTACCCAGGAGTATTAGGATTAATTTTTCCTTAAATATTTGGTAGAATTCACTTGTGAAGGCTATACTTTCAGGGATCATTTCTACAAGGAATAGTTTACCTGTCAGATTTATGGAGAACAGAAGAATTTATGGCCAAACAAGAGATGAGAACATTATGAAATACAACATGGATAATTTTGATTACATTAAATTGAAAATTTCTTGTACAAACAAAGCCAGTGTAACCAAGATTAGCAGTGAAGCAGAAGAATGGTAAAGGATTTTTACAACCAGTTTCCCTGATAAAATATAGATTATTTTGTAGATAGATACAATTTCTGAACTTCACTCTTTACTTTACTGCTTTGAAACCTCAGTGACAGTATGCCACTATCGTTAATGGGGTTTCATTTAAACCTTTATTATGCTGCAGGTACAGAAATATAGGGACACATTTTAAGAGAATTGACATTTTTGCAAAATGCAGCAAATATTTTAATTTATATATGAGAAAAGGAAATACTCAAAAGGGCATGCATTTCAAGTTTTTGCAGGTTATTTTCATGAGAGAATTTCTGCAGGTAAAACATTTAAAGTTAACCAACAATAATTTGTCAGCATATTTAAAATCATGACAAAAATCTTTTCTCTGGTCATTAGTTGCCCATGACAAATTACTAGGATGTTGTATATTTAGGGCAAGATGTCAATATAGCATAAATCTCATGGCTTTTTTGTTTCTTCTGGAGATTAAAGCCATTTTTCTGGGGGGTAGATACAGCAGCAAAATGCAAACCAACTGATGAAAAAAGCACTTCTATAACTTCAATAATTTTAAGGGCACATCAACCAATAGTAGTTTTGCCATTCCCAGTTTTTTTAAGGTTTACATCACTGCAGTGTACCCTTAAGTATGTCTTGTAAAAGCTTGTTCTCTGTTAAACCAGTTAGTGACTACAGCTTGGTTGAGAAAATTTATCTGGTTGGTCCATTTATCTAGTGCAGTACATCAGGGACCACCAGTCTTCTAATGATCCAACTCAAGGAGCTGGATGACTTGATCAATTCGACCATGAAGAGTGTTATCCAATATGCATTTTACCAGCAAGTTTTCCACATCAGCTACATCTATCTTTAATTCCTTCAATGTATTCACTTATAAAGGGATCATCCATGATATTGCTGTGTTTTGCTTTCAGAATCTTCTCAAATTCAGTGATGTCACTACTCTTATCAGCATTTACTAAATTCACAATCACTAGAATTTCTGGATCACTTTTATATGGTTTTACCTCTTGAGAGTCAAATGGATTTATTTCTGATTTCATTAGCATTTTTACTAAGATCAAACATTCCCTGATTCATTATAATTCTTGAATGCTTAAAAAAAATCAGTGTGAGCCTTCTCAAATTCACCTTCTCTTGAGTGCATTTGACTGCCGCACTCTCTAAAGACACCCATGATCAGTGGATGGGGAATGGTTGATTTGATGTGCAGTGGCTGTTCATACAATGCTGTAAGTTTTTTTGTTATTTTTCTGTGCTGTATACATTTGAATTTCTAATGTATAAATTTCTAATAATTGTGTACTTTTTTTAAAGGTAATTTTCTCCAACATTCATCTGGCATGACTGATGCAATTGAAACAAAATTTTTTGAAGTTTTCCATATTCTTCTCATTCTAGATATTATTTCCTAAGCTTTGTGTTTGTCTTAAGCCATAGTCTATCATTCTTCCAGAGCTTCCAGTGCTGTTTCACAGAATCCCCACAGTAAATCCATCTTTTTGGAAGTAGAGATATAATCAAGCATAGAGTTAATAGACTTTTGAGAATAATTTTTTTTAAAGCAATCGGGGTTAAGTAACTTGCTCAAGGTTACATGTCCAGTTATTTCTGGGTGTGGTGCTAAGTATCTGATCCCGGATTTGATCCCCAGGTCATCCCGACACTGGGGCTGGTGCTCTTACTTGCTGAGCCACCTGGCTGCCCCTGAAAATAATTGCTTATGACTGAACTCTCAAAATAGGTTAATAATTGTTTACAGTTATTCATCATTTTGGGATAGTTTGTCAACTTGAAGTTTATTTTAATCAATTGTTTCAGTGCCTTCCATTCCCATTCTTCTTTTTCACTTTCAAGTCCCCAAATCTTCTGGAAACTGCTTAATGTTGCTTTTGGATCATCTTCCTTCAAAATTTTGGAATTGTAGCACTGGTTTTCCAAATCTATTTTGTTCAGTTACTATCTTCCGAGCATTCCAAGTTGTAGTCCTCTCCTCATTGCACATAAAAAATCGTACTCCATGTCAGACATCTTGGCCTGGAGTTAGGGGAAAGGAAAGGTGGAAAGACAATTTCCTCCTATGACAGCTTGTATTTTTATAAATATTCATCCATTTCACTTAGATTATCAGTTTTACTGGCATATGACAGGGAAAAATAAACCCTAATAAGTTCTACAATTTCATCTTCCTTGATGTTACTTTTACTCTTTTCATTTTTGATATTATTAATTTGTTTTTTTTTCCTTTTTGATCAACATAAATAATGGTTTCTCTGTTTTTTTTCTCATAAAATTAGCTCCCAGTTTTGCTTATTAGTTAAAGGATATTTTTAAAATTCAATTTTATCAATATTTCCTTTGATTTTTAGGATATCCAATTTTGTGTTTAATTGGGGTTTTTAAAATTTGTTCTTTGTCTAGTTTTTTTAGTTGCATGCCCAATTCATTGATTTGTTTTCTTTCTCTTTTATTGATGTACATATTTAGAAATATACATTTCCCCCTAATAATTACTTTGATTACATCCCAGAAATTTTGGAATGTTGTCTCTTTTTTGTCATTCTCTTGAATGAAATTATTGATTGTTTCTATGATTTGTTTTTTGACTTTCTTATTCTTTATGATTAGATTATTTAGTTTCAAATTGGCTTTTAATCTATGCTTCCATGGTCCTTTATTAAACATAATTTTTATTTCATCACAGTATGTAAAAGGTGCATTTAATATTTCCACTTTTGTGCATGTTTGTGAGGTTTTTATGCCCTTAACACATGGTCATATTTTGTAAAGACACCATGTACAATTGAGAAAAAGTATACTCCTTTTTTTCATATTCCATTCAGTTTTCTCTCCAGAGTTCTGTTTTATCTAACTTTTCTAAGAGTATATTTATCTCCTTGACCTCTTTCTTATTTATTTTATGGGCAGATTTATCTAGCTCTGAGAGGAGAAAGTTGAGGGCTTTCACTAGTATAGGTTTACTATCTATTTCCTTTTATGATTTATTTAATATTTCCTTTAAGAATCTGGATGCTGGGGTGGCTAGGTGGTGCAGTGAATAGAACACTGGCCCTGGAGTCAGGAGGACCTGAGTTCAAATCCGGCCTCAGACACTTAACACTTACTAGCTGTGTGACCTTGGGCAAGTCACTTAACCCCAATTACCCCTCCAAAAAATAAAAAGGGAATTTGGATGCTATGCAATTTGGTTCATATATGTTTAGTATTGATATTACTTCACTGTCTATAGTTCCTTTTAGTGAGATATAGATTTCCTGCTTATTCCTTTTAATTAGATTTATTTTTGCTTTTGCTTTGTCTGAGATCATGATTTCTACTTCTGACTTTTTCACTTCAACTGAGGCATAAGAGATTTTGCTCCAGTCCTTATTTTAACTGTGTTTCTCTCTGTCTCAAGTATGTTTCTTGTAAGCAACATATTGTTGCATTCTGATTTCTAACCTATTCTGGTATCTATTTCTGTTTTATAGATGGGTTCCTTGTATTCATGTTCAAAGTTATGATTGCTAAATATACATTTACCTCTGTTTCTTCTGTTTTTCTTTCTCCCTCTGCTTTCTGTTTTGCTTCTGACCCCTGCCATCTTTTATCTGCCCTTTCTTCTATGTCCCTTATTCTTTTCTTTATTCTCTTCCTCCCCTACTTTCCTTCTAAAATAGATTTATATTACTAATTGAATATGTCTATATGCTATATCCCAGTTTAGATGCCAATGAAGTTCGAGCATCATCCCCACTCCCACCTTACCATTTTCCCATCCACTCTAAGAACTCTTTCCTGTACACATCTTTTATTTGAGATAATTTTCTCCATTCTTTCTCTCCCTTCCCTCTTCTCCCAGCATATGCCTCTTTCTCAGCTATCCATTTTTTAAAAGTCATCTGAATATAATCACCTTGGTCCTGCACCCTCAGTCTATGTAGGATACATGTAATTGCCCCAGTAATGATAAAGATCTTTGAAGATATATCTATCATCTTCCCATATAGAATAGTAAACAATTTATCAAATCTGTTATGATTTCTCTTTCATCTTTACATTTTAATACTTCTACTCTATCTTGTATATGAATGTCAATTTTTCTTTTTCACTCTAGTTTTTCATCAGGAATGCTTGAAAGTCCTCTATTTCATCAAATATATATTTCCCCCCTTGAATGATTTTACTCTGTTTTCCTCAGAAAGTTATTCTTGATGATAATCCCAGCTCTTTTGCCTTCTGGTATTCCAAGTTCCCCACTACTTTCGTAGCTGATAAATCTTGTATGATCCTGACTGTAGTTCCATTGTATTTGAATGGTTCCTTTAAGGCGGCTTGAAGTAATTTCTCTTTGACTTGGGAGTTCTGGAATTTGGTTATGTTATTACTGGGAGTTTTCATTTTTGTATCTCTATCAGGAGGTGACTGATTTTTTTTAATTTCTATTTTGCCCTCTGGTTCTAGGGTATTGGGACAGTTTTCCTTGACAATTTCTTTAAATACAATGTCTAGGGGGTGGCTACGGGGTGAAGTGAATAGAGCACCAGCCCTGGAGTCAGGAGGACCTGGGTTTGGATCTGGCCTCAGTCACAACAAACACACACAAAAACTAGCCATGTGACCTTGGGCAAGTACCCCAATTGCCCTCCAAAAAGCAAAATCAATCAATCAATCAATCAATCAATCAATACAATGTCTAGGCTTTTTTTTTTTTTTTAATCATGGCTTTCAGGTAATCACAACAATTCTTAAATGATTTCTCTTTGATCTATTTTTCAGGTTATTTTTTTTTTTTTTAAGCAATCAGGGTTAAGTAACTTGCTCAAGGTTACACGGCCAGTTATTTCTGGGTGTGGTGCTGAGTGTCTGAGCCTGGGATTTGATCTCCAGGTCGTCCCAACACTGTAGCCGGTGCTTTTACTCGCTGAGCCACCTGACCGCCCCTAAGCAATTGGGGTTAAGTAACTTGCTCAAGGTTACACGGCCAGGTGTTTCTGGGCCCGGGATTCGATCTCCAGGTCGTTCTGACACTGGAGCCGGTGCTCTTACTTGCTGTGCTACCTGGCCGCCCCTCAGGTTATTTTTCAAATGAGATATTTCACACTTTTTTTTGTTTTTCATTAAAAAAAAACCTTTTGTTTTATTATTTCTTGATGGCTTGTAGAGTCATTAGCTTCCACTTACCCAATTCTATTTTTTAAGGAATAATTTTCTTCTGTGAGCTTTTGTATGTCTTTTTCTATTTGGCCAACTTTGTTTTTTAAGGAGCTATTTTCTTCAGTGACTTTTTGTACCTCTTTTTTTCTCTTTGGTAAATTCTGTTTCTTAAGGCATTATTTTCTTAAAAAAATTGTTATTGTATTACCAAGCTATTAATTATATTTTCATATTTTTTTTTTCCTTTGCTGAACGCTTGGAATTGCAATCATACTGGTCCTTAGGGTAACTCCTCTTTTGGCTCTTGAAATGATACTGTTTCTCAGAGTGCATGTTCCAGTCCCTTGGGCTGGAAAAGATCTTTCCCTGAGGCACTTCTACTCCCTCTTAACTGAAAGTACTCCTCTCTGCCTTTGAACTATGACCCAGAAGTAGGCATAGGCAAAGGAGTTGCCAAACAGCATCTAGAACTGCTTCCAGTGCTAGCCCAGGAGTACTCTGTAATCTTTTTCTAACCAGGTGATAGGTCCCCTTACCTTCTTTGACTTGAGAGTTCCTGAGGCTGCTGCTTCTGTAACCACCACCTAGTCTCATCACTGGTATTTTCTTTGTGTTAGTCGCCATTTCCACTTTACAAATCTCTCTTTCCAACGTCCCTAAGTTGTCTTGGGCTGAAAGAATGTCTTAACTCTGATGTTTTTTTTATCGGCTCTGTCACTCCGGAATTCAACTTGAGGAATTATTTTAAAGTTGTTTGGAGGAAAATATTGGAGAGCATATCTAAGAGCTTCTCTGCTTGGTCATCTTGTTCTGCTCTCTGATATGCGTTAATTTCTTTCTTTTTTTTTGCTCATATTTAATGATCTCATACATTTGAGGTGGATGCACACAATTGATTTAATTTTCATTTCTCTAACTGGGCATTCTTTTTACATGGATGTAAACTTCTTGTTCATACCTTTTAGACCATTTGTCAATTTCAGGAATACCTCATTCTTAAAAATTTGAATTAGTTCCATAAATATACAATCTTAGAAATGAGTCCTTAATCAAGAGAAATTTGCTGCAAAGATTTTCTTTTTTCTTTTCTTAAAAAAAGCTGGGGCAGGTAGGTGGCTCAGTGAATAGAGCACCAGCCCTGGAGTAAGGAGAAACTGAGTTCAAATCTGGCCTCAGACACTTAACACAAAACTAGCCGTGTTGTGACCTTGGGCAAGTCACTTAACCCCAATTGCCCTGCCATCCCCCATCCAAAAAGCAAAAAAAAAAATGTTGTATTTGTTTGAGTAAAACCTTTTTACTTTTATGTAAATAAAAATAATCCTTCTGTGATCCTTTCTATCCCATCCTTGGTCACAACCTATTCCACTATACAAATATCTGAATGGTCATTTCTTCTTTTTTTCCTCTAATGTGCTTAATGTATAACCTTTTATATCTCCGTCACATATCCATTTGGAGCTTAACTTGGTATCAGGTATGAAGTGTTGATCTAAACTTAGTTTCTACTGTCCAATTTCCACAGTAGTTTTTAAATCAAAAGTATTTTTACCTCAGTAACTGGGGGCATTGTGTTTACCAAAGACTAGGATACTAACTTTGTTTCTCTATATTGTATACCTAAACTACTCCACTGATTAACCTCTCTATTTTTAAACTAGCACCAAATTGTTTTGAGAATTACTACTTTGTGTTATAGTTTGAGGTCAGGTACTGCTAGACCTCTTCAAAATTCATTTTTTCACATTATTTCCATTAAAATTCTTGAACTTTTGTCCCTACAAGTGAATTTCATTTTTTTTTCTAATTCAGTAAATTAATCCTTTGGTAGTTTGTTTGGCATAGTACTAAATAAAAAAAAAGGCAGTATCTTCATTTTACTTATTTTAGTTTAGCTTCCCCATGAGTAATTAGCATTTCTTCAATTATTTAGGTCTGTATTTATTTTTGAAAACTGATGTTTTTAAGATATATATTTCTTGCATATCTTGGCAGGTAGATTTTTAAGGATTTTATACATTCTGTAGGTATTTTAAATGGGATTTCTCTTGCAGCTGAGTTCTATTAGTATTATTCAGAGATTCTGGTGATTTGTGTGTGTTTATTTTATATCCTGAAATCTGATGAAATTATTTCATTAATTTTCACTTGACCTTCTAAGTTCAATATCACATCATCTGCAACTGTGACAATTTTGTTCATCATTAACTAGGCTTATCCCCTCAGGTTCTTTTTCTTGTCTTATTACTACAGAGAGCATTTCTAGAACTATGTCAAAAAGAAATAGTGACAGTAGAAATTCTAGTTTATCCCTATCACAGATAAAGCTGGCTCTTGATTTATGAAATGTACTATCATGCTAAAGAAAGATCAATTTTTTCTTATGTTTTCTAGTATTGTTGTTGTTAATGAACAGAAATTGATTATATATTTGTTTGGAGACTTTTTTGCATCTATTGATGTAATTATAAAGTTTTTAGTTATTAATATAGTTAATTAAATTTATGATTTCCTGACATAAAACCAGCTGCTCTACATTCCTGATATATATATATATATATATATATATATATATATGTATACACACAAATATATACATACACATTCACTTACATATATACATACATATACACACATATATAGTCATTATTAATTTTTCTGCATTTGCATTCTGCATTTTATTGTGAAGTTTTTATGCCCTAGTACATCAGTTTTTGTAAAGGTGCCATAAACAACACACACATTCCCCCCCACACACACACACAGTCTTTTCTATTCCCATTCAATAATCACCAGAAGTAAATCACATCTAACTTTTCTAAGACTCTCTTCATGTTCTTACCTTTTTAGTTCTTTACTTTTTTTTAGCATAGTATCTGAGACAAAGTACATACTTTTAAAATGCTAATTCATTAACTGACTTTTTAGATGCACAAAAGAAGGACACAAAGACTTAACAGTATTTGCTCTCAAGAAGTTCACATTCTAGTGGGGAAAGCATCATTAAAACAATGTCAGTCAATCATTCAGTCAATAAACAAATATTAAGCACTGACTGGAGCAGCTAAATGGTTCAGTGTATAGAGTGGTGGGTCTAGATTCAAAAAGACTCATTTTTTTAATTTCAAATCTGGCCTCAGATAGTTACTATCTCTGGGTAAGTCACTTAAACATGATTGCCTAAGTTTCCTCACCTGTAAAATGATCTGGAGAAGGAAATTACAAAACTCTTTAGTATGTCTGACAAGAAAACCCCAAATGGGGTCATACAGAGTTGAATATGACTGAAAAACAACTGAACAACAGCACCACCAAACACCTACCATGTGCCAGAAGCTGTTAAGCACTGGACTATCTGTCTGTCTGTCTGTCTATCTAT
This sequence comes from Petaurus breviceps papuanus, assembly GCF_028583685.1. Taxonomy (NCBI): domain Eukaryota; kingdom Metazoa; phylum Chordata; class Mammalia; order Diprotodontia; family Petauridae; genus Petaurus; species Petaurus breviceps. Next base: position 2,273,419 of record NW_027185890.1, read on the forward strand.
CTATCTATCATCTATCTAATTGGGAGTAATCTCAGAGGGAAGATAGCAAGATTAAGGAAGACTGGAAAAATTTTCTTTTAGGAAGTGGAAATTTAGCTAAGACTCAAAGGAAGGTTGGGAAGCTAGGAGGTAGAGAAGAGAAAAGAGAGAAAGTTCTAGGCAAGGAGGACAACCAGTGAATATTATTTGAGTATGGTGATGCAATATCATGCTTGAGGAACAGCAAAGAGGCTAGTATTATTGGATCTCAAAGTATAAATGTGAGGTGTAAATGCTAGAAAGGTTGAAGTAGTCAGGTTATGAAAGACTTTAAAAGCCAGACAGAAGATTTTATAGTTGATCCTGGAGATAGTAGAGTTACTGGAGTTCATTGAATAGGGAAGTAACATGTTTCAGATGGGTGATTAGGAAGAACAACTGGACAGCTGAGTGAAGAATGGATTGTAGTGGGGAGAGACTTGAGGCAGGTAGATCAACCAGCAGGCTATTTCTATAACCCAGGCGTGAGAAGATGACCCACACCAGGGTAGTGTCAATGTTAGGGGAGAGAAGAAGATATGTACAAGAAATGTTATGAAGATAGAAACAACATGATTTGCAAATTGATTGGATATGATGGGTGAAAAAGAGTGAGGAATTGAGGATGTTACCTTGGTTGCAAGCCTTGGTAACTGGTAGTGTGATAGTACTCTCAACAGTAGTAGGGATGTTAGGAAGAGGGGAGGATTTGAGAGAAAGATAACAAGTTCAGTTTTGAACATGTTGAGTTTGAAACACCTATGGGACATCTAGTTTGAGATGTCTAATAGGCAGTAGGAGATATGAAACTAGAAATTGAGAGACAGATTAGGGATAGATGAATAGCTATGATAGTCATCTTCATAGAGATAATTATTGAAACCTTGGGAGCTGATGTCATTACTTAGTGAAATCCTATGGAGACAGAAGAGAAGAGGGCCTAGGACAGAATTTTCAGGCACACTCATGGCTAGTGAATGTGGCCTGAATAGAGACACTTCAAAGACAGAATAGGAGTTGTCAGGGAGGAAGAGAAATAGGAGAAAGCAGTCACAAAAACCTAGAAAGAAGAGAGTATCCAGGATGAGTGTAATCAAAAGTATCAAAGGCTGTAGAAAGGTTAGGAAGGTTAAGAAGCCCATTGGATTTTTCAGTTAAGAGAGCATTAGTAATTTGGAGAAAGAAGTCCTGGTTGAATAATGAGGATTGTAGTCAGACTACAAGTGAAGTAGAAGATAGCCTTCTCTAGGAGTTTAGCTACAAAGGAGAGAAAAGATATAAGAAGCTTTCTATTAGGGATGGATCAAATGAGGGTTTTTTGAAGGTGGGAGATGCATGCCCATGTGTGTAGGCAGTAGGAAGAGAGAATGAAGATTAGGGAGAGAGTAGAGATGATAGAAGAGTCAATCTACTAAAGACAATGGGATGGAATGTAATCATTTATCCATGGGGTTTGTCTTGGCCAAGAAGAAGAGCCAATCAATCACTCCAGACGCCTGTGTTTAATATGTACCTCTGTGTTATCAGAGGACCAGCCTCCCTAAATTAGGCAATATAAAATACTAGAGAGGCCAGAGCAGGACAATTTTTTTCTGTCACATTAACTTTGTAACATCACCCATGAAAGGACTGGGGTACTAAATGTTGCTTAGGCATGGCAGCTTCCCCATGGACATGATTACAGATCTTTGAAGGTTTGACATAAAAGATGACAAGTCTAATCCTTTTCTATATACTTTTTTGCTCTATGCTGTAGTTTTTGGTCTTTCCCAGAACTTGGCAGGAATAATTATGAAATTAAGAAATGCATATTTGGGAGGAGGCAAAGACCAGACATGGATTCATGAATGGACAGAGAAGGAGGGACCAGAAGGAAAAATTAATTAGAGAAGTTGAATAGAAAGTGGTGTATGTAGAACAAAGACGATAGAAATGTGAGGGAGCTGAAATCACATTTAAAAAGCAGGAAACTAAGACTGATAATAAGAGAAACTATTCTTAGAATATCCAGGAGTGGTCAGAAACAGATAGATAGAACCCTGTGGTACCTAGAGATTAAGATGAAAAAAAAAGTTGACAGCAGTAGGTAGAGAGAAGTGGGGGAAATGGAAGTGACTGCTTTCATTTTTTTTACAAAGATTGAAATTTAAGTCATTGTGCATATAGCAAGAACACAAAATTGTTCCTAGAAACACTTGAGTTATAAAAACAAAAGGAAATCTACTGTCAAAGAGTTTAATTTTCAACTAAAAAGAACTGCATGATTACCAATAAATGACAACTTTCCACCCCTCCCCCCACCAAAAAAAATGAAGAATGACTCAAAATGAGGAAAGTATCATTAAAAAAAAATCACATCTATCTTGTAAAATGTATAACAGAGATTTCAGAGTTTCACTCATAAGTAGAGATAGTTTCCTCTAATTACACTTCAAATTTGATTTTCCATCTGCTATGATTATACATATTTCACCTTATGCACCTCAGAGGTGAATTTTCAAACTTCACCTGCACTGTAAAAAAAATCCTCATTTTTTAAATGTGTTTTATCTTTTCCAGTCATATCATTTCTGATTCAATTAGCTCAATGATGACTCTTGGGTTTTCTTCAAATTTACTGCAAGGGATCTCTCTATCTCTTTGTCTGTCTCTCTCTTCCTCTTTCTGTCTGATCTGTTGCAAGAAGGATTTACTGCCTCTCAATCCATTCAGTGAAACACAGCAATCCAAATTTCCCAGAAAAATGACATTTGCTTGCTTTTTAAAAAAATTAGTAATATGATCCCACATTATCTTACAGGTGTTTTTTTTTTTAAAGATCTGTCTGGATCTGATAAGTCATTTCTAATTAGGATAAATTAGTCCCATCCTCAGAGAAAGGATAACCATGCCATATGTCTTAACGTTTCAGAGAGATCAGTAAGCCCCTGGGAAATAAGAACATGAAATTACAATGACATATTTAATTTAGAGGAAACAGGAGAGTTCTTCTCAGAAGCAGGTCATTTTCTAATGAGCAGCTGATTATTTTCTATTCTATTGGAGCTTCAGGCAAAGCCTGGAGAAGAGTATTGGCAGGTAATGGAGTATGTATGGTGGTTCACTCTAATTACATTTTTTTAATCATAGAGAAAGATCCTAATCAACCTGATAGAAAGGACAAAAATCTAATGACTTTTCACTCATGTTCTTGGTAAACCTCAATTTTTGGGAATTTAAGGATATTGAACTTTTTAGGGCGGCTAATGTAATTATAGAGATGAAAGTAGTCTTAGAGATTATTTGATACTCTCTTTCTCCCTCTCCTTTTCCTCTCCTTCCTCTTTCTTCTTCTTCCTCCTCCTCTTCTTACTTTTTTTTCTCCTTTTCTTTCTCCTCTTCATAGGAGAGAAAGGGCAGTGTTTGAGAGATATCACCAAGGTGAAATTGAAAAGCTTTGCCAACAAATTGGATATGCAGGGGTGGTGGTGAGAGATAGTGAGGATTTGGGCATGACACCTGGGTGTGACTCTGAGACAATAGGAGGGTGGAGATGTTTCCTACAATAAGGAAAGTGGAAGGGGGAGAAGGAGAAGAGGGGAAAAGGTAATGAGTTTGATTCTGGACATGTTGAACTTATGATGTCTTCTAGGTATCCAACTTGACATGTCTGAAAAGCAGTCATAGATGAGAGAGTGAAAATCATCAGAAAAGTTGGGGCAAGATAGGTGGATTTGAGAATCATCAGCAGAGATATGGTAATTAAATCCATGGCAACTGATGAGATCACAAAGTTGAAACAGTATAGAGGAAGAAGAAGAAAAAAGGCCCAGGATAGAACCCCATGGTACATTCATGGTTAGGGCATACCCTAAAAGAGAGTACACCAAAGGAAACTGAAGAGTGGTCACGTAGGTGGGAGAGAACAAGAAGAAGGCGTTGTCCTGAAAATCTAGAGAGAAGAGAATAGCAAGGAAAAGATGTTGATCAATAGTGTCAAAGGCTGTAGTGAGGACAAGGGGAAAGAAAATTGAGAAACATCATTGAATTTGGCAATTAAAAGATCTTTGTCAGCTTTGGAGAGAGGTGTTTTGGTGGAATGATGAGGTTAGAAGCCAAATTATAAAAGGATAAGAAGAGAGTGAGAGGAGACAAAATAGAGGCACCAACTGTAGACTGCCTTTTCAAGGAATTTATCCATAAAGGGCAAAACAATGAGGATGATCATGGGGGTTGAAGGATCAAGTGAGAGTTTCTTTTAGGATGGAGACATAGACATGTTTTAGGTGAAGGATCCAGTACACAAGAAGAGATTGAAAATAATAAAGTGGGCATGACAGAGGGAGAAATTTGTTGGAGGAGGAAATGGGATAGAATGAGATCATTTGATCAGGTAGAGGGGTTAGCCTTCATTAAAAGGGTCTGCCTCATTATTGTGATTTAGGGGTGGAGTAAAAGATAGTGGTAGAAGGCATAAAAATTCTATTCTATAAAATACGAGACAAGGTTCTCAGTCTGGAGTGTAGGGAGGGGGGTAACATGGGAGGTTTTTTTTTTGTTTTTTGGAAGGGGGAAGGCAGGCCAATTGGGGCTAAATGACTTGCATAAGGCCACACGGCTAGTAAGTGTTAAGTGTCAGAGGCCAGATTTAAACTCTGGTCCTCCTGACCCCAGGGCCAGAGCTCTATTCACTGCACCACCTGACTGCCCCTAGACATGGGAGGTTTGATGTAGGATGAAAAAGTTTGGAAGAACTGCTGTGGAGAATGGGATAGTGAGATGATGAGGAAGATATAGTAAGATTGCCTAGCAAAAGTGAGGTCTTAAAATATTTTGATCATCTTTATCACCAAAGTAAGATTCTATAGTCTGAGTTTTTTTCTGTTGTTTACTCATTTTCCCAGCCAATTACTTGGCTTTTTAGCTCTTTGTTAAGGTAGGACTCTGTTCCCAGGGTGGAGGATGCACTGTTCCAAATTTCAGGGGTTTTATGCAGCTGTTTTCAGAGATACTTCTAAGGACCTGTAAATTTTCATTTCTTTCAAGGTGGTATGATCAAAGGAGAGGTATCTGCTCTTCTCCTGGCCTGTGTAGAGAGACAGATAGAGAGGGAGACAGAGACAGACAGACAGAGACAGAGGGAGAAAGACAGAGAGAGAAGGAAAGAAGGCTTAGTACAGTACCCTTGTCTATACTTATATTACACATCATCAGAAGGGAATAATGAAGTCTTCTTTGGCATGCCCAAGGCATGGTATGATGCAAAGAGCACTAAACTTAGTTTCAGAGGACTTGGTTTGATATTTTCTACCCAGGTAATTTGCGCTCCTGTTATATTTGTGCTGCCCTGGGGCCTTATTTCATGTTCTATTGAACATATTAGTCTTACTTCTTAATTTTTCCTCAGATACTGATATCATTACACACTACATAGGTAGGGCATTAGGACTTAGGGCAAGTAGACTGGGCCTCCTGTTCTGCATACCACCCTAATCTTGTCTCTTACCACACTCCTTAAGTCAAAAAGTTCACCCTCTGGGCAAATGCAATTTTCTGGCACTGCCACATATGGACACACCTTTACCATACCTTTCTTACTGTTACTTCCAGGGCTCAACATCTGAATACAACCTAAGTTACTCACACTTGCTCACAACCTCTCAATCTCTGACTTAATCCCTATGCCACTCTCTTTGTTAACTTGGTCACTGAGCAAACTGATCATTCTCCCTCCATTACTAATTCTCTGCCTGCTCTATATTCTGTTCTGTTTGGATCAGAGGATTTGATGTCTAGAAGAGATTTTAGAGATAATCAAGCATAATACATTCTTCCCAGGTTTGATCCCTAAGGGACTGACTAGGCACAGTTAGACATTCAAGGCATTTGTGCAGATTGAAGCCATCAATCAAATAACATGCATTTGTGTTCCAGACACTGGACTAAATGCTAAGGATACAAAGACAAAAGTCAAACAGCTCCTTTCCTCAAGGAGTTTACATTCTAATGGGGAGATAACATAGATACATATAAGTCAGTCAGTCAATAAACATTTATTAAACACCAGGCACTGTGCCAAGCACAACAAATGGCAAACGACACTCTGCTCTGAAGGGAGTTCACAGTCTAAAGGGGGAGACAACATGAAAACAACTATCTACACACATGCTGTATACAGGATAAATTGGTGATAATCAACAGAGGGAAGGTACTGGAATTAAAGGGGACTAACGAAAGTTTCTTGCAATAGGTGTTTATATAAATGGGACTTGTAGAAAGCCAGCAAACCCAGGGAGCAGAAATGAGGAGGGGAAAAAATTTAGAATTGGTGGACAGCCACATGGAGTGTCAAGGAGGCCTGTGTTAATAGACTGCAGAGTAAATAAGGAATGTTATGTATAAATAGACTGGAAAGATGGTGGTGGTAGGAGACAGGCTTTGAATGCCAAACAAACGATTTTATATTTGATCCTAGAGGTGATAGGAAGCCGCTGGAATTTGCTCAGTAGGGGAATGGCATGGTCAAACTTCCATTTTAGGAAGATCATTTTGATGGTTGAGTAGAAAATGGACTAGGTTGTGAAGAAACTTGTGGCAGTATAAATAGAGAACATGTGTAAAATGAATACATGAAAGAGAAGTGACAGGTATAGGGTATGCCATTGAGGGAGCTTGTTTTGTTTGACTATGCACATTTATTACAGGATATTTTTTATTTTGTTTTTCAATAGAAAAATAAAGTAAATTTCTGTTAACTGTAAAAAATAGAGTAGGAGCCAGGGTTCCAAATATGATATGTTGTTTTTGCTTTCAGTTGAGTCACTTTTTAAGATATTTTACTTAATTGCTTTACTTTGTTACATGAGACCTCTCAAAGAATAGGGACAATTTGTAAACGTTTGTAATGTAAAAACAAAACAAATCAATAGAACTTAAAAAATGAATGCAAGGCATATTTGAGTTGGGTGCAATAGAAGCTGGAGGGACCAGGAAAAATTCAGTGTAGAAGGTAGTGCTTGGGCTAAGACTTATTAAAGAAAACCATTGATTTCAAGAGGCCAAGGCAAGAAGGGTATCCACCGCAGAAAAGGGGACAACAATGCCAGACTATATAACATAGAGATTCTGGACAAGGAATAGAGGCAGCACCTTAATAATGTAAAGTGGGGATCTTAAGACACACAAGCAAGTATTTACTATGTGATAAGCACTGGCAAACAAATAGAAAAGCAGAAGTGGTGCCTACTGTTAAGAATTTTATATTCTAATAGGGAGGAATCAACATAGGAAATCATTTTCAATTGCAAGTCAGATGGAAAGGTCTAGTAGTACTTAGAGTGTAGTACTGAGAAGCTGGTAATGAATTCTGTTTCTGCTGATATAATCATGTTTCAGATCTTGAGACATTTTTCAAACACCTTGCTATTAAAGACTTTCTTTTCTGGGTCTTCAGAGACTGGTTGCTGAGAAGGAAGGGACATTAGCATCTGCAAAAAGGGTCCCCAAGTCATACCACCACAGGCATTGATCCTAAAGCAGTGCCTGAGCTAGAATCAGGACTGGTGGTTTGGGTGGCACTGCTATTCCCAGGGCTCTTGGCCTTACCTTCCTGTTTGAAGTTATTGGTTAGTGGTTGGTATTGCTTTTGGTGAGGAAGGTGAGCTCCTTCATGGATTTCTTCTCTGAAAGATGCTTATGAGGGCCAAGATGGAAGCAAGATTTATAGTTTGGGGGGATGAGGAGATATCATTATCAGGACTCTTGTAGTCAGATTCTAGGATCTCTCTATCAAAGTCTCTAATGGCACATTCTACTTTCTGTCTGTCTCTCACAGTGCCTTATTACTTATCACTCATTGGCCAAAGATTCAAAGGCCCTGCCTTACTCCACATCGTGAAGAATCCCTTATAAGCCTTTAGGGAGAAAGGGGAAAGCTTGTTGACCTGCTGGACCCCTCCTTTCCAAGTGGGTTTCCATTTCTATTGATCTGGTTCCTTCCCCACATCAAGTCTTTATAAGGTATATCCTTGAAAAGAAAAAAAAAAATCTTTACTTTTGGTATTTATTTTCTTTTGAATGGATTTTTATTTCGTTAAATATTTCCCAATTCATGTGAAAGAATTCTGACAATTATTTTTTAAAAATTGAGTTTCAAATTCATTCCCTCCCTCCAACACCTCCCTCACCCTCTTAAGAGGGCAAGCAATTTAAAATTTATCATACATCTAAAGTCATGAAAAGCATATTTCCCTATTGCTATGTTTCAAAAGAAAATAGACAAAAAAAGAAAAATAAAGTATAAAAAAGTATGCTCCAATCAGCCTACAGAGTTCATTGGTTTTCTCTCTGGAGGTGGATAGCATTTTTCATCATGAATCTTTTGGAATTGTCTTGGATCACTGTCCTGATCAGGATAGGTAAGTCTTTCATGATTGGTCATCCTTCTGACATTGCTTTCTATTACTGTGTATAATGCTTTCCTAGTTTTGATCACTTCTTTTTTTTTTTTTTAAAGCAATTGGGGTTAAGTAACTTGCTCAAGGTTACACGGCCAGTTATTATTTCTGGGTGTGGTGCTGAGTATCTGAGCCCGGATTTGATCCAGGTCATCCCGACAGTGGAGCTGGTGCTCTTACTCGCTGAGCTACCTGGCCGCCCCTTGATAACTTCTTTGCATGAGTTCACACACATCTTCCCAGGACTTTCTGAAATCATCCTTCTCATAGTGATTTATAACACAATAATATTTCATTATAGTTATATACCCCAATTGCTTCAGTCATTCTTCAATTGATGGGTATCTCCTCAATTTCTAATTCTTTGCTATCACAAAAAGAGCTGCAATAAATATTTTTGTACAAATAGGTTTTTTTTTCACTTTGATTTCTTTGGGGGTACTAACAGTGGTGAGATTTCTGAATCAAAGGGTATGCAGTTTTATAGTTCTCTGGGTACAATTCCAAATTATTCTCTAGAAATGTTGAGCAAGTTCACAATTCCACCAATAGTGCATCAGTGTCCCTATTTTTACACATGCCCTACAGCATTTTTCATTTTCCTTTTCTCTCATGTTAGCCAATCTGATATGTGTGAGGTGTTATCTCAAACTAGTTTTACTTATTTGTAGTGACTTAGAGTATTTTTTCCCCTGTAGGCAGATTTGATACATTCTTCTGAAAATTTCCTGTTCATATACTTTGACCATTTATCAACTGGGCAGTGGTCCTTAGTTTTATGAATTTTGCTAATTTCCCTATATATTTGAGCCATATGGCCTTTATCTGAGAAATCTGTTGCTAAAGTTTTCCCTAGTTTTCTGTTTTCCTTATAATTTTAGCTACATTCGTTTTATTTGTGCAAAAGTTTTTTTTAATTTCACGTAATCAAAATTATTCATTTTATACGCTGTGATGCTCTCTTTCTCTTGTCTGTTTATAAAGCCTTCTTTTATCCTGATCTGACATGGTGCTGTATATCCCCTGAGGCGTGGCTGAGTTACAGTGAAAGAGGAATATTGCCTTAAAGAACATCCAAAGGCCATCTCAGACTAGTCAGAAATATTGATGATATCACTAAATTCAGAAGTGGCTTAATGCAGCCATAGTGGGTACTGTCAACCCAAAGACTGTCCCATTGTATCCAGGATGCAGCCCTGTTCTGTCTTCCAAGCTGCCCCCAATGGTATGGGATTAGATGAGCTTGCTCTGACTTTGAGTAATTTTGCACTTTGGTCTATGCTGATGTGAGTCAGGCCTGTGGCATCTTTTTGAGTTTAATCTGTCAGTTGCATCTTTATTGTATTGCCAGGATTCATTTAAAAGTGAATGCTTTTGATTGAGGCTGGCTGACTTTCACCACAGGGGTGGGTATGGAGACTGGAAAAGTAAAATACTCAATGCTGCTTTTGGATTTTGACTGGAAGGAAGGTTTGCTCCCACCATCCCACCCTTGCTATTCAGACTTCTGCTGCTTTTAGCTGGGGGGCCTGGATTCACGGTCCATTTCTTCATTTCCCATCCAGCATCTTCTAGCATCTCTGCAGTGCATTATGTTCCGTGTCTCTTTCCATTAGCCAAGGCCTACATGATGTCAATTGAGAAAAACAGTAGCTGATGTTATGAAATCCTTGTAGTGGCATGACAATGGATATGTTATAGGCCTTTTACTTTGTTCTATTGTATATTTTACTGTTATAGTTTATGCCTGTAGCTTGACTACATTGAAAGAAAAGGCTTCAGCAAGGCCCTGCTGGGGATTTAAAATTTGCTTTTGAAATTCTAGATAACAGAGTACTTGATACATAGTAAACTCCTGACATTCCTTTCAACTTAACAAATGTGGGACAAATAACCCCACTGAGGGACACAACAACACCTCAAATACTAGACTTGAGAGCAACCTTACAAATGTAGAAATAATCTGCTCTAAGTGTAAGGGAGGTTTGATTTAACTTTAGTGTCACAGATAAAGCACTTCTGATGGCTGTAAATTACAGTCACTGAGAAAGTGAGACATCTCAGCTTCCCTGGAGGAGCCCAGAGGGTTTGGCTCTAAAGTGGGAATTTGACACCTTGTTCTTAAGTACAGGAGAGGGGTATGATTCTTCTATTACACTGATAAAATGAATATATGCATAAAACCTCATGCAGTTAGGGAAGAAATGGCACCTTCCCTTTCAAGTAGTCCCACAAGACTAGATTATAACTTGGAAATTTTATCCCAGAATTACTTCAGCATTTAGGATGGTGCTCTCTTCCAGGTCTAGTACCTCTAAAGGTCAAGGGAGGAGATTTAAAAAGAAAGCTAACAGGGTAATTTTAAAACTCAAGGGGAAAACTAACTGTGATGAAATAATAAAACTAGACATGAACTTTTTTTTTTCAAAGTTAGAACTTAAAGAACAAAACAACAGTAGCAGAGATTTAGGCCTGGAAGGGACCTTAAAGGTAAAGTAATTACCCAGATAAATTAAATAATATGGTTAAGATTACAAAGGTGGAAACATCAGCATTAGCGTTGGGATTTGAATCCAGGTCATCTGGGGATCTTAGAGGTCCTTTAGTCTATACCACTCATTTTACAGCTGAAGAAATGGGCTTGAAGAGGTGAATTAACTTGTCTAGAGTGACAAAGGCAGTAAGTCTGATTTTGAACCCAGATCCTCCAACTCCAAATTCAGAAAGCTGTCCATTGCAACATAGATCCTGCCTCAAAAGAAATCTATCTACCAGAAACAACATATTTTTCATTGTTATCAATATTTTAGTCTTTAAAAAATTAACATGCTAATTTGGATATGACCTGAAAAGCTTACATAGATGTAACAAACTTATTACTGATATACACAAAGTAATATAATTATATTTCTAATAAAATATACCTGAAAAGAACTTAGAAATTGAATAATATCGTACCCTAATTTTATAGATAAGGAAAATAAGGGCAAGAAAAATGACTTATTCAAGTTTCTTCTTCAAAGGTGCATTCTGTAATCACATATATGTTTTTAATCTTATTTTGTTTTGTTTTTTCTTTCTGGTGATTAATTTAAGTAATGTCTCTCTTCTGTTCAAAACCCTTCAATGTCTCTTACTGTCTACTGAGTAAACTTCTAAGAGAGCAAGACAAACAACAATAACAACAACCATCTGCCTTTAAATTCTTAGTGTGTTACTTACTTACTGTGTTACTTTGTATCTCTGAGCAAGTTCATTCAGGTCCTCTTTGGGATTCACTTCCTGCCTTCGTGAGGGCAGGGGCTACATCTTGGCTGAATTTAATTGCATTCTCCATATCCAACAGTATATTGCACATTATAGACACTTAACAAGTGTTTATTGAATGGAATTATCACTAAATCCTATGACTAAGCAGCAAAGATTCCTTATTCAAGCCCAAAGTTAATATTTATGAATAATATGAATATATAAATAGAAATATATTATTTATAATGCATAGTCTGCATTATTATTGTTTCTTCAGTCCTCATTATTAGAAGTAGAGGACAGAGAATTCACATATATGCATGTATAAATAATGTGCATATATTAAATGTTTACATGTTACACGCATATAAATAACAGGTACATATGATACAACATATGCCTAATTATATAATATTGTACACTTATATAATTAATATCTCATACTTAATTAAATCTATGCATAGCACATTAATGTATGTGTATGCAGACACACACACAAGTGTATACAAAGAGATAGGTATAAACAACCAAATGGAATTAGTAAAAGCAATACTGTCTTACAAATCTTAGGTCCTTCTCTGCACCATGTCCTTATAACTAATGTTTCATGGCTGGCCAACAGCTGCTTCCAAATTATTCAATCCATTGAATATCTCCTTCAGGGATGGACTTAATCTCCTCTTAATGTTTCAGTCACAGATCACTGACTTTTTAATAAATGTGTAGCTTGTTATTAGTGAAAACTATTTTGTGAAACTTTAAACATCATTTGAAGGGGTTAAATTTATCTTTGCATGTTTCTATTGTGTCTTCAGTAAGCAGTCATTCCAAACTCTCCATTATTTGTAAAACTAGTGGATGAATGAAGATTTTAAAACCGTTAGTTGTCTGGTTCCTATGGAAACCAATGGTAATTGACACTGATTGCTGAACTCAGGGAAAGTAGAAACCGAATGTACCATTAAGAAGAAGGCACCTCCACAAAATGTAAAGGAAAATTAGCTGCCAGAAATCACCATTGTACTTTGGGTTTTCTATCCATGTAAAATGACTTTCTATACCTAAAGCGTAGTTTATGTGTAACAGGGTTCTGAAAGGCTACTTTCAGTTTTCTTGGATAATGCATCTATTAAGGTATGTGTCTATGTAGGTGTGTGTAAAAAAGTGGCAAACAGAGTTTTGTTTTGTTTCTTTTTAATGCCAGATTCTGACAATGGTCTACAATTTCACTAGATCTAGGGATGTGGAATTGGCTTGGATATTTCCCTGCCTTTATCGCTGACAACTTGCTTGGTTGGGCTAACTGTTGAATGTAACACTGTGCTGAACCCCAGCTCTTGGCTTTTATAAACTAAAGGGGAGAAAAACCTTTATTTTTACTCTTTGTCGGCATTATGGGAAAAGTACTGTGATGTCTGTAGAATTGCTAATGATACAGCATCATCTCACAATGTCACCCAATAAGCTCATTACAGGCTAAAAAAAGTTGAAGTTTGATCAATCTGAATTCAATTTAACACATGCAACTACACAAACATTTCTTAAGCACACACTCAATGCAAGACTGCACTAGACACTGAGAAAAACAAAGCTAGAACACTGACTTCTCTTAAGCTTACATTTCAATAGAAGGGGTAAAAGGTATGCCCTCAACTAAAGGTGTCAAGGAGAAATGTGATTAAATGCAAAGGAAGGCTCTAGGAGAAATGCCAGGAGGAGGAAGAGATCCCTCTCACTGGGTACTTGGGAAAGGGGTCGGTATAAAGACAGTGGCACTTCAGCTGGGTCTTGCAGGAAGAGAGGAACTTTAATACTTTGTTGAATTCAATTCAACAAGCATTTACTAAAAACCTCTTTTGTGGAATGTTTGTTTCTAGGTATCAGTGGGGTGAAGATAAAGTCAGGTCCAATCCATACCTTAAAATGATAAATTAGCAGAAGAGACTGAGACAAGTACAAGGTGATTATTTTACAAGTTAGAAAAGAATCAATTCATGGAAAAAGATCAAACAGTGATGCATAAGATTTAAGGAGGAGGGAAAATTACTTGTAACTGCAGAACAATTAAGCCTTCTGCAGGAGGTAGTACCTGGACCATGCCTTGAAAGAAGAGGATTCCCATAACTGAAGATTTAGATTGAGGGATGGATCAGTCTGGGTACCCAGGTCAGTCATATGCAAAAGAATGAAGATAGGGGAAGGTAAGGTTAGGTGGGGAACGTTGAGCAGGCCAGTTTGGATGGACAGCAGGATTCATGAAAGGGAACAATATTCATAAGATATAATCTGCAAGACAGGAGTGAGTCAAATCATAGAGGAATTCTAGGCTAGGGAATTTGTAATTTGTCTGGTTTGCAATTGGAGTCAAAAAAGGCTTTTTAATCAAAAGAATGATGTGTTTTTATCATATGATGCAAGGAAATGAGATAATATTGGCAAAATGCTTAGCATCGCCCTGGCACATAGAAGGCACTTAATAAAAGTCTGTTTCCTTCCTCCCCTTATATTTGTATGATATCAGGCAGATTACTCTTCTTGGTATATGGAGAAGGGTGGACATAGACTAGATCAGATTCTTGACTAGAAGTCTGTGGCTAGATTTCAGAGGATCTGTGAGCTTGGAAAAATATATCTTTATTTTCATTAATTTCTAACTAAAATTTGGCATTTTCTTCAACCGTGAATTTAAAGAAAATATTCTGAGAAGGGGTCTGTAGGCTGCCAAGATGGTCTTTGACACACAGAGGTCAAAACCCCCCTCCTACTTGAATGGAGATAGATAGACATGTTTACAATTTTGTTTATCTATTTTGGCAAATGAACCAAGGATATATGTTTGAATTCTTTTGTGATAAATGAGGTTTAAATCCTAGTGTCTTTAGAAAAGGAGTTTTCTATTTATTTCTTGAGGAGGAAGATAGAGTTTCTGATAATTTCAATATTTCTTAGTACCTAATGTGAAAAGCATTGTGCTATATGCAACTTAACTACCATGGGTGATAGTAGAAATTTAAAAAATATGATTAAATTCTACAGTAGGAAACTGCATATTTCTTCTAAGGTTGGACCAGTTTCATTTGAAGCAACCACAACCAAAAGATCCAAGGATAGCCAGCTACTTGGTGATACTGATATGTGTTTCTGGGCCAAAAAATAGAGACCATTATGAAACAAAACGCCTTCCCTGCCCTACAAAATCTGAACAAAAAAGATACAGAACATGTTTGTTCTCATCCACTTTTCAAATGTTATTTCTGCTACCTCAATACTTTCCAATTAGTTCCTTTTTTCAAGGGGAAATCATCCTAATGTGAAAATGAGTCATTTAAAAGGAGTTTTGAATAATTCACTGTGCTTTCTTGTGATCGTTGAATGACAAAAGATTTGAGACTCAGAGAGGTGTTTCAAAGTCCTAATGCTTCCTCCTTTCTCGGAGGTTACAGATTTGTACTTGGCGTTCTTTATTTTATTACCTGAATGGTCTCTCCCGGGGAGACCAAGATAAAGGAGCTAACTAGCAAGCCTTTGAGTTAGAAAGACCTGGGTTCAGGTATTGCTTCAGACGGGTACTGAACACTGACTGTCGGTGAATCACTGAACCTCAGGGTGTCTCCTAGGTACTGCTCTAAGGATCTAAGTTACAGAAGATTTGTTAATCTGTATCAATGGAGGTAGTTTCCACACCAAGAGATCCTGACAATCAACAAATTCACATCTTTGGGGCAAAAAAATGGTAAGAAAAGGCCTGGACTTCTTAAACCTTATTTTTTGTTAAAATACCTCAAGACTAATGGTTCAGATTTGGGGGAAGGTTCATTTGCTCTACTCTTCTCATGTTAAGATTATTACAAAGTCTGTCTCAGTGTCCAAGCTTATCTGGCCCTTCCTTTAGTTTTGTGAGAGCAAAGAGTTCCAGCATAGTCTCCATTCTGTTTTTCTTTAATTATTCTATTTACCTTTTTGTCTGAAACCTTCTTTTAAAACATATTGCTTTGAAGGATTGTAAAGCACATGGGATACCATTGGATCCAGAATTACCAGAACATTGATTAACTAGATTCAACAAACAAAGACTGAATCATAGAGCACTGAGACAAAATTTTTCAGGGATTCAAAATTCTAATCAGGGATACTTGTGGATGGGGTCCCTGACTTTTTCCCTGGTTAGCCCTGAATTGTATTTATTCACACTTGCTTTTCTAGTATTGCCTGGATGCAAGTCTATCCGTATTTTTCTCCACTTATTTGTGTGTGCATGGTTGGGCTTGGGACTTCTTCGTGGCTAAAAAGGCAGAATTTCATCAGTGTGGTCATTGTTTCTACCAAAGCAAAGAGTGAACATTCTGTCCTTTAGGAGACAATCCCATAAGATGCCCTGATGAAGAAATTCAATGGCCAGTACTGGCCTACTAGAAAAGACTTCTGCCTTCCCAAACTTAGCTAGTCTGGTTGTCAGGTGACAGATACAGAGTATGCCATTAGGTCCCTTTCCACATTGGTAGAACCTAATAGAGCTTGTGCTTGGCTGCAACAATTTTCAAGAGCCCAGGGTCATCTTCATGCCACCATAAAATACTGGAGTAGGGCTTTAGGAGTAGTAGACTAGGAGTAAGAATTTAAAAATAATAAACAATAAAAGACAATATTTATATAATACCTTAATGTTTGAAAAAAAACATTTTACATCTCTTAAATAATTTGATCCTGATAATAAGTGGGTGAGGTAGGTGCTATTATTATTTCAGTTTTACTGATGAAGAAACTCAGGCCCAGAGAGGTTAAATGGTTTGTTCAGGGTCCCATAGCAAGCAAATGTCTGAGGTAAGATTCAAACTCAGGTTTTCTTGACTACAACTCCTGAGTTTTATACTAGTGTATCACTTAGCTGCTTATAAAAATGACGTGATTTGATGTGGGTCAAAAGAGAAACATGCTCACCCTCATTTTTAGCTATATAGCAAGTTAGCAGAAAGAATACTGACTGAAGTCAGAAGACCTGCGTTCAGATATCACCTCTGATGCCTACGTAACCTTGGTCACTTCCCTCAGTGGTCCTAGGTTTCCTTCCCTGTGAAATGATGGGGTTGTACCCAGATAGGGTCCGAGGGCCTATCTGTCTATAGAGCCATGATCCCATGTTGTTCCTGGGCCTGCTTTTTCATTTATAAAATTAAGTTCTTGGACTAAATGGCTTCTGGAATCCCTTCTAAATCTAAAGCTATGATCCTATCTTTCATGTAGGCTAATCTGGGCATAAAAGCTAATTTTTTTTTTCCACATTGAACCTTCTGTTGGAATAATCTACCTGAGAATACTAGTCCTTTTTCTATTTTTTTCCACATCTTCTCCCAGTGTCTTAGAGAAGAACTGCTTTGCCTGTTGGATAAAATGCTAGGGAGTCAGAAAGAATTTGTTTCAGATCACTCTGAGTCTCAGTTTCCTCTTCTGTGTGGGAAGGTTCATTACATCAAGTAGTAGCATCTATATAACAGGTTTAAATGAGGTAATGTATACAAAAGGCTTTACAAATAATACATATGCCAGTCATTCTTATTTCCTTTTCTCCCTCCTTTGTCACCCCTGAGACTGATGGCACTATGACTCAGAGCTTCCTGTGGAGAAGATCTGGCTCATTATGTCCTCCTGTCTGTGTAGTTCCGCTGTGAACCTCATTACTAGAAAATCCACTGTTATGGATAATGTCTTGGTCTAGCAAAGCATCATGTATCACCAAGTTGACATAAGGGGGCTTTTCAGTTTGCAAAGAAACCACTACATATAATTTTGGCAGAAGCAGTTTGTAGCTGGGCTAGTGCAGCCTCTTTTACATAACAAAGCATTATTTCCCATATTTAATTTCCCATTACTTTTAGTTTTCTGAAAAGAATGCTTAATATGAAAGGTCAAGGTATCAGCAAAACATAGACAGATTTTTGCTGAATGACATAAAACTGTCAGAATGCTGAGCTTTGATGTTCCATTAAGTGATCGATGTAGATTACTGACTTTTGGCTAAATGCTGCTCAACCAGATAAGGTCAATATCTGTTAGTTCATTGGTGGAATAATTAATCAATCAATACAGGATGCCTGAAGTCAGGAAGAATTATTGCCAGCCCTGTATCTCCGGCTTTGGTCACTGAAATTATTTTAAAACATCTTTGCAACATTATTAACCCTCTCAGTGTAGAATTTATTACAACTATTACATTTCTAGTGCAAGGGCAGGGGAGGAGAGGAAGCATACTAGCACATACATGCACACACACACACACACACACACACACTAAACAAAACCTAAGTGAGCAGCACTTCCTGCAGCCTTGAGCTCCCCAGAAGGAAAAGCCTCTCTCTAACAAGCAGAGTGCATCATCATTAGTTCTTCCCTTTCACATCGTCGCTCTCAGCTTGTAAAATAATTACATGCAATTTTTCTATTTTACAGTTGGACCACATGACTCCATGCTCTTTTGCAGAGCTACCCACTGCTCCCCAGACTGCCTTGTTGCAGGGAAGGGCAGCTTACCTCTCTGATGTTGTGGCCAAAGACATTCTGCTGAGCCACAAAACTCACACACACACACACACACACACACACACACACACGCATCTGGTTCTCAGCAAGTTTGTCTCTCATATTATATTGTCTCCCATTTCTAAGGCCTTACAAATTTCCTTCTCATTGACAACAAAAGCCTCAGTAAAGATCCTTTAAAAACAGATCAAATTCAAGGTTGTATAGTCTTTAATATCTTTGAACTCCCAAGTATTGTGAAAGTACTTTGTACTGGTAATAATGACATGTTGTTGATTCAAAGTCCATTGTCTCTAGCATCTTTTCTTATGCATTATCATGATGTTCTCTGTATGTTTTGTCATAGGGAGTAATAATAATACCTTGATTTTCAATGGGTCTTCGTTTTTTTTTTCAGAACTCTTCCTAATTTGATCCTCTATAAGGGAAGTTGAAGTGGGGAGAACTTTATTTCTGGGGCAGGGGAAAGTGATGCCTTTGAAGTCAGAAAGCCTGGGTTCAAATCTCATTTTTGCTTACTACCTGTATGTACTTTTGTAAGTCGCTAATCTTTTTGGTCCTTAGTTTTCTCACCTGTAAAATGAAGGGTTGAATGTGAAGGTCCTGTCCAGTATTTGGTCAATGATACTGTGTAAAATATTCCTTACTTGTTCAAATTATAGAGCTGGCTGAACTTATGCAAGGACAACATTCTCCTGACTCCTGGTCCATTGTTCTTTCTACTGAGGAGTATTTGTCGGTCGCCTCACCTCATCTGCCAGGCCACAGGAAAGTTTTCTCTTAGACCAAAACCTGGATGTTTTAGTCTTTGGTTTAAGTGGGTTCAATAGAACTCCATCAGTCTAATAGTTGACTGTGAAGATAGAAATGTTTAAGAGTTAGTTGAAGAACCAAAATGATATCTATAGCTATGCTAGTTCATGGAAAATTTCTATTCATGTATCCTTTTTACTAAGAAACTTAGTAGTGAAAGGCTTGAAGGCTATCTGCCCATCCCTAACACAGACAAACATTCAGTGTTAACATTGTTCTGGGTTCTTGTAACACTACTCTGTCCAACCTTTGAAAAATTTTACTTTTATTGTGCTTGGAAGCAAAACATGGCTAAAAATATGATATATTATGGCCAGTGGGTTATTCCCAGGTTAGTTGTCATTGAGGGCATATGGAGGGTACATCTTCTCCTGTTTGTATGTTGGTGCAAATAAAATTGATATGGCAGTTTTCAATTTAATATTTATTATATTTTAAAATATATCTGTTGAATTGTACTAAAACATGATTTCTTATTCCTTACTTTGCAAAACTCAGCATTCTTAACCCAAATCAGACTTTGAGAGAACTTGGTATAATTTTAATTTTTTTTTTAAATTAGGAAGCATTTATTTTCTCTTCTTCCCTCTCCTCCTCCATATCCTCCCTCTTGTCTGGGAGGGGAAACCTTGTAACAAATATGCCTAGTCAAGCAAAACAAATTCTCATGTTGGCTGTATCCAAAATTGTATGTCTCATTCTGTATAATTTTAATTAAAAAATTCAAAAGAGCAAGGATGAGTCAGATTCATCCTCCAGATGCCCTCCAACACACAGAGCAGAGCCCTTGGATGTATCCTATATGATTGAGAATTCCTGCAATGTTAGCCAGGTAATTTGCATTTAGCTCTGAAGAAGGAATCACACTGCAGTTTCCTGGGTCTGGGATGTTTATGTCTCAGTCTAAGTGACTGTGCTTGTCCTCTCAAATCTACTTTTAGCGACAGACATTCAATCCCCAATTCCCAAAGCAACTTAATTATTTATAAGCTAATATGGGTCAGGTTGCTTTATTGCCTTCACAGATCTTTATTCAGTCTAATATAAACATGTTTTCTTGGAAATCACTGGGTTATGGCCAGGCATGTCATAGTGGGTCATACTGCTCCTAAAGTAATGGAGCTGAAATGAGGAGCAGACTGGTAGGTAGTACTATTAAGCAAATGAAATGGTCTCCAAATAGCATGGCCTCTGGATGTCAGATCAGTTTTCCTTTCACTTCAGTAAAAGCATGGTGCCTGAGTGGATTTTTCCACGGGTATCACAGGACTTGAGTGAAAGTGTACAGGGAGCTTACTCTACTATATGGATGATAGGGGGTCAGAGATGCTTAGAACAGGAAGGAGCCTTAGAAACCAGTCAGTCCAGCTTCTTCATTATGCAGAAAAAAAAAAGAAATAGAGCTCCCCCCCCACCCCACCCTCACTCATCTGAAGGGATTTCTTATCTAGGTAGCTTTTGGTTTGCTGTTCAAGGTGTTCCATGTAGTTGAAATGTGTCTTTGGAGGAATAATAAATCTATCCACAAATCTTAAAAACAAAGTTACTTCTGTGTTAAATTTAACATAAAATTTTAAATCCTACGATGTAAAAATGCCAATAGCTTTTTCTCATTACCTAATAAGCAAATAAGACTATTTGGAATGGCTGGTTTTGTGAGATCCAGAAAGAGAAGATATAGTGGCACAGCAGAAAGTGTTAGACACGGAGCTGGGTTCAAATGCAGATTCTGACATGTAATAGCTGTGTGACCTTTGGCAGTCACTTGACTTTTAGCATCAAGTCTGTGAAATGGAGATAATATGAAACATAATAACTACTTTCCTGAATTATGAAACTCAAATTATATAATGATATGTGGAACATAGACTGCCATGGCCCTCACTGCCTAGAAATCCAGGTAGGTTAGATTTTAACATTTTCCCCAGGGTTCTCCCCAGCCCTTAAGTGATTTGGGGGTAACTAGGCTTTCTACAGATGGCTCTATCCCCCAACTGATGTTGTTTCCCCAATTCTAGGGTGTGATCTCCTGTACCTAAGTCTATTTGGCCACTAAAATCAGATTTGTTTTTACAAAGGAATATTCACTTCAAAACGCATAAGCACAAATACAGTCTATAAACTTACTCTCCCATCATGTAACAGGCATAATTCTCCCCTCCCTCAGCCACTTCAGTCTCTGATTAGGGAAAAGGGTTTAGGCTCAAAACTTAGCTCCATTTTTTTTTAGGGCAATTGGGGTTAAGTAACTTGCCCAAGGTTACACGGCTAGTTTTTTTTGTGTGGGTGTTAAGTGTATGAGGCTAGAACCGAACTGGGGTCCTCCTGACTCCAGGGCCGGCGCTTTACTCACTGTGCCACTTAGACATCCCAGTTCCATTTTTTGTAGAGTACAATCCCAGTTCCAAGTCTAAAACCTACCTTGGACTCAAGTGCTTCTCAGGGCTTCCATTCCAGGTGGATCTGCTGTACCACTCTGACCACAATCCTGACTCCATGGTCCCCATAGCCAAAACCTCCTGGGCCCTGTGAAGATCTCTTCAGGCACCTGAAACAGAAGAGGGTGAGTAACTCATAAGAGAAACAGAGATCCCAAGGCCCATTTCTCAGAGTCTGGGTAACAGTGAGGGAGCAAAGGGAAGAATGCCCTTCCCCTCTCACTGGTTCAATTCACAGTGTCCTTGCCATAGGTGAACTGGGATCTTTACTTGTTGGATAAAGAAGATAAAAGGGGTCAAAAAGAGAGCAGAAGAAAAAAGTGGTCTTGAAAGATGCCTTGACTATCTCAGCAGTTTTATTATTATTTTTTTAGAGTTGAGAAGGCAAGGCAATTGGGGTTAAGTGACTTGCCCAAGATCAAACTAATAGGTAACTAACAGTTAACTGAGTGTCAAGTGTCTGAGGCCAAATTTGAACTCAGGTCTTCCTGACTTTGGGGCCGATGCTCTATTTACTGAACCACCTAGCTGCTCTTCTCAGCAGTTTTAAAGATACAGGTATCCAGTCAAAGGAGGCTACCACACCCTCGTGGGAGGGGAGAAAGAGGCCTCCATATTAGACAATCTAGACATGCTCCAAAGGGCCCTGAAAGGTACCTCCATGTTAGGCAAACTGGACATGCCCAGATATGATGCACAACGCTTTTCATTGTTTTCAAAAGTACTATCAGCAGGGAGGCTAGGTGGCACAATGAATAGAGCACTGGCCCTGGAGTCAGAAGGACCTGAGTTCAAATTCTGCCTCAGACACTTGACACACTTACTAGCCGTGTCTCTTTGGGCAAGTCACTTAACCCCAATTGACCTCCAAAAAAAAAAAAGCAAAAGTACCATCAGCTATTGTCATTGTTGTTATTGTTGTGCTTATCATTATTAACATTATTACCATTATTATTGCTTCCATTCATTAGATATTGAGTGGCTTCTTGGGGCCAGAGACTGTAACTAAACTAATCCAAATAATGCAGTCTTAGGAATGTAATGGACACCCTTAGATCATTCTAAACAAAAAACACTCTTAGGACCTTTGACTTATTGAGTATAGAAACTAGTACCTCTGGTTCCTGAAAGGCACTAGGATATTGACTTTGGGAAATAATGCATGCTTATTGAATGTCATATACAGAAAATTTGAATGTGAAGTATTTGGAGCAAAAGGTTCACTTTGGATGTTGGCAAATGTCAGTAAGTGAACCTGGCAAATGACTCCAGGTGCCTCATGCAATAATACAATCCCATTACACAGTATGGTTAGGAGAAATAATTAATAAACATTATTAAAATGTATAGTGCTTTATAAATACTTGATGATAATAACATGCAATCATCACTTCTCATCCATTTGAAATGTAATTGCTGCTCAACAAGTAAAGACACTGCACAGTGATTCAGGAAAGAAATTCACAACAATTCAATCTATGTAAAACTACTCAAGTAATTCTGCCAGGAAAATGTGATTATCTGAATTATTAGGAAGAGCTAGGTTAATAACCTTACTGCTTTCAGTCAGTCAATAAGCATTTATTAAGTGCTTAGCATGTGTCAGTCACTGTGCTAAGAAGTGAGAACACAATTACAAGCAGAAAGAAAGACAGTCCCAGCCCTCAGGAAGTGAATATGCTAATGGAGAGAGACAGCAGAAAAAAAAGGAGCTAAAAAAAGAGGAAAGGAAGAAGGTGCCCATAGGGGGAATAGAAGAGAAAGCCCAGAGAGTCAGGAGTATAACCTGGAAAGGACTGATGATAAGGTTGACCTGGTGCTTGCCTAAAATTGGCGATATGGAAGGAACTATACTCAGAGGTAGGCAGAGGGTATATCTGGTGTGAGAAGTCCAAGTGTAGAGTAAAGTTCCAGAATAAGAAAGATTCTGTGGCATGGTAGACCAATGCTGTGAAGGTATATGGGATCTTTTGAGTGGTCCCAAGTAGTTGGGATGAGATTTTCTAGCACATCTCAAAGATGCTGTTATACAGTGGAAAGGGCCCTAGCTCTGGGATCAGAGGCTCTCAGTGGTTACAATCCCTTTTTGGACTTTATTGCTTGAGGGATTTTGAATAACTTACTAAATTTCACTGGGCCTGTTTCCTCCCCTCTAAAATGAGGTAGTTTGGACCAGATGGCCTCTTAGGAAACTTCCAGCTTTACATCTATGATCCAATGCACTTTTGAAAGCAATGCCTCTTTGTGCTTTTCTGGAGCCCTGATTCAGAACAAATTTAGCCAGGAAACAGACTGTGTTTTGAAAATGAAATACTGAATAGACTGGTCCCTTATGTCTCTATTTCTTCTCATGGGAAATATTAATATTTTCAAAACCCTTCTAAATTTTTCCTTGTCAAATCAACTAACATTGTAATTAGGTTGTTTGTCTCTAGAGTTGCTCACCTCTGGCTACATTTGGCCTAAGACTGTGGTCAATCTTCACACCACCATTAAACAAGACTGAATTATTGTTCACAAGTCATCTAATGTCGCCATTTTGAGAATGCTGTGAATCCATTTGCTACCAATGGTGTAAACAAAGTCAGTTCCTTGATGGAAGGCCAATTCAAACACATCCATAATAACTATTTAGAAAGTTTTCCCTATTATAAAGACTTTTTAAGAAGAACTTTATGTTTTATTTTAATTGATGAGATAAGAATCCCAGGTAACATTTTTCTTTTTCTAAGAATCATGGAAAATTCTTCTCGAAAATATTTTAGGAAGCTCTTTTGATGAAGAGAATGTCAAAGGGAAAAACAAAGGAAAACCAAGAACTACGTATAATTACCTTCTTGCAAAACTGCACCTCTTTTCATCCCTCAAAACTTTTTACAACTTGGTTTTATTGATGTGAAAATATGGGGGAATTTAAAACTGTAACCACAGAGCTAGTGGAGGAAGGCCTGGAGAGGGAGCCAGAAAATCTGGGTTCTTGTCCTTCTTTGTGACTGACTACGTCTATCATTTTAGACAAGTGAATTAGCTTCTCTGGACCTCAATTTTCTTATCTGCAAATGGAGAGGATCCTCTCATTTTGCAGATAAGAAAACTGAGAAAGAGATATTATCCAAGGTTGCTTTTCTGTTTAACCTTCATACACACACACAGACACATACATACACGCACACACACACACACACACATGGACACAGACACACTTCAGAGCAGGTGCAAGTATCCTCTGGTTGCTTGTTGTCTGTGATAAGGATTCTTTTGATTGGCTGCTGAGTCAGAACTATGTGGATATTTTATAGGGCAAAGTGTTTTCCTTCCTGAAAGCCCTTAGGTATAAGGATAACTTTCTAAATTCTAGAGGGTCAGTGAAAGAATATTTGTCCCCAACTAGGCTGGCCTCATGAGCACATATCTTTTTGTTTTGTTTTTTTGGAGGGCAATTGGGGTTAAGTGACTTGCCCAAGGTCTCATGGCTAAATTTTGTGTTAAATGTCTGAGGCCGGATCCAAACCCAGGTCCTCCTGACTCCAGGGCTGGTGCTCTATTCACTGCGCCACCTAGCCGCCCCTGAGCACATATATTCTTAGGCAAGCCTGTGTCTGGCATGGGGCCACTTTTTGTTTGTACCTGCTTTCCTTTGATATGGGACCTTGTGAGACTTCAAAAGACACCTTCCCACTTTTCTGGGCAGCCAAGCAGTGGGATGTAACGGCTACAGAATCCATAGTAGTGGTCAATATGCCCCTGGATGAAAGTGTTACAGAATTATCTCCCTATTACAGTGACATCAACAGTAGCACCCAGAAAATTAGACTATTGCAGACACCCAAGGTGCAATTTGATCAATTTTAATAGATTGTACCTGTTTTTGAATGCATTCTATTAAAAAAAAACAAACACCCAAACTTTACAAGGATGGATCATGGCTTTTTAGTTGGTGTTGGGGAGAGGCAAGCAGAGTACCTTATTTTATGGTTAGTAAGTCAGGATGAACCATCATGGTACATCACTGATTTTGCTGTAAAATTGCCCAAGAGAAGGGAGACAGGACAATCTAAGTCATTAGCACCTCCTAGCTTGTTGGTTGTTGAACTTTGTTCTTGAAGAGTGCTTGGCCTGTATGAGTTCTCCATAAAATAGTCTTTTTGGCAAGTGGGCATTTGGTATTTGAATGATGTGGACAACTGTAATGGGAATGCAAATTTGGAAGATCTTCCCTGCCCCTAGGCTAATGTGCACCTGAAGCCTGGGGTGGGGGAGGCTTGTTTTTCAGTAGATACTTCTTGATTGGCCAGTGAGTCAATAAGGTTGTTACATTCTCTGAGCCAGGAGAAGGCTATATAAGCCCTGATGTGTGGCTTTGTTTTTGGGACTCACTTTGAGAAATGTTCTGTGATTTGATCTGAATTCTGGGAAGCCGTTGTTGAGAGTCCCCCGGCTTTGAAAAACCCAGAATGTGGAAACCCAGATGTTGACTGGGTATGGATGTAATGGTTGGACAGTTTGGAAATCTGTCTACTTGATGTTTCTGTCTTGATAATTATGCCTGTATACTTTGAGGTTCAGGGTGCTGACCTTTTCTCCTGAACAAGGTAAACGATATATGTCTGACTGATTAAAGTAAGCTTGTTAACCCATTTTGAGTTGCTTTCCTTTAACAAAGCAGATCCAAGAACCTGTGGTAGCTGCAAACCCTGAGGACTCTTGGGGTGCTTGCTGCTACAACAACTCATTGGAGCTGTGCTCTCTACAGTAGTTTGAATGCTTGGCGGCTTAGTTCAAGAATGGACCTCAGTGTCTGGTACCTTATCCTGCCAGGTGAATTTCAGATTCTTCCTAAGACAATTCAAATGGAAGAGTCTCAGTTTCCTGGCACGGCTCTGGTAGACTGTCCAGGTTTTGTAGGCATACAACAATGAGGTCAGCACAATGGCTCTGTAGACCTTCAGTTTGGCAGTCAGTCTAATACCTCTTCTCTTCCACACTTTCGTTCCAACCCTCCCAAACACGGAGCTGGCAATGTGTGCACTCTGTACACACCTGGAAAGTACACTGCCAAGTTAAGTGAACTGATGTACAGCATTCAAACTTCTCTATTTGGTGCAATCAATGATTGGTGCAATCAATATGGATGGTGTAGTGCTGACTGATGGAGCACCTGCATTTTCTTGGTGTAAATTCTTAGGCCAAAATTAGCACAAGCAGCAGAGGATTAATCCTTATAGCTACTTTACCGATTGAACATGAGGCTGAAATAGATGATCATTTCTAGTTTATTCTTTGATTATTTTAAGCATTTCAGCTACTTATGCTGAAAAAGAGCCAAATTCAACTGGCTCACAAATGGCATTTTATAGCATTTTACTATATGCCTGCCATTGTTTTCATATGAATTCCATCAGTTTTCCAGTCAACAAAATATTCATCTGAAGTGTTAGAATATTTCAATTTAATTTCCATGCTAAGTTCAGTTTATACCAGGAGTTGCTGTTTTGCTTCTGAATCATATTGTTCAGTATTGGATTATGATATTTGGGTTGGAGAAATAGGACATCACTAAAACTCAAAACTTAGGAATATTAAATATCAATACACAATGTATATGAAGCTATCTTTCCAACTGTTAAACTCAGTGAATATATAAGTATATATTATGTAGTTAATTTGGCATATTTCTCTTGATTTAATTCTTACACATGTTTTGATTATGAACAAATGGATGAATAATGATGTTTTTATGCTTCTATAAAAGTATTCAAACTTTCACACTATTTCACATTCATGTGAAGAGAATGTAGTGATTCTCATTGTTTATTCTGAGATGAAGTGTCACTTTTCATCTCATGGGATTTCACAAATTTCCTAAAATAAGATAAATTTCAATTGATTTTAATTTTTAAAATTCCATCTAAATACTTTGGAAGTTGTGAGGGTGGGCAGATGTCTAGGAATGGAACAATCAGCAGGGTATCACAGATCTAAAAAGGTCAGAAACCTCTGATATTTAATGTTATTCTATAAGATAACATACATATAGACACACATACACATATGAATGATGTGCATGCATACAAATTTCTACCAGTGTATATCATCTGATATTATGCAAATCATGTAACATGTATTTATAAATATTATATACAGACATGTTCATACATAAGAATGACTAAAACATATGATATATTGCACACATTTGGAGACACATAAACATAAATGAATACATAGGAAAACACATAAACATAGCATATATGAATTATAAAATATGCATGCTATTTGCATGTTATATATAGGCATGACTATACATATAACTATATAATGCTTACATATGAATGCTATATAATTTATATACTATTTAACATATATTTGACACCCATATGTTGTTACATAATATATCATATAAATTGTAGTCTATATTTATAGATACCTATGTGCCTATATATCAATATATAGATGATATATACATGTCCATTTCTATGCATAGACACGTATATGTTTATAATAGGATTCTGTAAAGTAAGAGAACTCTTCTTTTTTGCTGCCTAAGGTTACTTCAAGTGCCCAGACCTTTGATCAGAATGACAGTTTTAAACCCCTGAGGAAAACTAAAATTGTGAGTAAAATAGCTGATAGCTAAGCTTCACTTTCCCACTGGCCCTTAGCTCTCTCCTTACTATTACACTAACCCCTTGAGATTCTCTGGAGAGAAATACAGATGATACCACAGAGCCAGTGTGATGGAGTCACAGTCACTGTGAGGTCTCAGAAAATAAAAAAAAAGCTACAGGCTGTCTTGATTTTATTCTGCCAATGAAACCAAATGGACTCTAAGAGTCTAGCCTTGGACCCTGACCAGAGGAAGGATGTCTGAGAATATTCAATATGACAAATGTCAACCCTTATTCTGCATACTCTTCTTCAGAAGAGGAAATATTTTATTCCTTATGAGAAGTGCTTAAATATCAAGAACTACAACCAATGCAATAAATTCTAGCAGTGATTAGTTATTCTGTTGAATATTGGTGGACGAAGGGCATTTAGGGATTTGACAAGTCATGTGGTAGTAGGAGTAAAAGCATTCTTTATATTGCCCCAAAGACTGCTTAATTTAAAATTCACTCTAAGAATCGACATGTATCATGCTGTCTAGTCTTTAACAAGTACACAGAATGATTTTTCTTTTTTCAGATAAGGAACTAAACTGGAAAAGAGAGGATATTTCACAAGGCTGAGGTCCTCCATGGTTTTTTAGGGATTAGATTCCTATATCATACTAGGTCCTTGCCTGTGCTATTAAACTTGAACATCTGGGACAGAAATAATTATTTCAAATTAGGCTCTAGGGATGGAAGGTACATCTAAAGGTGTAGATGGAAGAGAGACATGGAGACAAAAATGATAATTTGTGGTTGGGACACACAAGAAAAGCAGTTAGTGGAATTTATTTATAATGTTGTGATTTCCAGGACCTTCAAGTGTGTCTATATGATTGGATACCTGGGAAAGCAATTAAAGAAATCATATGAATGATGTTTTAATCAGGGATTCATCATATGTAACCTTTTAACTAAAATGGGAAAAGAAAACTTCTCTGTTTAAACCCTCTGACATCCTTCAGAGAGCTAAGAAAGCTCAGGTGATTTTTGAATAGTTAGCCATACAACCACACAGTCACACACTGTGGCAACATGGTAACTCCTTTGAAAAGCCTTGGAGGATGACCTAAATGTTAAAACATACACAGAGAAACACACAGACACAGACACACAAACCTTCATTCTTCCTAGGTCTGAACATCAGGAGAAAATCAAACCACAAAGGAGAGGTGATTGGGTTTGTTTTTCCCCTATAAGGATTTCCACTCTAGTTCATCAGAGCCCAGGAAAACGAAATGTCTACACCATGATAACTTGCTATTTGTGGACCATCTGTCATTTAGCAGCTGCTGTTCATTCTAAGTGTCAAGGCCATCATATCCCCTGCCCCACTGCAATTTTAAGTTTAGACAGTTTAAGTGGGGATGGGAAAAGCGCCATTTAGGTGAACTAGGCCATGTGAGAAGTGGCCAAGAAAAAAAAAGAGAAAAGAAATCTTACAAGAAAGAAATTGGTGTATATGTATATAGTTGGCACTTTCTTAATGGAAAATTCATGAGGGGCAATGTGGTGCAATAAGAACACTGAATTTGGAATTAGCTGGCACATATGTTAGAATCCGGGATCACTCACTTATTGCTAGAAAGAGTTGCCTATATCCTAAACCTCCCTGTGTTTTGCTTTCCTCATTTGTAGAATAGTGAGGAGCGGAGCTATGCTAGATAACTTCTAATGCTCCTTTTAGTTCCAAAACTATTATTAGAATATTTAAAGAAAACGTCCCATCAAAATTTACTGTTTTGCTGCACTGCAGGGGGGCACTTGTAGGCAAAATGCATGGTGATCTTCTTTCAGATGGGTCAAATGGTGTTCAGGACTAGGATTGCCTACTGATGAACTACCTGCCTTTAGCAAACACATGACTTTTCTGAGTAGAATTGCTTCAATCTATGAGAAGAAGTGTTCCATCTGCTTTGCTGCTGCACTCTAAGGACCACGGAACTTTCCATCTAACTTGCACCTGAAAATTCCTATATTTAGTATCTCCCCTCATTAGAATGTGAGCTTCTTGAGAGGACAGGCTGCCTTGCTTTTCTAGTTGTACCTTCAGTATTTATCTTAGTTCTTTGCACGCAATAATTAATAAATGGCCATTCATTCATTTGCTCATTCATTCTTTGTATCTCCAGCTCACGGGTCACAGTGTCACTGAATAGAAGGGTATTGATTGTTTGACTGTGTATGGGAATAAGGATGAGAAGAGCATTTCCCAAAATTCTGTCAAAGGCAAAATAGCAACTTCGAAGTTGCCTAATTTTACCATAGAATGTGGCTCATT
The DNA here is from genome assembly GCF_028583685.1 of Petaurus breviceps papuanus. Taxonomy (NCBI): domain Eukaryota; kingdom Metazoa; phylum Chordata; class Mammalia; order Diprotodontia; family Petauridae; genus Petaurus; species Petaurus breviceps. The sequence goes on from NW_027185890.1 coordinate 2,303,837, forward strand.
GGTTCCTTGACCCCCAACACAGTTGTATGGATTGTCTTTGGGGGAGATCACTTTTTAGAGCCCCCAAACATTTTCTTCTTTTTATTTTTCAAAAACGGATTTTTATTTTTCAAGTTTTTTTTTCTTTTTGGAGGGGAGAAGGCATGGCAATTGGAGTTAAGTGACTTGCCCAAGGTCACATGGCTAGTGTTATGTGTCTGAGACCGGATTCGAACTCAGGTCCTCCTGACTCCAGGGCTGGTGCTCTATTCACTGCACCACCTAGCCACCCTTATTTTTCCAAGTTTTAAATGTTTATTTTTCTCTTCCTTCTACCTCCCTTTGCCAAGTGAGAAAGCAAGCAAGCAATAGAAAATCCTTGAATCATGTAGTCATACTCAGTCAAAACAAGTTTAATTTTTATTCTTGTTTATCAGTAGACTGGCAAAAAAATCAAAATGAAACAAAATCTAGAACCAAAATACTTTTCTTATATATACAGACCCTAAAGGCCCACATTCCTATCATCAGTCGAACTTTGATTAGCAGGCCTGGTAATGCCATGGAAATGTCTGAAAAACTCAAGACCTCAAGGTCATACTCTCATTGTATTGTATTGTTATATTTGTGAACCTCTGCATGCAGATCTCAGTTCTGAACTATGACTACAGATAAAAAAAATAATGCAAGGTAAAACAGATTTGTCATGAGTGCTGTGACATCATCATCACTATCACAGTTAATTTTTTTTGAGGAAATTTTATAAAAATCCTTTTTATGGTGCACAAATATAGGGTTTAGAACAGATTGCTTCACATATTCCTTCTTTCACTTTATGATGAGTATATAAGTAGATCCGTATTTATAACTGTTTTTCTATCAATTATATCTGACCATCTATGTCTACCTGTCTATCTCATCATGACTTTTGGTATTATGTTTTGTTTCTTTATATTTGTATATGAATACTTATTTTATCTTAATCTATTTTTTGGCATTTAAATTTTTTTTTCATTTTATATTATACATCTTGTGGAATTCTTTTCTTATCTTTTGTCCTTATGTTTTTATTTTGCATATATTCTGATTAAAACATGACAAAATGGGTAATCAACGTCAAAGTCTAGAAATTCAAATTCAGGGAATATAATTTGACTTCATGGGTACAACTGAGTCTCAATGAGATAAGACTTCTTTTTGGAAAATGACTGAGACCAAGGGCTAACTTATCCAAAAAGAATGGAATGGATAAATAAAGTGGTTGAACATCACAATATATTAAGGACAGAGTCAGGATCCACAGAGTTAGAACAATGAACATCTAATTACATGAAACTTAACTAGGGAAAAATATCAACCTCTTCACTTGGGTTAAAAGTATAAGATGCTACTAAACAATAATCTGTCTGAAAAAGTATCTGGCAGGGTTTAGTAGACTACAAGTTCATAGAGTCAATAGCACCATATAAAATAAGAAGGACATGATTTATATTCTTGTTGTTCAGTCTGATTCTTCCTGACCCCATTTGAGGTTTTCTTGGCAAAGATACTGGGGTGGTTTTGCCATTTCTTTCTCCGACCCATTTTACAGATGAGGAAACTGAGGTCAACAGGATTAAGTGACTTGCCCAGGGTCACATAGCTAGTATGAGTGTCTGAGGCCAGATTTGAACTCAGGAAGATGAGTCTTCCTAACTCCAGGCCCAGCACTCTATCCACTGTGACACCCAGGTTTCCCATGATCTTATATTACATTGAGAGATTACAGAATGAGGGTAGTCATAAACTTTTATCTGATTTGATCACATCTAGGATGTGTTTGTTTCTCTGAATCATATTTAGAGAAGTGCATTTATAAAATATAGAGGGGCCTAAGGAAGATGGCCAAAGTGCTGAAAGATCTCAAGGTCATGCCATAGGAGGATTAATGGAAAGAAATGGAGTCATTTAGCCTGGAGAAAGGAAGCCTTAGGGAGGACTTGATATTTCTGTCTTCAAGGAATTTGGAGTGCTGTCATGTGGCAGAGGAACTAGGCTTTTTTTTCCTAATTGACCCTAGTGGTCAGAAGTAGGAGCAATGGGGGCGGCTAGGTAGCACAGCAAGTAAGAGCACCGGCTCCAGTGTTGAGAACACCTGGAGATCGAATCCCGGGCTCAGACACTTAGCACCCACCCAGAAACACCTGGCCGTGTAACCTTGAGCAAGTTACTTAACCCCAATTGCTTAGGGGCGGCCAGGTGGCTCAGCGAGTAAGAGCACCGGCTCCATTGTCGGGATGACCTGGATCAAATCCGGGCTCAGATACTCAGCACCACACCCAGAAATAATAACTGGTCATGTAACCTTGAGCAAGTTACTTAACCCCAATTGCTTTAAAAAAAAAAAAGTAGGAGCAATGGATATGTTATTGACCCAGATTTAGACCTGATGTAAGGAAAACAAACAAACACAACCCCCCTAAATTTCCCCATTCTGTTTTTAAGTTACCAGCTCTAAGGAAGAGTCCAGAAAGAGAAAAGAAATTTTTCTTTTCTTAATACTTGGAAAAGCAGCATGGGAGTTTAGTGAATAGAAAGTCAGCCTTGAAGTCAGGAAGACATAGGTTCAAATCCAACCTCCAACACATACTGACTCTAGACAAGTCACAACCTTCGAATGCTTTAGGCTCTAGGCAACTCTCTAAGATTAAGTTACAGAGAAGGTACCGGTTTGCATTGGCATAGAAAATTCCTTACAAGGGAATCCCTCCTCCAAGAAATTATAGTTCCAGTTTCTATCCTTATTCCTAATAATTCAAGAATAAATTTTTGTTTGCAAATTTCTGAGCATAAAAAAGAGAATTGAATGTGGGAGCACATAAGTGTAGTGATTGGATAACTGTGTTTCAATCTGCTTCCATTAAGGCCTATGGAACAAAAGTATATCTGTGGTAGAGGGCTTGATTTGACCTGTGCTCCCTCTCCCTAACAGTCTTCACTATCAGCTTTTAAGAACAATTACTTAGGAATTTTCTTCCCCTTAGATAAGGAGCTGTAGAAGGGGAAAGAACATAGGTTCTAACAACTAGGGTCCTTTTTTTTCGGTCTGACCCTCTTTCTAAACCTGAGAGGACACAAGCATGGCCTACTATATGGAGTGATGGATGGATATATATATATATATATATATATATATGTATCTATATCTATATCAATATTTGAAAACCTTCATTTGGATCTCACTTCAGGAATTTATTAGCTGTGTGACCCAGAGTGAATCACTTAACCTCTCTCTGCCTCAATTTTCTCACCTCCAAGGGTTGTTGTAAGGAGTAGTTTAGGTAATTTTATTGAATGTATTTTGTAAACCTTGAAGTCTTATATAGGTATGAGCTATTATTATTTAGTAAAAATTTTACAGAAGTCCTTTTTTCCATAAATTAAAGACATTTGATTCACCTGGCAGAGTAAAATGCCTTTTTATAATTCATTCAGCTGCATGAGAAAAGAATTGTACAGATGAAATTCAATTCAAGTATCATTTATTGGTCATCTCATTATTTAAATCACTGTACTAGATATGAGGGGAAAACAAAAATGAGTAAGGCTAATCAATCCTTGCCCTCAAGGACTTTACAAACTGGAAGAGATATATGTATGGACAGAAACAAGGAAAATTTAAAGTGTAGTGGGAGGGATGCATAAGAAATACACAAAATACCAGGAAAATTCAAAGAAGGAAGATAGCTCTTCTTGTAGGCCAGAA
>NW_027185890.1:2307660-2493846 GCF_028583685.1 Petaurus breviceps papuanus
AAAGCTGGCTCTGCCACAAAGTATTCTAGTCCTAATTCCACCACCAATTAGCTATAAGATTTCACAAAAATCATTTAGTATTTTGAGGCATCAGTTTACTTATTTGTAAATATAGAAGAATAGATCAGGGAGTTTTTAACCTGAGATACATGGACCCTCAATGAGTTCATGGAGAGATTCTGGGTATCCAGGAACTTGTACAGGAAAAAAAAACCCTTTATTTTCACTAATTTTCAATGATTAATATAGGCAACAAATATTCTTCTTTGGAGGGGCCCATAGTCTGGCTTCACTAGACTGCCAGAGGAGTCCATGTCACAATAAAGGTTAAGAGCCTCTACATTACTTGATCCCTAAGGCCTGGGTTTAATGAGATTGATTTGTTTGATGGTTCTAGATGAGGGAGCAAACCTGTTTGTGACTGCTGAGTCAGTATCTTAATGCAAATTGAAGTCAGTTTAAAGAAGCTAATATTTCAATCTCTTATGGACAAAGTTGTCATATTGTCACACAATTTTACAAACATCACTGGACTGGAAATAACTCCTTATTTCTCTGAATTCAGCATTCATGAATTGAATGACTAAGTGATTGATCAGAGGTTAACTTTTGGTTAAATAAGCAAGATCTGGCATGAGTACAGTAAGTATATTCTAGACACATAGTAGCCAATAAATATTGTTTGAGAGATTGGTTCATTGCTTACTTTTTTATGGCAATTTTTCTCTTACAGCAAATGAAAACTCTCTAAAACTGTGATAAGCCATCTGGAAGCAAATGAGATATCCTGGTGAAGTCTCATCCATCTCCTGGAAAAATTTCATTAAAAACTGTAATTGAGGAGCCATGTGATACAGAGTATACAATGCTAGGTTTGGAGTCAGCGAGGTCAGGATTCAAATTCTTCTGATCTTTATGGGTCATGGATTTCAAGATGGAAAGGACCTTAATCCACAAATAGAAGCCTCTGGAGGACCATACCATTGGTAGGGAAATCTCTGACCTTGACTCTCACTAAGTGTGTAAACATAGGCAAATCCCTTTACTTTTCTAAGAGGTTAGATTATAGACCCTCAGCAAAAGCATAGGTCTTTGCCACAATGGAGCTGTAGCGGTATCAAATTTCAAATGCTCAAGCTTTGAGGTTGTCATTCATTTCCCTCGAAGTAATTTCTTTGAATTCGTCATAGAAGAGAATACAGCTGATGAAAGTGACAGTAAGAGATGATATCCAAGGTAGGATTAGTCAATGCTTCAGAGAGTTGATGCTAAGCAACACCCTTCTGTAGATGACTGAGGGAGAACAACAGCCAGCAGCCAGCAACCAACAGCCAGCAGCCAATGCTGTTTAAACTGAAAGATGAGTTGCTTTGAGACCGACATGTTGATAACCATAAGAACATATTGTAAGGCAGCTCCCAGTACAATATTCCACATACAGAATAGATCATCTCTAAAATAAGGAATGCTGATGCTCCCTATGTTTTTACAGCTTTGCTAGAAGGAGTAGAGTCAGCAGAATTTGTCTTGTGTTTGAAGGACTGTGATGTGCATTTATGTCTCCCTAGCTGTACTTATCCTTTGTGTTACAGTACTTACTGTATAGAGATGGATTACTGGTAAATTGTTGCTACCAGATTTTCAGAATCTGAAATCACTTTGAGAAAACAATACCAGGTAACCTAGATGATGTCAATTCATTTTCTTATTATCACTGTGACTTCTTCAGTGTGCCATTAAAAAGAGATCGTTTTTCTCTCGATAGTTTCCTGATCTGCTTAATTCAGTGTTTGTATCTTAATGTAACCAATTCATCATCAATATTTAAGTTGGTCTCTTCAGGGCCTAATCCTATGATTTACATATGGATTGATAGAAATCTGTCATATTCAAGAAGAGGATATGATCCAAAAATGTAAGTTAATTTTTTTGGTAAGCATATGATGGACTGCAGAATGTTTATCTCCCTCAGCAAAACTCCACTGGCTAATTTTGCATGATGAAAAAGGGCCTCAGTCTTAAACCTGGAACTGAAATGAATGTCAGTATTTTTTTTGGTTATTTTTCTGGTAAGCATATGATCGACTGCAGAATGTTTATCTCCCTCAGCAAAACTCCACTGGCTAATTTTGCATGATGAAAAAGGGCCTCAGTCTTAAACCTGGAACTGAAACGAATGTCAGTATATAATCAGTCCAAGCTATTTTATTTCTGTGCTACAAATGTGAGCCAAAAATCAAATGCCACTGGTTGTAGTCTCTGTAGGCTGCTGCTCTTTCGGATAGCTGTGTAGAAGGTTTAAATTTCTTGGCCCTGTGACAATTTTCTTTTGGTTCTAGGCTGAGAAAACCCATCAGAGCTCTTACTTTCAAATGAAATGTATGCAAAATATTTTAACTTAGCACACATTTATTATGTTCCAGGCACTAGGCCATGCCCTGGGAATACAACAATAAATATGAAATAATCCCTGCCCTCAAAGCTCTTACATTTAAGCACATATACATGTAAGCATAATTATGGTGCTGGTTCTGGAATGATAACTCAAATGGATCTCTAGCCTCCAAAGAGTGATACAATGGTTCAAAAATCAACCCATCTATGCCCTTTCATGCTGTATAACTCTTGTCTATGTCTTCCAAGAGGTTTGCCACCCAATATGCTGGTACCTTCCTCACTTTTTTCTGGCATTCTAATGGTATCATTGAATTATCTGGCAATTTACTTGGGAAGTCTCATGTAACCAACCCATCTTTTCTTCTTATTATGTAGTTCCTTGATGACATCTTTTACTCTTGTTTTTCTTTGGAGTTCCTCATTGTTTATATGAAGACTTGTAGTTCATGGGAAAGAATAATTCATTTTCAAGTCAGAGGGCCTGGGTTCAAGTATCAGCTCTGATGTTTTCTACCTGTGTGACTTTGAGTGAGTCACTTAACTTACTTTGACTCAGTTTCTTCTTTTATAAAGTGAGGTGGTTGGTTCCAATGGCCTCTGAGGTTCCTTCCTGGTCTATATTTATGATATATTGTTTATAGCCACCCTGTGTCTCTCCACTAGCTTCTGTGTAATAGTCACTCTTCATTCTTCAGAAATAGTTTATTTCATATCTCACTGCCCTATAGCAACTCTGATAGAATGTTTACATTAAAACAATGAACTTTTGCTTTCATTTGAACCTTGGAATTTTCTAACACCAATCCATCCTACTCTCATCCTCCTGTTCAGCTCTCAGACCCACTCACTGCTCATCTGTACTATCTGTCCCAGATAAACACACTGATGGATCGGTTCATCCAAAGGCAGGTTGAAAGCATGTGAGAGTAATGGAATATAAAGATTCCCCTGTATTGGCTTGGTTTCAAATTGATTGTGTTAAAACCCAGAGCTTGTTAATCCCACCTGTAGGATGAATTGTTGACTTGAAAAGAGAGACACGAACTGGGAGGAGCTGGTGACATAGATTTGGAGAGACAAGAGAGAGGCAGAAGAACTTTTTGGAAGCAGCACCCTCCTGGAGGCAGAGAGAGAGACTGAGAGGATTGCTGAGAGCCACTTTGAATTGCCCTGGACTTTTGAGACCTGCCCCTGGAGCTGCCAAGGACTGAGGAGGCATGGCTGTTTTGCTGGTACTTTGTCTGTCTGTTTTGATGTTGTTTTGCCAGATTTGTCCACTGGTGAAAGACAGTCCTGTTGCTGAAGAAGTCCTGGAACCTGGCTGTTGGTTAAGAGCTGCTGAGACTGTCCTGCAGACAGAGAGTGAATACTGTCCACTGGTGAAGGACAGTGCTGTTGTTGCAGGGGTCTGGGAACCTTTCTGTTGGTTCAGGAGCCCTGAAGAAGGATTTTCTTGTTGTATGTTTAAAGAAATCCTGGGAGAGGGTTTTGCTAATGTTTTCAGGGGTCCTAGGACTATTCTGCAGACAAGGGATGAATCAATGAAGAGACTGGCAATGTATCTTGTGGCCTTGCTAAGCTTTGTCTCCCCAGGAACAAAGATTGCTGAGAACTTGCCTTGTGTCATGATGAAGAAAAGACCTCCATTTGGGTATTAAGTGCTGTGCTTAAACTTGTTGTAACTCTGGGGTAGATTCAATTGTGATCCAGGGGTGGGGAACTTTTGACCTTTTTGTGTTCTATGGTTGAACAAATGAATGTACTTTACTTATGATTGGAAACTAATCTCCATTTGAGAAGAGGGGCTTTGTGATGGACTAAATGAAGGTATAGCCTAGGGGTGGAGTAGTATTTAGAACAGGGACTTTGTAATTGATTGAATGAATGTAAGGTCCTGGGGTGGGGTAGTACTTGGAGATTATTTAGTTACACTTAGTAAATGCTGTATTTTAAATGATGTCATGTTTTGACCTTCTCTGTTCTTAATTTGTCACTGAGTAAAATGGAGAGCACCTATGCTGGTATTCTGAACCTTGGGAAGTTGCCTTTGCTTGGCATTACAGTACAAGGCAATAAGCTTTTTTAATCTACTTGGTCTTTCCTGGACAGTTCAAACTCCTTTGAGTGATTGCAGATCTCTGCAATATTCTGGAACTTGAAGAAATCAGTACAATACCATCCCCAAATAGAAGCATCTGGAGGACCACACCATCCATGGGGAAATCTTCTCTGACCTTGATTCTGTTCTGAGTTATTTTCCATGGTCATGATGAATATTTTTGGTGAACCTAGACCTCCCTGATGTTTATCATCAGAAGGTGATTAAACAGGACTATTTCTATTATTATATCTCCCAAGGAATATTGAAATTCTTCTGATGTGTGAATAGAAATGTTTAAATAGTTCCTAAGGCAATGCTTTATTCTGCCCAATCAAATTTATTTTTGTAGTCAACTAACACTGAACAGAATGGGATTTTATATTCTCTGTATCTTTCAGCTAATTGTAAAATGGTAAAGATGCAATTCATTGCTGAATATTGCTTGTGAAGAAAGCTTACTTGTTACACACTAATTTACCTCACAGAGTGTCTTCAATGCATGTATCAGTAATTCTCATAAAAATTTCACATCAATGGGAAAAGTCAGTAGTTTTAATGCTTTTTTGAACTTCTTCAGCACCATTAAGTTTTGAGATTTCTCTCATGTCTTTGCTCTCTTTTCTTCTCTCAGATACCTTCTCTCAGTTCCCTCAGAACTGTTATTGCATGCAGTACAGATGTCTTTTATATGTGTTTGGTCCAATCTGACTCAACCCCCCATTTTTGTTCTCACTGGTATCTTTTCTATCTCCTTTATTAGTATATCTAAAATTTTGATGTCTAGGTTCACCATATCTGATGGAGAAAACAATTTGTTATAATGATTTTTGTAAGGCTCTTTTTTTCATTTTCCCATTTTAGTCCTCTTTCCATTTTATGCTTGAATGCCCTTGGGATGATTTTGCTTAGTTGGGGCTCTTGCCAAGCTTTCTTTAAACTAGATTTACCTTCCACTGCTTCTCTCTACTGTATGAGACAACTCTGCTTACAATTGTCCATCATCCTTTTTTCGTAAGATTTTTACAAACAAATTTATATGCTAACCCAGTATTGTTTTTGGCAGCCATCTCTTTCTGTTTGGCAAATAAGTTAGATGTTTGCTGACTAAGGCTCATTTGGTCTCCATTTGGGGTAATTAATTTATAGTGGTTAAACTTCTTGATAAAATCATTAAAATGCTACAATGGAAAAAAATGCTCCTCTTGTGAATTCTTGCTGTATTGCTTGGACAGACTCTGCCAGGGCCTCAAAGAATCATTCAGCATTAGGGCAAGCTATAGGAATAGTGATGTTATTATTTTATTTAAAATAATTTCAGATTTTCCTCCTACCATATGGATATTCTTTACTTCTTTGCTTCCTTCTTTTACCATCGATCATTCCATGTTTCTCAATTTGTTCTTTCTAAAACACTATCACATGCTTCCACTGTGCTTTGTGTCTCTTAAATCAGTTTATCAAATAATCAATTAACAAATACTTATTAAGCGCCTATTATGTTTAAGGCATTGTACTATGTACTAAGGATAAAAAATACAAAGTTAATATGATGTGTTCTGTTTAACCCACCATCAACCATCCATTTTCTTCATTTCTGCCTGCCAGCTTGAATATCCTCCTTGAGGACAAAGACTCTTACTTCCCCTCCCCAGAGACTAAGGTAATACAAGCAGGGAGGGAGGGTTATGCCTCCCATGTGCTGGAGGAATAAATTTCTATATTTATGATTATATCTTTGAAAGTAAATATTTCTGAGTAAAGGCTAATGCAACTATCAGTGGTTTAATGGAATTGGCGTATAAGGGACCACCCTCAAGAATTGAAAGAACATCATAGAGAGGGGCTAGAGCCATTTGCAGAAAGCCTAGACAACTTTCAGTCTCCTTAATGGATCCAAATCTCTGTGGGGGAAGGATGAAGTCTAACATACCTGGCCTTCAGGCAGTGGGGACCAGTGGGGGTCTGTGTTACACAGGGCCTGAACAAATGCTTGTTGATTGATTTATTGATGGATATTTCTTTGCCCAAACCATAAGAAACAAACTGAAAGAAAATGATCCAGATTGATCATAGAAATGTAGGGGATGATATTTGTTTGGGGAGGCTGTTTTGCATCATAGATGGTGCTGGAATTATAGTCAGAAAAATCTGAGAATTGCAGATTTAGAGCTCAAAGGGGATTTAGAGGCCAAAAGATCCCACCATTTCTGTTTGAATGTATAGAAACTGAAGCTCAGAGTTAAAGTGACTTGCTCAGGATCACATAGTTAGTAAACATTTAGAGGTGATATTTGAAATAAGATCTTCCTGAATAAATGCAGCTCTCTTCCTACAGTGTCACACTAGCCCACTGGAAAAACTGGGTTCAGATTTCTTCTGGGTTCAAATTGACAAGGCACAAGTTGCTTAATCTCTCAGTTTCCTCCTCTGTAAAATGTAGATAATAAGAGTACCTATCTCACAGGGTTGTTTTGAGGTCCAAATGAGATAATGTATCATGCTTTTCAAACCTTAAAACCTAACATAAATGTGAGCTATTATCATGATTGCTTTATGTAAGAAACTTTGATTATACATCTTGTGTGACCCAGGTTTTCCCTCTGGTTATTTAGGATGCCTTCCCCATAGTACCTGCTCCAAATACGGTGAATGAACTTTTGCAAATGATGAAGGTTATATTTAACACTTGTGCTCTGAGAAGTCTACTGAGAATGTTTGGATTGCAATTATAAGGATGCTTATTAAATGGGGAATAATTGAACAAGTTGTGAAATATGATTGTGATAGAATACTACTAAGCTATAAGAAATGTTGAGCTCAATGATCTTAGAAAAACAAAGAAACATTTGCATGAAATAACAAAGAGTAAAATAATGAGGACCAAGAGAACATTGCATACAGTAACAACAATATTGTTTTAAGAAAAACTTTGAGCAAATAAGTCATTTTGAGTATGCACAAATTAACTACAAAGGACGTATGAAGAAAGATGCTATCTGCATCCAGAGAAAGAACTGATAAGTAGAAGTATGTATAGAAAAATTTTACATATCGATACTATTTGTGTCTAATGGTAGCCATCTCTAGGATTGGGGGGGGGGTAAAGGGGGAAGAAAAAAAATTTACATAATAACTTTTTTATTTAAAAGGAATAACAAATTGTACACAATATTTTTTTATCATACTGTGCTATGAAAATGCTTGTTTTATTCCATAAATTAAAAACACAACAAATTTTTAAAAAGAAAAGATTACCTAATACAGAGGCATCTTTATCCCCTACCATATGATTAGGGAAAGCCTCCTTTGATTGATGACCTGAGTCCTTAAAATTGGCCAGAATGAACAACTTGGTCTTCTGACTGCTCTTTTCTGCCATTCTTTTTTTGCTGAGCCCAAGGAGTGAAGACGCCAGTTCACCTACAGAGAGGATGCTATGAACTGAACTGCTGAGAGGGGAAGGACTTCTTCCCTTCCTCCTCTTTTCCTCCTGCTCTAAGAAATGACTGCAGGGAAGGGGGAGGGGGTTATTTTTGTCCTATGTTGTTTGTCCTCAGTTTTAGGTGCTGGAGGTAATTCTCATGGGACCTTGGAGTTTGAATCATTGCTACCTTGGAGCCAGGATTTCAGGTGGGATAGTGCAGCAAAGCCAGCCAGCTTGGCATGGAAGCCCTGACAAACCAGGGTGTCTGGGACTCGAGCCTGAAAGGGGTTTTGGACTTAGAACTGAAAATATGTGCTATGGGACTGGAGCTAAATTATGAACTTTATCTCATTCCTCCCCATTGACTGAGGTGGTATAAGAAAGGAAAGAGGGTTATACCTCCCATGTGCTGGTGGAATAAGTTTGTATATTTGTGATTAAGAGATCCAAGTCTCTCTAAGGGAAGGGTGAAAGGGTGAAATCTAACTCCAGGCAGTGGGGACCAATATGGTCTATGTTATACATGTAACGTTTTACATCTCTGGACTTCAGAAACAACTTTGAGGTCTCTACAGACGCAGTGACTTAAATATATGTAGGGAGTAATTATGTATAGTCTAGATTCAAACTCCTTTCTTCAGATCAAATACTGCTTCTGATACTCAATATATATATATATATATATATATATGTATGTAAACCTTTACTAATGATAGCTAACATTTATATATTGCTTATCATGTGCCAGGAACTGTGAGCAATACTTTATAATTATGAACTTATTTGATCCTTACAACAGCCCTGAGAGGTAAGGGCTATTATTATCACTGTTTTACAGATGAAGAAACTGAGACAAACAAAAGTTAAATGACTTGCCCAGGGTCCCATAGCTAGCAAGTATCTGAAACTGAATTTGCATTCAGGTCTTCCTGACTCCAAGACTGCCACTCTGACAGCTTCATCCCCGTGTTATTTGGGGTGAATCATTTAATCTCTCCCAGAGACTGTTTCCTTACTTGTAAAGAGAAAATTAGATTAGATGGCTTCTGAGGTCCTTCCTTCTCTTTGGTGATTCTGTAATGACCAATTCATTGTTGTTGGCCTATCCAGGGATTCTGAAATTTTTCTGCTTGTGATCCCTTCAGCACTTCTTAAAATTTGGATACTCTAGACACCATACACCTCCCTAGAAAGTGAAAAATAGCACTCAAGCAAGACTCTTCCCTGCTTGATTATAATGGGGGAAATCAGTGAATTTTACACATTCTTTTTTATTTTTTTTCCTAACAGAATTTTCTTAAACAAGTTAACATTAATATAAAATTACTACTGCAGATCTTGAGATTAATTGGTAATAATGGTGAAAATTGAAATGAAGGCACAGATAAGGAAATTTATTTGATAATCCATTCAGAAATTTTGATTAGATTCTTGTTTATGGTAGGGCATGTATGCTGTGAGATCATTCTGTCTAGACAAGTCTATTTAATTTTGTTGTGTACAATTGGACAAATTCTTTGTCTATAGATCTAAACATAATTTACAATATTCAATATAACTAACTGCACCTGTATGTTTTGACTCATCATTGGACCATATCATTTGACTTCATTGACAATGAATTGCCCTGTTTTAGCCTGAAGGCAACCCAGAAATTAGTTCTTCCTTATAATGCAAACCTTTGTCAATCGGTTTACAATGTTGGTTTGTAGCCAGGTTGAAAGAAATAATCTTTCATTTTCCCCCCAGTTGTAGATTTATAGCTGAATTGATGTCTTTATGCTATTTTTAAGATGTCTGAGTTGAATCATATAAGCGTTGGTAAGTTCACAAACATTCATTAGCATTTCAATTCAAGAAGCTAAAAAAATCACAGGAAATGAATTGATTTATTTGCTGTTGAGTTGCAAATGTAACACAATAGAACCAGATATTACTTTGTGTGGAATTTACATTCAATATAAAAAATATCTATTGATTATAATTCCAATGTATATAGATTCTGCTGGGTTCATAATGCATTTTTTTCATAGCTGTTTTCCTACAGACACTGAATATGGCAGAGAATTGCCTTCTTTTAGAAACATGTGAAATCATTGTTCATGGATTTGTGGTGATAGGTTTCCTGTTTTCATCTCTAGTGGTTAGTATTATGGGACAATAGATACTGAGCTGTGAGTAACCTCAGAGGTCATCTAGTCTAGTTCCCTCATTTTCCAGATGAGGAAGCTGAGGTCCAGGGAGGTTTCACTTGTTCTTGGTCACTCACATAGGAACAGGGATAAGATTGGAACCCAGATTTTCTGACTTCAGAGCCTAGGCTCTTTGCACTATACCACTCTGTCTCTTTTGTTATTTGATGTTCAGTCATTTTAGTAGTGTCTAACTCTTCTTGAGTTTGTGATTTTCTTGGCAAAGAAACTGGAGTGGTTTGCCATTTCCTTCCCCTGCTCACTTTACAGATGATGGACCCGAGGCCAGCATGTGAAGTGACCTGCCTGGGGTCACGCAGCTAGCAAATGTCTTAGGCCAGATTTGAACTCAGGAAGATGAGTCTTCCTGACTCCAGGCCTGCTGTATCCACTGGGCCACCTGTCTTGTTATTTAGAGCAAAACCATAAATGAGTTTTCTTTAGAGCAAAAAAAGAACCTGGTGTAACTTGTGGAACCTGAAGTCAAAAAGACCTGGTATTTGAACTCACCTCTTATCTTGCTCACTATGTGACCCCAGGCAAGTCACTTAACCACTCCAGCCCAGTTTCTCCAACTGTAAAATGGGGATAACAATGCATGTAGTGCTTCTGTCAGAGTTATTGTGAGGCTTAAATGTGATATAATGGATGTCAAGAGCTTCACAAACTTTAGAAGTATTATACAGGGTATTCCAAAAGTCTCAGTGCTGTTTTAAGCTTTCACAGTTTAAATGACACACACTTTTCTTCCCACTATGTCCTCAGGTAGAAATAGGAAGAAATCTATTTTTTTCCAACAACTCTGTCCAATCAGTCATTGTTGAACCACCTCGCCATTGTGAAGCCTCTTGATTTAGCTGGAAATCACTCCAAAAATGTCCACTCTTAGCTTTCTCATAAGGAACCCTTTCTTAAGCAGTCAGGTGGATTTCTCATAATTATCATATTGTCCCTGGTCAACCTATATAACCTGTTAGTCTTGTCCTCAGCTCCACCAGGTCCTTAGGAATTTTTCTTTTATCTCACAGTCCAATTAGAAGTAGGTTTTTTCAAACCACAATAATAAATTTGGAGCTGTGACTATCATACGAGCCCTTAGGAATCTGGGGCTTTTAAATAAAGCAAATAAAACCCCAACATCTTTGGTTCTGAATGTGATGCATCCACAGAATATAGCCCAGCATTTCTTTTTTTTTTTAATACTATGAAAACCCTTACTAATGTTGGTATCAGGAGACAGGACAAACCTATGGGTGCCATACCTTGGATGCGCTGTATGTATTTGATCTGTTTAGAGAGAGGTGTCTATCACATCGGAATTTCTACCACAATAAGCATTATAACAAGATTCTAGTATATTTTAAAATTCCCCAAGGGATGAATGGATGATTATATACATTCATCAGACAACACGAGCACCAGTTACACATTTATTTATGTTACACCAAAGCTGAATCTAAATATACTCATGATTATGAAACCCTCAGTGTTCTTTCATTATTAAGATGAATCCACCACTTTTCTAATTTCAGCCTTATTGAAGACCATTAATTCTTTGATCCATACCACAAATTCACAAATGTTTATTTAATTGCAATCTTGCCTAAGGCTCAATAATACTCCAAATATTAATTAGGAAATTACTCACCCCATGGGGGAGGAACCATTTAATTTGGAATTGTTGCATTCAGAATAGCTCTAATTATATTACATTTGTGATTAGGCTACTGCTTCACTAAAAGGACTTGGTGATTTTTTTTTTTTGCACGTGTGACATTACATTAAAAATGAACCTAACAGTCTCCATTGCAAGTTTTCTACTTTATAGGGCCATGGCCCTTTGTTTGCTGAGCAATGTGGTGATGGTAGAAAGCAGACAATAGGAAAAATAGGAAGCATTTATTGCATTGCTCCATTATTTATTCCAAAAGAGGGCAGCAAATGTCTATTTTGTATCAGTCCTGTGTTCTTGATGCTGATTTGTCCTGGTTAGCACTTGTTACTGAGAAACAGACATATTCCCTTTTGAAAATCTCATGTCTCTATCCCCTTGTCCACTTCCCCAAAATGTCAAACAAAAACAAACACATGACAAATAAAAATAAGTTTATTATAGGGAAAATTCAGAGGAAAGCAAGAAATTTTGTCCTGATTCAACCTGTTTTAAATCGACTAAAGGAAAGCAAAGTATCCTAAATGGCATGTTTTTCTTTGTCCTTCCGTTTGAATTAAAATATTGATAAAACCAGACTTTTCCTTTGACTTGGATTAGGTTCTGTGATCATTTTACAAAAAGCCACTTTGTCAAATCACACTACAAACAAGAGTACTGCATTCCTTTTAGGACAAGATGTCAGGGAATTTAAAAAATGTTGGTATTTCTCAAAAAAATTTTTTTTCATATAAAACAATAAAGAATTCAGTTTTTAGAGATCAGATGAATTTTAGTTAAATTGCAATGAGGTCCATTAAATGGCTTTTAATAAGTGACCATCTGAAAGCTACATTGGCTCACACATGTCACTCTTCATTTTGCTAGCTATCTTCTCGAAAATTCAAAGCATTAAAAAAAAAAATTCAGCCCTGAGGTCAGTGGCATAGAATTTAAGAAACACCTAAAACTGGAATTTGTTTGCTCTGTCTCTGATGTTCTGTCTCTGTCTTTCTTTCTGTATCCCCTTCTCCCTCTTACACTTGTCTTTGTGCCTCCACATTTCCTTTCGATTATTCATGGCATTTTTTCTTTTCTTTAACCACTAGATGGTTAAATTCCCCCCCGTCCCCCCCCCCCCCCCCAAAAAAAAACCTTAAGAAATCTTGGGAATGAAACTGAGGAGAAACTAGGAACTTGAGAGCTGTAAAAATATCTGAAAATTCCAAACAATTATCATTGATTTTCTGAGAAGTAACACACATTTTACAGTCATTTACTGGCACTTTCAAGAGGGAAGGGGGCAGGGAAGGGAAAGCATGGTGCTGTAGAAATAAATTGTCCCAGGGTATTTACCATAACCCATAAGCAATATGAACCAAATACAGAGGGTTGCACATAGTGTGTAAAATGTAACAAAGACTTTTTTTTTCTAATTCCATGAAAAAAATTTTATGTAGTAAATCACCATTCCCATTTTAATGTGATATAGCTGGTTATTCTTTTTTTTTTTTTGTCCTTTCATAACTTTTTAGACGTGTCAGAGAACTGACAAGTATCCATGTGCAGTCAATATCACATGTTTGGTAAAAGGCGGAATAATCATGGCTATTTTTTAATAGTTCATTTCCCTTTATCCTAAGGAATACGCTTACTATCTATGAATTCTTGAGGAACTCTCTAGCCCACCAAGACCATCCCTAGGTAGAACTGTGATAGAAACCAGTTCGTCCTGGATGCCTCCCTGACACTTGTTTCTGTGGCCCTGTGCTCTTGCCTAAACCTGTTCCTAGAAAAGATTCTAATAACAGCATACCGCTTAGTTTGAATTTGTCACTGCTTCTCTCAATTGTTTTTAGATTTTCACCTTCTCTATAATAACTAGCTTCCTCTACGGAATGAAAAGTTTCAGTACTGGTAGAATTCCAGGCATCAGTAAGTGTGTGGGAAAAGCATGAGGAGAGAGGAGGAGTGTTAAAGAGGGGAACCTTCCTGGTTCATGAAGTCACCCCTTGTAGGTAGGCCATTAGCTACTTAATTAAAGCAGGAGAAGGCACAATAAGGTGACAGATTGGGTAGGGGTGGAGGAATGAGGGAGCTGCATAGTAGTAGAGAAAAAACAGTGAAAGTTGTTTTGATTTTCAATCTAAGAACAGTGATTATTACTGGCTCTAGTTTAGTTTTGTCTTTCTTTACATGAACTCATGCCAATATTGTAGGGGTCAGTCTCAGATCTGGATGACCACTTAACCAGATATTTTCTTTGTTTCTAACTATTTCATTCATTTGATAAAGTGGGGGGGAGATACTTAAAGAAAAAAAAACTAGGTGATCTTTAGAAGATAAAAATTTTGACATGTAAACTATTTGCCTCAGGACAAATTATTTTTATTTATTGTCATTAAAAGATGCCATTTCACTTCTGTGTATTATCATTCCTGAGATACAGATGAAAAAATTGAGGCTCAGAGAGGTCCATGGTTTGCTTTCAGTCACAAAGCTATTATTTCTAGGAGCTAAAGCCCAACCCTAGTAATCTATTGACTTCAGGTTCAAGACTCATTCTGCTATACCATACTGCCTTATTCATGCAATATATATTTATGGAATACTAATGCACAATCCTAGTTGTGAAAATAGTGGTTCTCAGTGAATGTTGCACATATGTGCTGGAAATTTTGGTAGCAGGACCGTGAAATTTGGGATATTATGTTATTGCAGAAGGAAAAAAACCAGACAATTTTATTATAAATATTACTGATACACAGAATGTTAAGTATAGTATTCATAAAAATAAATGAAAATTGCCTATTACAAATCCTCCCTACTCCCAAAACACACAAAATCTTGAACTAGTAAAGAGTTTAATAAAAATGGTTTTCTTTAGGGAATGAAAATTGCACATTAAAAGGATTTTGACCCTCTAGGTATGTTGTCAACTTACTAGTTGGCTGTAATTCCTTAGAGCAAAATGTTTTGCATTTTGAACAAAAAGTTTGAGAACTACTGTGCTATAGAGATCTTGGAAATGAGTTTCTGTCTTGGGGATAAAGCTTAATTTTGCCTTTTCTAATTAAAGCTGTTTTCCTTTACTTTGACTTTTTAACTTTTCATTTATTTTGTGGCATGGTTAAGAAAATATGAGAATTAAATGCCCCACCACACCACCACCATAATAGTAATATATACAGCATTGATAAATCATTTCCTTCTTGGGAAAGAACTTGCAATTAAATAACATGAATGCAATGGTATTCCTAAATTGAATGGGGGATATATTATTATGCAAATGATATAACTTACAAAGAAATGCAGGCATGGACAATATATACCCATGTATATAAATACACACGTGTATACATATGCATATATACACATCATTATTATGGCTCATGAAGATGCTGGCTTTCAACTCTACCAGTTTGAATAGAATTTTCATCTATTTTAATAAAGGCTTCCCTAGTCAACCTCTGGTTATATATTTCTTCAATATTCATATACATAATTTTATTCAATATTGCTTGTATTAATATTAATCATCATAATAAAATGTTTATTCCTTTTCTGTGAGTATATGCCTTTTTCAAAGAAAGAGCTGAAGCCTTTCCCCCCTCAACTTCCTACAGTGCCTTGAACACAACGGGCATGGGAAAACATTTGCTGATTTACTGAAATTAGAAGTGTTCTCCTTAAGTTAGAATATTTATTTCATTTTTCATCCAAATGGAACTGAAAATTTGAACTAGTGTAAAATGGCCAGTTTCCAAACAAAGGGACCTGAAGTGCCTCCAGATTCTTGAATGAAAGAGCAAGAGGTCAGCTAATCCCACTAAGCTTCCATGAAGTCAGACAAGGTTTATTTTTAAGATACTGATTGCCTTTCACTTTTGTTTGAAGTTTACCCCCCAGATCAATAGTTAAATGAATGAAACAGCAGCCTCCATAGCAGCTAATTGTGAAATTAGATTCTCTGCACATACGGAATTTTTAATGTTTGCAGCAGTATTTTGTCAGCAGTTTTCCTACTATTTAAAAGATCAGTGTCTAATAGGATTAAGGTAGATAATCAAATGAAAAACTCAGATCTGGGAAGACTGTTTTGATGCCTCTGTGGTCCTTCCACAATGCATATGAATGAAAGCTGTTTCATGGTTGGGGTAAAAGCATACTGCTCTGATAAGCCAGTAATGCTCAATATTTGGGGGTATAAGTTAATACCTGATTTATTTCTGGGGGCAGGGGAGGATTTTTAGCAAAAAGAGCAAATCTGACTGGGCTGGATGCTGGGAATGGGGTGCCCAAAACGTTGATGGGGATGAGGAAGCAATGCACTGTTTTGTGCAATCATTTAGTGGATTTGGCCATGTGATGAAAGTGCTTTACAATTATAAAGGACTTTACATACATTAATTCATCTTGTGTCAGAACTTGATGGTGCTATAGGGCTAAATGGGAAAGAAGGATCAGCTGTAGGCCAGAGGCGGGAGGAGAGAAAGGAGCAGGTGTTTACTTTTCCCTTCATTCTATTTAAAGGTGTCAGCCACCTTACTGCTGGTATTTTGGCATGGGAGGGTACAGTGTAATGAAGGGGGTGTGCACTAAGAACTAATGTTAGAGCAGGAAGAGCTTTTCTTTTAAACAAGAGAAAGTGGAGAGAGGTTCGAGGGAACTATTGTAGAAATAATGAAAATGCTTGTTGAGGTTTCAAAAGATTGTGAAAACAGTGATGGAGGGACCTTGGACAGAGTATACAACTTTCCACTTACACCCTTCTATACTCTCAGTCAGGAAAGGGTTAGGAATCCAAGGAATGAAATTCAGACAGTTCCAAACACATCTGGGATTTTGAAAATCAAATCAGCATCCTCCACACCCCTCCCCTCCAACCTCAACCCTTCACCTCACTGTACTTTCGTCTGTCTTATTGATGCAGAACAACTGAATAGAGTCTTATCTTTTTCTTTTAGATTGTGTGTGTGTGTGTGTGTGTGTGTGTGTGTGTGTGTGTGGCACAGTGAACTGGATAGGAAGAGAGTTAAATCATACCACATAGGTGAAATAGCTAGATTTTGGAGAATGTGGTTGGAACACTAGGCCTGGCATTGGGAAAACCTATGTTTGAAATTGACCTCAGGCATTTGCTGGGTAAGCGATCCTGGAGACTGTCTGCCTCAGTTTCTGCAACTATAAAACGGGAATAATAATGGCACTTGTCTCGAAGAGTTATTGTAAGGATCAAATAAAATAATGGGACCTCTTTGAGAAAGAATGATGAACAACAACAAAATGAGATATTTATAAAATGGTTGGCACAGTTCCTGGCACATAGTAGGAGGTTAATAAGTCTCTCCTTCCTATCGTCTCTTTCTTCTTTCCTCTCTTGTGCAGAGGTGGAAGGGGACTCAAAGCCCAACTAGTCCAATTCATATCTGAGTAGGAAGTGTTTCTATAAAATCCCATGACATAATGGCTGCTTAGCCTTTGCTTAAAAACTTCAAGTGAAGGAAAATCAGTTACCTCTCAAAGCAGCCCCTTCTGTGGTTCTTCTTAACAGAAACATCATGCCACTGAATTAAAAAGTGTTTAGTGGTTGTGAAGGGGATGGGGGTGTATTGTATTTGAAATGGAGTACATAAGTTCAATTTCTGCTCTGCTACTGATGCCATGGACTATTGTTTTTAAGTATAATGTTTTGGTCCTTTTGTTACACACAATTTAGAATAAGAACATTGTCAAGTGTCCTTTCTTGTGTAAGAGAACTGTAAATTCTAATGACTTGATCTTCTATTTGTCCTTTAGTGTTCTTTGTGTATTGCTTGTAATACACTTGCTCATGACTCCATTTTGCTTGAGAACCAACTTAGGATGTTTCATAACAAAACATTTTTAATGCCCTTAAGTGACTATTGATCTAGTGTGAAATATACTGCAGAAATAAACACCAGTTTAGCCTCATCCACATACATTTCGATTAACCACAATGTTGATTCATAATACATTTTTCATACATTTAGTGTCTTGAAATTGATCCCCCTTCGGTGACAAGAAGTTAAATTGATTCATCATTTTGGACAACATGTTGCTAGCTTCTCTGTCTAGTTAATATCTGCATCTAACACAGGTGGCTGCACACAAATCTTTTCTTAATTAAATTACCCATCAATTAATATCTAAATGTTTGCTTTATTTACTGTCCACTTTCATTGATTTGGTTCTATAACATTGTCTGTTGCTGTGTTATCTCCAGCAGAGGTGACATTTTTTTTTTTAAATTTTAGGTTTTTTTTTCAACATCTACAAGTGTTTGTTTTTTTAGGAAAAACTTTGTGAAGCGTGAGTTAGTAAATTCAAGGGGGCAATGCCTATTTTAATATTATAAAAAATCTAATTGCATACTGTATATAGTTCAGGTTATGAGTCTATACACTTTTTTTTGAGGGAAGAAGACAGTTGGGTTAAGTGACTTGCCCAAGGTCACGCAGCTAGTTGTGTCAAGTGTCTGAAGCTGGGTTTGAACTCAGGTCCTTCTTCAGGGTCGGGACTCTGTTTGCTGTGCCACCTAGCTGCTCCAGAGTCTATAAACTCTTTAGTTCTGAGTGCTGACAAATGGGGTATTCAATGCCCTCATGCCACTGGCATAGACTTAGGACATGAGGAGGGTTATAGCACAAAAAAGAGATGGGCAAAAGGGGAAGAAAGAGACTATAGCTGTGATGTTTTTCTTATCTTTTATCCTTCCCTCTCTCCCTCCCACAACCCACTCATCCCCTGCCTGTTCCCTTCCCAGGAAAATTGTTTATCAAGAAATGAGCAAGTATTTGAGGACTTTGTGCTCTGTGCTTTAGCATTGTGCTAGGCACTATCAGGGATGGAAAGATCATGGACTTAGACCCCAGAGGTTCCCTAGTCTGACTTCCTTGTTTTACAAATGAGGAATCTGAGACCTGGGGAGGTTGTGACTATGAATACACAGTGCACTGACCTTGCCTAAAGGAGTAGGTTAATCTATTTTGGGAATATTAGGAAGGAATGTTAGGAAAACTGTACTTCTTTATGGAATCATCTCATACTTGTTATTAAATCTGGATAAAGTGTCGCCAGTAAATTGAAATAAATGATTGAATAAATCATTTATTAAGTGCTTTCTGTGTGCAAAGCACCATGCTAAGAGCTGGAGATATAAATAAAAGGGATGACAGTCCCTGCTCTCATGGAGCTCCATCCCAATGGGAGAGTCAGCTCATATTAAAGACTGTAGATGCAGGTCAGATGGAAAGGTCCCATGGTATTTGGGGTTCAGTGGCAAAGCAAAGCAAAGGGTAATGCCTCTTTATTAATATTTACATGTATAAAATTTATTGGTTTCTGATACTGAACTATTTGTCAGTGCCAAATTCTCCATAGGAATATTGGATATGATTTCAATTCAGTAATTTAGAGGAAAACAAATTTTTCATAAACATTTTAAATTTAGAATAATGTGTTTCAAACTGGAAAGGACAAAGATCATCTAGTTCAACTTCAGTTTATGGATAAGGAAACTGAGGCCTAGAGAGGGGAATTCATATCCTCAAAGTTACACAGAGAACTATCAGATGCAAGATTAGAATGCAAGGCCTTGACTGGAGAATAGATTAGAGCAGTCCTAAAATACAACAAAACTATGGAAATGGTATGTCACCAACAATTATCAGTAACTGTGTTCTGTGTGGTACAATTTTAAGTTTTTTAATCATATCTAACTCTTTGTGATACCATTTGGGGTTTCTCGGCAAAGCTTTTGGAATGGTTTGCCATTTTCTTCTCCAGTTCATTTTACAGATGAAGAAAACTGAGGCACAGGGTTGACTTGTCCAGGATCACACAGCTAGTAAGTGTTTGAGGCTGGATTTGAACTCAGTTATTCCTGACTCTCAGCCTGTCACTCTATCCACTGTGCCTCCCAGCAGCCCATATGATACAGTAGGAATGTCCTTTAAAATAGTATTAATTTATTTTACATCACCAGCATTTCCTAATGTATCCTTCTCTCTTCCAGAGAGCAATTCCTTATTAAATAATAATAATGAAAAAGTTGAATTAAATTAAATATATTTTAAAAAGTAGCATTAGATGCAGTGTTCCTACACCTACAACACCCCCATGCCTTTACAGAGAATCAGGGAGAGGAAACTTCTTAAAGGTCTTCTTTGAAGAAGAGCTTGGTTGGTGAAATATTGGAGCATTCGGACTTTTTTTTAATTGTTTACTGTTATTGCTCGATCTATTCATGTTGTTGTAGTCACTGTCTTCCAGGCTCTGCTTACTTTGCATTAGTTCATGTAAGTCTGCACATGCTTCTATGCGATATTATATTCACCATTTCTTGCGGTGCAGTAATATTCCATAACCATGATGTAACAGCTTGTTTCACCATCATGCCATGGGCATCTACTTTCTTTCCAATTATTTGCTACTATAAAAAGTATTGCTATAAATATATTGGTGTATATAGGTCTGCTGTTTTTGTGATTGATCTCCTTGGGGTATTTGTTTAACAATGTAATCTCTGGCTCAAAGGATACAGAAATTTTAGTCTTTTTATTCAAAACTCTTCATATTGCTTTCTAGAATGGATGGACTATTTTATGATTCTACCAACACTGCACTAGCAAGTCTAATTTTTCTAATACATTTTTAAAAAAAAGCATGTGATCCTTTACAATAGCATGTGAAAGTTTTAATAGGACAGTTTCCGTAGTTGAAAAACAAGGTAACATCCAAGGTGGGATTGACTCTCCTAGAAAGAAGAAACCCAGAAGTGGGTACAGAGTTCCTCATTTAACTTTCAAACTCACCTGTTTCTTGTCTATCATAAACTTGACCCCCCAAATAGAATTAAGCACCTTGAAAGTAAGGAAAGTCTCCTTTAATGTTGGTATTCCTAAGATGTGGTATGGTAATTTATACACAGTAGGCCTGTTATTATTGAATAAACATTGCTGCTCTCCTTGTTTTGATTGGAGTTCTTTTCTGTAGTGTATGTTATGAATATTGACTGATCATAACACCTTGAAAGGGGTAGTATATGAGAAAGGACAGTATTGTTTAGCCACTGACAATTTGTCACTGTAGCATCTGCTCACTGTGGCCCAAATCTTTTGGAGGTGGGAGCAGGGGGATAGGTAAGTCTATGTTAGCATATTATGGTCAATTACCTAGCACTACCTCTGACAACAACTTCTGCGCTTGGCCTTGTAGATCAGCAAATAGAGTGGGTGCCACTAAGTTTCCTGTTGGTGGTATATTGACTTAGAAAACCACATATTAACATTATCTATATACTATTGCATTTTTATTAATTTTGTTAAATATTTTCCAATTCCATTTAATCTGGCTCAGTCCATGAAGTGAGAAAATATTGAGAGTAATTACAGGGTAATTAAGGATGCCTAATTCACGAAATTTAAAAGATAAGGAAAATAATGGGCTTAGAAAGAATGTTTCAGTTTTAGTAGCTGTTTATTCACTCAGATTTACTCAGTCAAGAAATAGCTATTGAACATCTATTGGCCTATGCATTTTGGGGATATAAAGAAGTAAACAGTTTTGTCTTCTAGGAGTATGTAGTCTAGTTGGAGAGAGGACATGCACAGATGAGGAGTGAAATAACATTGTAAAGAGCAGAACGTGATAAATGCCAGATAAATCACATGGAAAATGAGTTGTATTGGTATTTAGAGGAAGGGACCCAGGGTGGTGTTTTTATAAGCCACTGTGCTATTTTGGCTACTGTGGCCCACTTCGCAGTTTGAGGCTCTGTGGATATAGAAATCCCTACCTGGAGAAGTGAACAAAGTGACAGATGGAACACTTACATTTATATTATTCATTGTACATTGAAACTGTGAGTGTGATTCCCTTTTTGAGATATTCTTTTCTTAAACAGAAGAAACACCTGTTAAACAGTTGGATTAAAAATATAGTTAATTACATTTCTTTTGTTTGGATGAAAGGCAGTACAGTATAATTAGAAATGTCAAAGTCACAGCACTGCAACACTCCCAGGAATAGCCAGAAGCAGGTTAAAATGTGATTGGAAAATATTTCATGAGATAAATAAAAGTATGATAAAACTTAGATATCATTATATTTAAAAAACTACATCAATATCTGGCCAACTGAGATCCTTATGCATGAATTAGTGTCCCTTGTTTCTATTTTGTGTTCGATCCCACTGGTATACTAGATGGAGAGCTGGCCATCTATTCAGGAAGTCTTGACTTTAAGTCTGGCTTCTGACACGTATTACCCTTGTGACCCTCTTCAAAGAGCTTAAATTCTGAGTGCTCTACCAGAGGTATCCGACTCTTGGCTGCAAAATTCCCCTGTGCCTTTGAATCAGATTAAAATGCAATGGGGAAATGTTTAAAAAATAAAAATATAAAGTTAATATTAATTTGTGGTTTTTAAAGTAAAAATGTAGCTTGTGTGAATCATTTTCTATTTGAATTCAACAACATTGTTATAGGCAATTCTCTAAAATTATAAATTGCAGAGAAGGCACCGACCTGCATTGGGAGAAGGAGTTTCATATATCAGTGAAATCATACATTCAGTTCCTATCCTTTTCTTGAATGCTGAGTTAATAGCTTTCTTTGAATCACTGGTGCTTGTAACCTCATAGTTTCCCATGTTACAAATTAAATTTTCTTTTTCCTTTGTGACCTTTGCCCAGGGTCTGAGAGCCACCCTCACTACCCCAAAATAATAATGACTAATTACAAGGTCACCCTCAAGATAATTATTCTTACCTGAACTGGGTAAGTTACTCATCTTGATATAATTGATATCTCTCTAGGTCACTGGCAGTATGGCATCCTTAAGCTAATTACAAGAACCTGTCCATCATAGAGTCTTCTCCTTATAAGAGTCACCTGCATCTGAGACCAAGTGTCTGGAATGAGTGCTAAAGCAAAGGTGCAGGAAAATACCAATCATGAGGAAAAAGACTGTCCATATATAACATAAATGACCTGGTCAATTAATGCTCCTAAATCTTTAAAGCTGGTAAGAAATGAGGCTTAGTTTGAAAGTGTTAGAAGTGGAGTTTTTTCTCTGTATAAGCAAGAACAATCTGGGTTCAAATAAAATTCTTACCTGTGACTCTCACATTGATGCTCATACAGATACTCAACATTTGTATGTTTAACTTTTGTAATTTCAAACATTCACCTGTAATTTTATTAGTAACCTTATTTTTTACTTTCACATTGGTGGTGCACACAGCTATTCCAGTAGAAGAAGGAAAAATGAGAGACACAATGCATGCAAGTTCATGGAGTGGCTAGTATCCTATATGGTACTTTGCTCCTCTTGTTCACTTCACCATTATAAAAAAATTCCCATGTATTCATCGCATATTTTAATTTTTTTGCCTTTAAAACTCAAGTTTTGTGTTGCAATAATACCCCAAAAGCATAGTGCAAGCATGTTGGGCTCTAAATCCAAGTGTACAAAATCAATGATATGACAGTGAGAAAATAAGTGTCAGATTGTAGTGTAGAGTGTAGTTGCCTATGGCAACTATGAATATGCCAGCATAATTATGAATCACAAAATATAACAGACTCTCCATATGGAAGACAGAACCAAAACATTTATTCACACACCAGAAAACCAAATCCATCATAACAACAAAGAAATCTATACATAATTACAATGCAGAGGGCACTGATATCCCCAAGACTTGCCCCTGCTAGAGCCTTCCAGAAAACAAACACTCACAGCTCATTGCCTGCTTCTTCTCTTTCCCTCAGCTCTAACTACTCTGACCAACTTTCTCTGGGCTCTGCTCCCCCCACCTGATCCACCTGTTCTGCAAGATCCTTACCACGGACTCATGTGACTCAGGCTACCATGTGACATAAGCAGGTCACACTGGACCTATTAATGAATGGGAAAGATGTTCCCATTTATATTACCATTACACAGATAAATTTAGTGAGGGAATGTCTTCAGGATTCATGGACCCTGAATTTGATGTCAATATATTGAGTATTAGTTATAAACATAAAAAGGAGGAAAGTATAGAT
The DNA here is from genome assembly GCF_028583685.1 of Petaurus breviceps papuanus. Classification (NCBI taxonomy): domain Eukaryota; kingdom Metazoa; phylum Chordata; class Mammalia; order Diprotodontia; family Petauridae; genus Petaurus; species Petaurus breviceps. Next base: position 2,331,500 of record NW_027185890.1, read on the forward strand.
TTCATGTAAATATCATCTGAAATAAATTTTTTGGGGGAGGATAGTAACTCAAAAGGTTGCATAATACCAGAGAATTACTAATGAGGAAAAATGTTTTTTATGTTACCAATTTTGCCTTGCATACTACATTTTAGGGGTCATTTCATGGTTATTGTGTTAAAAAGTGCATACTATCAGAATGAATGGTTTTTTTAATAAAGAAAGAATTCTATGTAGAAAAGCATATTTTCAGTAGTCTTAGGAACCTAAGCCCCTGCTTCCCATAGATTAAATATATCAACATTCACAACTTTTACTTTTGCAGAGTTTTCTAGGAATGTTACCCAGAAAAGGTTGAGGATTGATTATACTTATATTGGCATGTTGAAATTTGGTGGAGAACCAGAAATTCTACAGATTCAGAGAAGCACACCCATCTAGAAGTAACTGGAGTTGAGAGACATGGCCTTCTTTACATGTCATGTACTTGCTGTCCATATGGGAATTGTATGGTTGTATGTAATATCATTTAGTAAAGTATAATAGAATTTACATAAATCACATATTGAATTTTGCTCTCATTTCTTAGTAGTATAGAGTTAACATTCAGTATATAAATATTTATTTAGAGATATGTATTAGTAGGAGATCCAAATAAATTCTTCATGCCTTGAAATGCACTCATGAAACACACCTTGAAATACACCTTGAACAGAAGTCTAATACACTTAGCTGTAGATGGAGCCTGACCTTTCTCTAGTAAGTCCCAATCCCAAGTGAAATTTCAGACAATGGCTTAATTGTATACTTAGTAAACATCTGTTTTCCATCCCCAGGGGATCAGATTCTTTAGCCAAGTTTTCATGACTACTACCAATGCAAGAACTAGTCCTGGTTAGTGGCATTTGATAGAAATATCCTTGCTCTATCATTTCCCTTCAAATTCTGTCTTCATTGATTGAATTTCAGCAAATACTCATATAGATCTGATTTCAATGAAGCAAATCACAATCCAATCCTACCTGAACATCCTTGTGTGATTCTTATTTGTTATTCCAAAATTTTGTTTTATGAGGTCCATCCAACATTGTGAAAGACTTCCTTGCTTTCTGCTAACATCTTGAGGGTACCAGTAGAAGACTGGTTATCCCCAGTTATCAGATCAATTTCTCCCTGTTGTCCTTTGTTGTCATCATATGACCTCAGCCTCTCTTTTGTTATATAGCTCCTTGATGACAACATTTTTGTCAGAGTTCCTCATTGGTTATATGTTTTAAGCTGCTCACATCTACCATGAACCTCTCCTTTGCCCTCTGTCATGCTCATACTTAGTTCTTCAGAAGCAATACCCTTACAGGATATCTACATGAAGAGAAAACTGCCAAAAGCATGGAAAAAAGTCTTTAAATTGATTGAAACTGGTACAAAAGATTTTTAATATTATGTATTCTTTTTTACAATTATATTACAAAACTGTTATCTTTAGTGATTTCATGTATTGTTCAATTCAGAATTCTTCTGTAAGCTATAATTTTGAAAGGTACCTGAACTCATTCTCTTCTAATATTTTTGTGGTGTTACCATTTTTATTCAGTTCACATTTCCAGTTTGATTTGGCATAAGATATTGATCTGTTAAGCTGCTTTCCAGTTTTACCAGTCATTTTTTGGTTTAAAAAAATTACCCTGCCACTCAATTTGTTACTGGGTTTATCATATACTGTTTTCTGTCACATCTATTTCTTACTTATCAAGTCGATTTCACTATTATTAAAAACAAAACAAAACAATTTTAAGCAGTCATAGCTTTTTTATTTTAATTTTTCTCTTTATTGGTAACTTAATAAACATCAATGGACATGAACATCTCTATGCACAAAGAATAGAAAAAAGACAATTATGTATGTGTAGTGACAATCATGCTGGCATACCCAGGATGGCTGCTAGCACAGGTTCTTAGATCTGCTTTGTTAGGAAAGATAGCTGTTTAAGGGATCAACAATCTTTTTTAATTACATTCACTAGTTCAGGGGAAAAATCAGCACCCTGAACTTCAGAGAAACTATAAGCAGAGAAATAAAAATCAACAGACAGGGCTCTGACTGCCTGAATCAAAGCAATATTACTATACATTTTACATACATTCCTTTACATCTGAGCAGTTGGGGAGCTCTGAACATATGACCACTCAGAATCTGGAAGAGGAAATCAAAATTCTTCTCATAAGTGAGACCCCAAAGCAAAATACCAACTCAATATATATACACTTTCCAGAACCAGAAGGCATCACAACTCTTGTGATTCAGTTCCTAATTAGGAATTGGCAAAAGGTGTGAAAGTCTTCCTACCAGCAAGCTTCCCTTAATTGGCTCCACAGTGAGGTCTATTAATGGTCAGGGAAGATCTTATATCCCATTAACATTACAATATGGAACCATAATTATTTACATACAAATTATTTATATTTCAAAATTAACATTATAGTAGCAGTCCTGCCTTCCTTGCTTGTACCCTCCTGTGACATTTCTTTTGCTCTCTTTTGTGAATTAAAAAAAATTCACTGGTGGGCTTTTCTTCCTCCCATTTTATTTCCCTCTCTCCCTCTTTTCCTTCCTTCAAATTCAATATGTTGAAAATTCCTCCCTGCTGCCTTTTATTTATTTATTTTTGTGTCATGCTCACTGTACCACTACAACTTTTCCCACCCCTATTCCTGAATAAAAGTTCTCCCTTTTAACAAATAAAGGAAGTCAAGGGAAAAAAAGCTACACATTGGCTCTGTATAAAATGTGCTTTTTTAAAGCATCCCTGGTCAACTAACTGCTCCTATTTCTCCAAGAACCAGTCTTCTTCCACCTGATAGACCTTCAAATCCTTGAAGCAACCTCTCATATCCTTGAGTTTTCCTTTTCTAGGCTAAACATATTCAGTTCTTTCAACCAATACTCACATGCCATAGACTCAAGAACTTTTACCACCCTGTCTACCCTTTTCTGGACAGTTTCCAGCTTATCAATTTTCTTCTTCAGCCATGATTCACAGAAGTGAATACTTAAGCTCCCCATGAAGCTTGCTGAAGACAGAGGGCAGCTGAACTATGGCTTCCATATTGCTTGAAGCTAGAACACTATTAATGCTCTTCAAGCACATTGGTTTATTGGGGTGAGGGTGGAGGAGAGGACAATAACATATCACACAACTGATTTTGTACAGAATTTACAATCCGCTAAACCCCCCAGAGATTTTCCATAACATCTGTGCCTTCATGCCTTCCCCATCTCAGACTTTCTGAGTTGATTGTTTTTGTACCCAAGTACAAGACATTCATACTCGCTGAATTTCATTTAGTTCCATTCAGCCAAGTGTTCTTTCATTTTGTAAGTTAGAGAGCCCTTAACCTAGTACCTGATGTCTTTGTACTTATAAAATAGCATTGGATTTAATTGTTCAAAAGAATTGTACCTCTTTCTGATCCTGGATTTTTCCCTTTTTGGAAGTTCATTTATGGCTACGGAATTTCTATTTCTGGAATTAGCTTTTTTCTATATTTCTTGTAATATTAATCTAGGTTTACATATTTTTACAAATATTAATTGCATTTTATTTATCAGTTTGGGGCATATAACTTGGTAAAATAATTTCCTTTATTTCTTCTTCATCTGTTTTTAATTCTCCCTTTTCATATTTTTAGTTTTGACAATTTGACCTTTTACTCATTTAAAAAAATCAAACTAGCAAGTGGTTTACCTATTATTAGTTTCTATTATTATATTATTATACTAGATTATTAGCCTGCTCATTTTAGCTCTCAATATAATTTTTTATTTTAAATTTAATTTCTCTTTGATTTTCAGAATTTCAAATCTGTATTTTATTTGAAGTTTTTTGACTTACTGATTTTCTAGGTTCAATTTTTAAAAATATATGTGCCCTACTCATTAGTTTATTCTTACTTTTTTTATCTATTTCTCTTCAGTTCCCTTTTCTGTGTCCTATCCTGTTACACAGGGCTCTGTCCTGGGCCCTCATTTCTTCTCCCTCCTACTATTCACTTCATGATCTTATCAGCTCCCATGGATTCAATTATCATGTATGTACTGTTGATTCTCAAATCTATGTATAAAGCTCTAACCTCTTTGCTCAACTCTAGTCTCAGAGTGGATTTCTCACATATACTCTCATATATTCTCCCAGTCAACCAGCCTTAAAATCTAATTGTCATGCTTTACTCCTTCCTCTTTCCCCACCTCCTCATCACTATTCAATCTCTTGCCAAAGCCAGTTGATTTTACCTTCTTAACATCCCTTGTATACTGCCCTTTATGTCCTCTGACACTGGCACCACCCTGACACAGAACCCTCACAGTTTCATGCCTGGTTTATTGCAATTACCTGTTGGTAGGGTTCTCTATCTCAAGTCTCTTCCCACTCCAGTCCATCCTTCTGCTGGTCAGACCTTATCATCCCCTTTCTAATAAATTCAGTGGCTCCCTATCACCTCCAAAAATTGCCAGTCATCAATTTTGATGGTTGGGAGTTGTCCACTTAACTTGAGGTTTACTGGCTAGATTCCTTTCCTTCCTTTCCTTCTTTCCTCTTTTCTCAAAGACCAAACCTTTTTTTTCATTTTTCAAATGCTTTATTAACTTCTGATTTATATCATTCATTTCTGCCAGATTTTGAGTTACACATTTTTCTCCCTCTTTTTCCCCTACCCACCTACCCAAAATAGCAGTCCCACAGGATATCCCCTCCTCCAATCTGCTCTCTCCCATATCTTCTTCCATACCCCCATATATATATGTATATATATATGTATACATATATATATGCATGTGTATATATATATGTATACATATATATGTGTATATATATATATATACACACACACACACACACACACACAAACATTTTGAATTCCATATTCATTCCCTTCCTCCCTTGTCACCCACTCTTACTAGGGAGATAAGGAATTCAGTATAGGTTGTACATGTAGAGCTAATGCAAAACATTACCATAGTAGATATATTGTAGAAGACTGACTATATTTCCCTCCCTCCTATCCCACCTCCCACTTGTTCTATTCTCTACTTTGATTCTGTCCCTTTTCAAAAGTGGGTTCATCCAATTTCTCTCTCCCCCAGCCTGCCCTCCATTCAATCATCCCCCCTCTCATACTCTTCCCCCATACTCTCTTGTAGTGTGAGATTCCCTATTTAATGTGTATGTAATTCCCTCCTGAGCCAAATTCAATGAAAATAAGGTTGACCCTTTTGCCTTCCTATTCTTCCCCTCCATTGTAACCATTTCCCCTTGACTCTTTTCTATAAGATAGTTTGCCCCATTCTGTCTCTCCCCATCTCCTCTCATTATACTCCTCTCTCACCTCTTAATTTCACCTTTTAGGTATCATTCCTCCCTATTAAATTGGTCCTGTGCCCTCTATCTATGTATACCTGTAAACATATATACACACATTCACATATGTATTCAAACACCCATATACCCTCCAATATAGACATATATATTTCTATTCCCTTCAACTATTTTCATATTGAGAAATATTTTCTCAGTTACAATTATCATTTTTCCATGTAGGAATGTTAATAGTTCAAATTTGATAAGCTGCTTATGATTTCTTTTCCTTGTTACCTTCTCATCCTTCTCTTGCTTCTTGTATCTGAATGTCAAATTTTCTATTCAACTTTGGTTTTTTCATCAAGAATGCTTGAATGTCCTCTATTCCACTGAATGACCACATTTTCCCCTGAAACATGATACTCAGTTTTGCTGGGTAGGTGATTCTTGGTTTTAATCCCAGATCCTTTGCCCTCCAGAATATCATATTCCAAGCCCTTTGATCTCTCAGCGTAGAAGCTGCCAGATCCTGTGTTATCCTGATTGTGTTTCCACAACATTCAAATTGTTTCTTCCTGGCTGCTTGTAATATTCTCTCCTTGATCTGGGAATTTCGGAACCTGGCTATAATATTCCTAGGAGTTTTCTTTTTGGGATCTTTTTCAGGGGATGATCGGTGGATTCTTTCAACCTCTCTTTTACCTTCTGATTCTTTTTTTTTAAGCAATTAGGGTTAAGTAACCTGATCAAGGTTACATGGCCAGTTATTTTGTGTGGGTGTTAAGTATCTGAGGCCAGAACCAATCCCAGGTCACCCGACTCTGGGGCCTGCGCTCTTGCTCACTGCGCCACCTGGCCACCCCTTACCCTTGGATTCTAAAAATATCAGGGCAGTTTTCCTTGAGAATTTCCTGGAGGATGACTTCTAGGTTCTTTCTTTGATCATGGATTTCAGGTAGTCCAATAATTTTTAAATTATCTCTCCTGGATCTATTTTCCAGGTCAGTGGTTTTTCCAGTGAGATATTTCACATTGCCTTCTATTCTTTCATTTGTTTGGATCTGTTTAACAGCATCTTGTTTTCTCATAAAGTCATTAGGTTCTATTTGCTTCAATCTAATTCTGAAGGAATGATTCTCCTCAGTGAGCTTTTGAGATTGTTTTTCCATCTGGCAAATTCAGCTTTTTAAGGCATTCTTCTCCTCATTGCCTTTTTGAGCCTCTTTTGCCATTTGAGTTAGTCTGTTTTTTAAGGTGTTATTTTCCTCAGTCAGGCTGTTGACTCTCATTTCATAATTTTCTTGCATTGTTCTCATTTATCTTCCCAATTTTTCCTCCACTTGTCTTATCTGCTTCTTAAAGTCCTCTATGGCTAGTAACCAGCTCGTATTTTTTGGAAGCTTTTGGTTCAGGAGTTCTGACTTCACTGTCTTCTTCCTGTTCCATGCTTTGATCCTTTTTGTCCCCAAAATCTGAGTTTAATGTTGGATTGCTTTGCTTGGTTTGCTTCCTTTGCCTGGTCTTTTTGCCACTCGATTACTTGATTTTTGGGCTTTTTGCCACAGTAGGACTCTGCTACCAGACAGGGGAGCTTCATACCAAATGCTGGGGTTTTTTTTCACTGCCGGAGGTATTATTTGGGTGCCCTCTCTGAAGTTTCCCCATGCTCTGGCAAGCTGGTTGCACACCCTAGGACCTCCACCCTAGACAGCATTCCAGATCCAAGCAGGTTAAAGCAAGAGTGATTACCCCTCAGACTGGTTGTTTGGTCCCTCTACACTCTGCAGGCCAGGATCTGAAGCTGCCACATGGCAGCAGCTGCACTGCAGCCCTCAGTGGCTTCTTGCCCCGGGGGCAAAAGCTGTCACACTCCCAACTAATGCGTCCCAAAGTCCACACTGCACTGGTCTTTCACTTTGTCCTTAGCATCTATGTATTGATAATTCTGGACCACTACAGCTGCTGGTAATCTGGAGTCCCTCCAGCTGGTGGTTGGTCAGGCCACCCTGGGGCTAAAACCTTGGAGTGGGGTTGGCTCCCAGAGGGGTGCGCTGGCCTATTTCTACCAGCCTGCCATAGGCCAGCCGGGCTGTCCTCAGCAGGAGGTTAGCTTCTCTGTGTCATTTTGTGGGTTCTGTAGCTCCAAAGTTTGTTTGAAGTCCCCTTTTACATGAATTGGAGGTGGTGGGAGCTAGAGCCGCACAGAGGTCCTGTTTCTACTCCACCATCTTGACTCTGCCCCTCAAAGACCAGACCTTAAATCCATTTCACCATGAAGCTCATAGATTCTACCACAATAGGTCCCTGCCCAAGCTCCACTTAATGTCTATCTTTTGGGCCTTCCTGGCTCAGAGTGAATCTCTATAGCAATTGTTTCTCTTTAGACCAGTAACCCTGAGGATCTTCCCCTTTCAGTTTTTTTTTTAAGTAAAGGCGCCATCCCTTGACTGACTTCTGAATTCACTAAATGGACATTACCTCACTCAAAGTGAGAACCTGAAAAGACATTAGCCTAAAAGGGTCAGGGTCTCCCATTGCCTCTTGGAGATAGCCCTGGCTATCTCCAGTCATTCTGATGAATATCTGGCCACTGGACCCATTTGGCTCTAGAGGAGAAAGTGAGGCTGGTGACCTTGCACAGCCCTCCCTCCTTCAAATCAAAGTCAACTGCAAGTCATATTGTCATTTCCCTAATGTCATGGTCCTCTTCGAAAACGAAGGACCAACACATCTATCACCTCCAAAATCAAATATGAAATCTTCTGGCATTCAACTTATACCCCACTCCATACTCTGTGGTCCAGTAACACTGATATCCTTAATGTTCCTCACACAAGACACTCTATTTTCTGTCTCCTAGCTTCTCTGACTTCCTTCAATTCCCAGGTAAAACCCTAGCTTCTTCAGGAAGCCTTGGCACCAGCCCTGAAGTCAGGAGAACCTGGGTTCAAATTTGCCCTTAGATACATACTAATTTTGTGACCTTGAACAAGTCACTTAGCCTTGTTTGCCTCAATTCCCTGTCTGTCAAGTGAGCTAGAAAAGGGAATGGCTAGCCACTTCAGTATCTTTGCCAAGAAAAACCCAAATGGGATCTCAGAGAGTTTGACATGACTGAAACAACAGGAATCCATCTTAATTCTAATGCCTTCTCTCAGTTGATTATCTCCAATTTTTACTGTAGATAGCTTGTTTGCATAGTTGTTTACATATTGTCTTGAAAGTATCTATTGTTTCTATGCTTTTTTTTTCGCTTACACATTCTTCACTATTAAGTTATTTATTCTCTACTTGTTTTTGAATCCTTTCTTTTTAAATATCCTTTATTGAATACATTTTTTTTTGATTCGTGCTCAGGAAAAATCTTTAATATTACTGCTTTTTGCATTGATTTTATATTTTTATGACAAGCCCATACTAGTTTTGGTAAATGTTCCAGGAAAGGCTAAGAAATATGTAAACATCTTCTCTTTTAATTTTCTCTATGCAATCCTCTAAAGCAACCATCTGAAGAAAAGCAGGAAGCAATTTCACAGGAATTCTTCTGGAAGGATATGGTATGTTTTAAATGAAAATACTCCTTGCTGGCAATGCCATAAAACACATCTTAAATTTTTATCTGAGTTCTTACATTAAAAAAAAAATCTTCTTGGGAAATACCATGCAATATACATTTATCCACAGGAATGAACACCTTTTACCTACTGTGATGGGGAGTTGCTCTAAAGCAGGTGAAAATGCCTTGTGCTTTCTCAATATGACTCATAGCATTGTTTGCCTGGATTTCTCTTATACTAAATACTTCCAACAACTAAACTGGTATTTTTTGTGTTTTTAGCATTTATTTCCATTCTTGCATGCTATAATATTTCATCATTTATTTTTTATTAATAGTTTTCATAAGTTATCTTTTAATTGGCATGTATGTCTAGATCAAGTACCATGGTTCAATGACCACTGGCTGATGGATGGGATGTCAGAATCCATATCTTCTACAGCTTTCTATAAAAACTTCATTTCCACTCTGCTGATGATCTGCACCACACCCTTGTCCACCTGCCCCTGCAGAAATATTCCAGTTGTTCACAGTCCCTCATCAGATGAGGCCAGTATCTGGGCTACACCCTCCCACTTGACACATGTTTATGCTAAAGACATCAAATTTGAAACAGATGCTAAAGCCTTGCTTCAAAGTGTAGATCTTTTAGCAGATGCTGTTATCATTATTCTGGGACCCAAGAGGGGAACTGTGATCATCAAACAGAGTTGGGAAGTCCCAATATCATAAAAGATGGTATGACTGTTACAAAAGCAATAGACTTGAAGGACAAATAAAAAAAAACATTAGTGCCAGGTTGGGCATCACATTATAATTTCTGTGGTCCTTGCATGGTCCATTGCAAAGAAAGGCTTTGAGAAGATTAACAAGTAACAAATCAAGTGGAGATCAAGAGGTGTGAAGTTCGCTATTAATGCTGTCATTACTAAGTTTAAGAAGCAATCTAAACCTGTCACAACTCCTGAAGAAATTGCTCTGGTTACTATAATTTCTGCAAATGGAGACCAAGAAATTGGCAACATGATATCTGATACAATGAAAAAGGTTGAATAAAAGGTCATCATAGTAAAGGATGGAAAAAAGCCAACATTGATGAATTAGAAATTATTGAAGGCATAAAGTTTAACAGAGGTTATTGATCTCTCTCTTAATACAGCTAAAGATAAGAAATGTTAATTTCAGGATGCTTAGGTTCTCTTAAGTGAAAAGAAGATCTCTAGTACCCAATCTATTGTATCTGTAATTGAATTTGCAAATGCCCTCCATATGCCTTTAGTCGTAATTACTGAAGATGTTGATGGAGAAGCACTAAGTATACTGATTTCCAGCAGGCTAAACGTTGGGCTGCAGGTTATTGCTGTAAAAGTTCCAGGTTCTGGTGAAAACAGGGAGAACCAGCTAAAACATGTCTATTGTTATTGGTTGTGCAGTATTTGAGTATCTTGAAGATATTCAAATTCATGACTTTGGATAAGTTGGGGAGGTTATAATGACAAAAAATGACACCATGCTTTTGAAAAGAGGGTGAAAAATCCCAAAGTGAAAATTGTATTCAAGAAATCACTGAACAGTTAGAGATTACTGCTAGCAGTTTTGAAAAAGAGAAGTTAAATTAATGTTGGGCCAAATTTTCTGATGGAGTGGCTGAAATAAAGGTTGATGATCCATGGCTGGTTCCTTGACACATCAACAAAGAAAAATGAAGTTACTGATGATTTAGATTCTATCTAATCAAGATTAAAAAAATTGGAATAGAAATAATTAAGACCCTGATAATCCCTTCAGTAGCCATTGCTATGAATGTGGGGATTGAAGGCTCACTGATAGTTGAGAAAATTTTACCAGCCTCCTTAGAAATTGTTTATGATGCCATGGTGCAGTGGGGGCTCTGACTACCCAAAACCTGTAGGGATTTCATGATGTGTTGTGGTGGAGCTGTCAAAAAATTCAGAGTCAAACCACCTCTAATCCAAGTATAGGCATTTATTGAGATTTACCCCTCTAATGAAGTGGACTAAGTTTTTATAGGGTAAAGATGCTGATTACACAGTCAAAATTTACATAGGATATAGAGATATGATTAATATTAAAAATACAGGAGGAGTTTGTTAAGGGATTAGGTAATTGAGGAGGGATCTCATCTATGGTTCACTGGTTAAACATTCTGATTATGCTGCCCTCTAATTGACTAGCTATTGTGGTCTTGTCTGGTCAAGATAGACAGTTAGGTATTGTGATCCTGTCTTGGGCAAGATGGATGATGTGATTGTGATTGAATACAAGAACACACCTGTTCAAATATGTGGAATGGGTCTGGGGCAGTGACTAGAGGCAGTAGCTGCGTTCCCATCACATGGACACACCTGCTGTTTCTGTGGGAACTAAGAGTTCATGGACACACCTGTTGTTCCAGTGAGCTGTGAGGCATATATGAAGAAGTTAGGACATTGACCTGGGGTGGGGGTGGGGACAAGGTAGGTACAGTGGACCTGTTGTTCACTGGGGCCTATAATGAAGTTAGAATATAGGGACTGGGGACAGGTTTATTAGGATTCCATCAGCCATGCTCTGAGATTTTGTGAATAAAATTGAAAAAAAGGATTAATTGACCCAACTAAGGTTTTAAAAACTGCTTTTTTTTTTGGAGGGGAGAAGGCAGGGCAATTGGGGTCAAGTAACTTGCCCAAGGTCAAACAGCTAGTAAGTGTTAAGTGTCTGAGCTTGGATTTGAACTCAGGTCTTCCTTATTCCAGGGCCAGTACTCTATTCACTGCACCATCTAGCTGCCCCCAGAACTGCTTTGTTTAGATGAGACTGGTTTAGCTTTTCTGCTAACTACAGCAGAAGTCGTTACTGAAATTCCTAAAGAAGAGAAAGAGCCTGCCATGGGAGGCTGCTTGTTTTAATTTCCTAGAATAATGCTCTATGATTATGAAATGTGATACAAGTAAGACTCAAAGCAGTGTTCTTTACTAACTTCAGAGAAGTCATTTGGAGAGAGGTCTCAAGTAAAGGCTGATGTTTAAGAACATTGTATCTATCAGTTACTGGCTTTGGTTCACAAAATTTGAAATATTTTACTGCTGTCATCATCCATGCCTACAGATAATATATTTTGCACTTTTGAGTAAAGACATTTGCACCTTCCTGATACTGGATGAAAGATCCATTTACCAATGTTCTACTTTCAACTTAAACTAATTGAGACATTTTTACTATTTTTGTGTTAAATTAGAATTTTAATGTTTGCCATCACTGGAAGGAAAGTTCAGAAATAGCCTTTCTGTGCAAAGACTAAAATTGTATAAAGAGTAAAGAAACAGTCACTTATGTGATGACATTTGTGTAATAAAGTGGTTTAAAGTAAAAAACAAACAAACAAACAATGTATTCCCATCTGACCAATTGTTTTCTATGAGTCTTAGTCTTTAACTTAAGCTAGTTCCACACTGAGGGCTTTTAATGCAAAAGCAGAGCTTTTAGCTTCTGTGGACAGAAACAGGCAATATAAATATCTTTCATACTAACAGTTCTGGAGCAGCTCCACAAAGGAGAGGTGAGTATGGGGTGCTTCTGACTGACTGGATGAGGTCTTGCTTTATTCCAAGACCACTAGGGACAGGAACCGTTTTAGCTTCCCTTAATTCTCTGTCTAGTTTTCTCTTGTCTCTTACATTGCATTTCAAATATTTTACTACACCCTGTCCTGTTCCTTATGAATGCTTGAAGTTGTCCATTAACTCTTGGTTGTAAGCTTTTCTCCCCTAATTCTTTTATTTTTAAAAATGTTGTACGTAGTCTATGATTTCTTTGCCTTTATATTTATTGCAGCATAGTCTTATGTGATCCATGACTGGTTCCTTGACACATCAACACTTTCAGGCTGCTTGAAACTGGATTTTGGCTAGGATATTTCTGGGTGCTTTCAATTTTCAGTATTTTCCCCCCTTGGTAACCAGGATGGTATTTCTGTTTTCATTTTGCCTAATGGTTTTATTTCCATCTAGCATCTTCATAAGAGGTATAGTCTCCTTTAACACATTCCACATCATCATCTTAACAAAAAGTATCAGTGCCAATTAATTTTTATAACTACTGATTTATAATATAACTTTAAATTAGATAATGATATTCTCTCATCTTTCATAATGTTTTTATCATTTCTCTTGAGAGTCTAGAACTTTTGTTCTTAAAAATTAATATTTTTAATTTTTGGTCTAGTTCTAAAAATACTCTTTAATGGTTTGACTGTTTTGGTACTAAATTTCAAAATTAATTTAGGTAATATTGTCATTTTATTATATTGATATAGTCCAACAATGAGCAGTGAATATCTCTCTAATTGTTTTCCCTCATTTATTTATATAAAAGTTGTTTTTCAATCGTGTCTTTATAAACTTTACACATGCATATGACTATATTGCACAATTTATATTTAATGGAATTTTAGTGCTCTTAAATCCTACAGACTTTTTTCTATTCCTTGTTTTATATTTGGTAGCTAGATGACACAGTGGATTGAATGGCGGGCCTGGGTTCAGGAATAACTATTCAAATTTGGCTTTAGATATTCAATACATGCATGACTTGGATTAAATCACTTAAACTCTGCTTACCTCAGATTCCTCATCTGTAAAATAGGATTATAATTATATCCATCTCCCAGCATTATTGTGAGAATCAAATGAAATAGTATTTGTAAAGTGCTTAGGACAGTGCCTGCCACATAGTAGGTACTATGTAAATGCTGGCTTTTATTATTTTCCTACTACGATTTTTAAAACCCCTGTGTTGTCTTTAGCATTTCCTGGTCACCTTGTCATACTCTGAGCTATATTGTCTTTTGTTTTGGTCTCATAAGATCTGCTACACTTTAAATTAATTTTATTGTTTCCATCTCCTCTATATGTTTTCTGCACATCTTCATCAGTTCCTTGAGATAATCCTCCCCCTTTTCTTCTTCATTAGAATTATTTCAGTCAGGAGGTAGCTTGGTAGCACAGTGAATAGAGCAGCAGCTCTGGAGTCAGGAGGACCTGAGTCCAAATCCAGCCTCAGACACTCAACACACACACAAAACTAGTCGTGTGACCTTGGGCAAGTCATTTAACCCCAATTGCCCTACATTCCCCCCTCTAAAGGTTAAAAAAAAAGAATTGTTTCAGTCAACAGCTTTGGGATTTAATTCTTGAGAGCTTTCAGTCACTTTTGGGTTAAATTCACCTATTGGATTTTAGGGTTTGATAGTTTATTCTTTTTAAGTATCTGTATATTTGTTCACTCCAAATCTAGAATTCCTGTTATACTATTTTTTATTTCTTTTCTTTCTTTATCATGAGTTCTAAAATGAAGCAGTTCTTTCAGATTCTAATTATTTCTATCTATACCACCAATTTCTCCTCAAGCATCAGAATTCTGCCAGGAATCACAATCTAATTGTTCTGGTGCCTTTATAGGAGCTCCCTCCTTCATTCCATCTCCCTCCTCCACCCTTCCCATGCCTAGATCTCTAACATTACCATTTGTGGAAATCTGTCTTTTTCTAGGCTGGCAATATTGCATGATGATAAGAGCACTTGACCTATAGTCAGGAAACCTGGGTTTAAATTGTACTTCCAAAATTTACAAATTTTATGACGGACAAATCCCTTCATCTTTCTAAGCCTGAGTTTTCTCATTTGTAGAATGTAGACAATGACACCTATAATATCTATGGGCAGTGAGGTGGAGCAGTAGATAGAGTGCCAGACCTGAAGTCAGAAAAACTAAACCTTCTGAGTTAAAATCTGGCCTCAGATGCCTACTTGCTGTGTGACCTTCGGCAAGTCACTTAATCTTGTTTGCCTTAGTTTTTTTTTTTTTTTTTAATAAGCAATTGGGGTTAAGTAACTTGCTCAAGGTTACACAGCCAGTTATTTCTGGGTGTGGTGCTGAGTATTTGAGCCCGGATTTGATCCAGGTCATCCCGACACTGGAGCTTATGCTCTTACTCGCTGAGCCACCTGGCCGCCCCTAAGCAATTGGGGTTAAGTAACTTGCTCAAGGTTACACGGCCAGGTGTTTCTGGGTGGGTGCTAAGTGTGTGAGCCCGGGATTTGATCCCCAGGTCTTCTCAACACTGGAGCCAGTGCTCTTACTCACTGTGCTACCTGGCCGCCCCTTGCCTTAGTTCTTAATCTGTAAAATGAGCTGGAGAAAGAAATGGCAAACCACTCCAGTATCTTTACCAAGAAAATCCCAAGTGAGGTCATGAAGAGTTAGACACAACTGAACAACATCCTCAACAAATAATATCTACCTCTCAGGGTTCTGTGTCATAAGGGTAGAGAAGTTAAGGAATGTAAAAATTTTTCATAGACTGCTTTAGCTAATATAATTTCTTGAGGGTAAGCACTGTGTATTGTTTATCTAATCTATATTCTCAGCTTCCAGTACAGTGTCTTGCATATAATAGTTACTTAGTAAATGTTTATATAATAGAATTGGATTGACTATAGTATCCATATTGAAGAGAGAGAAAAGTAAAGTCAGAACAAGGATTTAGTAGATTGATTAACAAACTATCAAGGAGCTGAAGATCATGGTGACTTCTAGAATTCATCAACCCCAATGGGTTACTGAAGTAGAGCAGATCATAGGGACTTTGTGAGGTTGAATAACTTCAAGATTAGGGTGTTGGGTCATTAATAATGAAGTAACTAAAGATGAAAGTAGAAGATAAACCACAAATCAGGCTTTGATTCATAGAGCAAGATAAGGAAATATCTGAAGATCACTAGATAATATCATGGTATCATCAAAGGACTCCCATTTTAAAGTAAGATTTCAAATATAAAGGGGCAGGGTTGGGGGGAAAGGGTTTACAGAATCGTTTCCTAAAAACATTATGGAAGAATAAAGCTATAGACAGAGAGAAAGAGGTAGAGATAAGATGGATAGAGATAAACAGAGGTGTCAGGTGAAAGAAATAGACAACTAGAAATGTGTCCTAGGTTTGCAGGACACAATGCATCAGGAAATTGAGAGGTAAACTGAAGGAACTTTCTAGCTGCATAACACGAAGTATTCAGAGTAGGCAGAAACTTCTAGAATAAAACTGTCCCAAAGTTCTAATTAAATATGAAGTATAGAAAACACTGCAGAGTAAAGAGGTCATTTTACAGCTTGGGTGATCAAGATCAGTTATGGTTTTACAGATTTAAGATTTTGATCTAGGTCTTGAAGGAAAGGGAAAATTTGAGTAGGCAAGGAGAACTAGGAAGGATAGTCTAAACAAAATGGGAAAGCTGGAGGCTATGATAGTCTAAGACACAGCATGGTGTAAGATAGTAAATAAAGCTATATGTAATAGCCTTCATCTCATTATAAAGGATAATAAGATAATATTTCAGGATACAAGTCTCTTTTTCTTTTGGTTGGAAATTTTTAACTGAGCGAAAGAGCTGTTGGGGGAATAAATTGGTTAGAAGTTGATGAGATCAGATGGATGCTTGCTTGTTGAAGTTCATTCTAGCTCATTTCTTACTAAGATCGCAACCAACAAAGACATTGATCTTTTCGATCATATTTTGTGGTTTCTGACTCCTGACTTCTTTTCCCCCCTCACCTGGGTTTGACAGAACCACACTTCCCCTTTAGCAGATGATCTTAAAGAATTGTCTGTGGTCACAAAGTCAGTATATGTCATAGATAGAGTTTAACCCTGCATCTTCTGAATTCTTTGTTTTTTTTTTGCCTTTTGGAGGGCAATTGGGGTTAAGTTAACTTGCCCAAGGTTACAGGGCTAGTTTTTTTGTGTGGGTGTTAAGTGTCTGAGGCTCGAACTGAACTCAGGTCCTCCTGACTCCAGGGCTGTCACTTTACTCACTGTGCCACCTAGCCACCCCTCAATCTTCTGAACTCTTAACCTAGTATCTATTCAGCACTCCACAATACATCTGAGTAAGAAGAAAGGGCTTCTGTTAATTGACCTAATTTGATAGTGTTGAAGTTTGGTAGATACTAGTACACAGGATTGATGCCTGCTTGAGATCTTTCTGTAGGTCAGTATTTGGTGAAGAAATCATGCGGCAGAGCCTAGAGGGAGAAGAAAGAAAGAAAGGAAACAAGAATGTATGTAGTGCTTACTGTGTCATGGGCTCTGCTAAGTACTTTGGTAACTAGTATCTCATTTGATCCTCATAATAGCCCTGTGAGATAGTTGCTATTATTATCCACATTTTACAGTTGAGGAAGCTGAGACAGACAGAGGTTAAGTGACTTGTCCAGGGTCAAACAACTAATTTGAAATTGAACTGAGATCTTCCTGACTCCAGGTCCAATACTCTTATGTACTCACCACCAGCTGCCTATTAAGGGAATTACAGAATTCTAAAGGAATTACAGAAGCAAAATTTGATTTTTATCCCCTGAACATTTGGTCTAAACCCTATTTCTGGAGCCTTTGTGTGAGTGTCACTGTGGATCAGTACAGGTAGGTGCTATATTTTCTCATAGCCATTTAACATACAAATTAAATGTTTTCAAAGTTGTGTGATTGACCATCCACTCAACTGTATTTTAAAATTCCTGAATGCCCCTGTTGGGGTGTTTATATTCATGTTTTGAGTTATTATTGAGTTGTAGGAAAATAGTTTCAAAGTGATCTTTTCATTTCACTTGACTACCAATAATGAAATAATCACAGTGACAATTTCATTAGCTCTAATAGGTCACTTAGAGCATCAAGTGTGAGCTCTTGTTATTCCTTTCATTGCATTTTCCCCAACCCCCAAATCACAAACTTAGAAAGGCTGTCACCATGTCACAATATGATGGAAAACAACAGGATGTGTTACACCTTTTTCACCAACACTTTTTTTCTTGAGTGGCATATATTTTCACATCACTCAGAGCCCAGCAGGCCTAAATGTTTTCTAACCCTGGATGAGAATCCCCACAAAGGAACTTGCTTTGCATTAGGCACATATGTAATGTATAAATACAGCATTAAGTAATGGAAGTTATTTCCCAGTCTACTCCTGGAACACTTTCTGAGTGAGGCCTTCCAGATTTTCAAGGGTCTGATACCATCCGCTCATTGGCAATTCTTGCTGCTTTGTTGTTCTGAAGTTTTATATGTGACAACCTGAAGACATTATTTTTAGAGAGAAATGACCCCATGGTTAAATGAGAGGCATTTTACCTGTCAAGATTGGGGATGTAGAGTTATGTGTTTTTACTGCAACAATTGCTGACACCATTAACACTTGAAATCAAAAAGAGAATAGCGTTCCTTGTAGACCTTTGGTTGCTTCAGAAAGAACAAGATAGATTTATCCTTCCAAAGTTCTCCTTTCCCTATCGCTAATTAGATATAGAACTCTATTGCTTGTAAAATACTATCTGAACAACTCAGACACTTCTCTCCAGTGACTAAGAGTCAACCAGTGACTGGAAACAGATGGAAGACATTGCAATGTTCTAACAACTAGAAACTGTACAAGCATTTTAGCCACTGTGAAACAATAAATTAAAATTCAAAAATGTTTTCTGATAAAATAAATGATGACATTTCCAAAAGCAGAATAGATGATACCCACAATTAGTAAGTAGGTTTCCTTGCTGAAATGTTTTATTTGAAAAGTGCTTGATATCTTATATGTCTGAATACTTGAAATTTCCCATGTAAGGAAAAAGCTTGGGCAGCATCACATTCATTGTACTTTGTTTTTATAGTTTGGGTCATGGGTTTGCACTGATCCAGCCTCACTATATCCTCTTGTCCCATTGTAATGAATCTGAAAGATGGCTGTTCAGGGTAAGGGTTTAATTTGTGCCCACAGAATAGTATTTCTTGTTGCAAAGCAGATTGGCTCAGATGGAAAGCAACCTATGAACTTTCTCTAAGTAGTCAAACTAAACATTCCTTACCATTGTAAAAAATCCTAATAGCAAAGCTTTATTATATTAACTATCCATCTGGAAACACTGAGCCACAAAAAACAGAATGATTTGCCTGAGGTCAAGAAGTCACTGGTAGAGTGAAGACGTAAATCCTCATTTCTCACTGTATGCTCTAGTGTAGAGATTCTTAACCTGGGATCCATGGACTTTCATAGAGTCAGTGAACTTGTACGGGAAAATATTGCATCTTCATTTTTACTAATCCCTAAGAGAACTTAGCATTTCATGTATTTTATTTAAAAACAATATTACAAGAAGGGGTCTATGATACACAAAAAGGTCAAGTATATGATTTTGAATTAGAGAACTTGCTTTCAAAATTTAGAATTTAAAATTTATTCTGCTGTTTCTTATAACCATTTTAAGACTATTAGTGAAATACTTATTTTTCTCCTCTGAGGACCTATCTCTAGTAGCAGTCACCATCAGCAATATGTATATTCCTCATTGTGAAAACAGTTGAGGCAATGTGATATTTATACTTCATGGATCCTGTTGTAAAATTTATGTATTTGACTTCTATATATGTTTAAAGGTAGAAATCCTCTAAGGATTAAACATAAGTCTGTTTCCCAGTCCAGCTTTGCCACATCTAAGTGCCCCTGTTGCCATTGTTTTCTGTTAGTTTCTAGGCTACTGATTTGGGTTCACCAGTTGACAATTTAGGTTCACTTTGTCACTCCATGTTGTCGAGCCATCTGACATATGGCATCAAAAAGGCTACGTGTTAGGACATCTGGCAATTATTGATTGAACCTCATTTTAAATCAGTGTTTAAGAGGTCATTGTCTTCATATCTTGTTACCAGTTCCAAACTGCCCTTTTCCCTTCATACATGCCCATGTGGTTTATTGTAGCAAAAGCCTCTCTTGATGATGATTTGTTTCCTCTCCTTATTTGACTTAAAAAAATCAATTCTCAAGCATGGTTTGATACAGCACATATAGATATGGTACACTGTAGTGACTGCACTCATTAGATATTTTGCAGCAAAAAAGAAATGGAACTATTAAGTCCATTAGTGATTCTTACTGTCCCAGAAACTAGTGAGCCATATGTTAGTAGCAAATATTTTGTCCACAAATGACATTCAACTCCCTGACTAGCTAAGAGAATACATACCTGTATGCAAATATGCTTTAGTGAAGATGGGGTGAAAAAATGAAAACTCATTTACATTATATTTGGATGAAGTGGAAAAGATGCTCAGAGGACATAAGTTTGAATCTCAACCTTGCTACTTATTACCTTGGTGTAACAGCAAACACTCTAGCATACCCAGGATGGCTGCTAGCACAGGTTCTTTGATCTAAAGGAAAGCAACTTTAAAGTGGTTGACAATCTTTAATTAGACATACGTGTACACATAAACATGTATATATACACATGCACATACCCATATATGTATATATGTGTTTGTGTGTACACACACACATATACACACAGTTGGTCAAGTCATTTCACCTTAATGGGTCTTAATCTCCTCATATGTAAATTGAGACAGTTACACTAGGTGATCTAAGGTCCCATTGAGTTCCAAATGTTTAATTTTATCACTTGGCAAGACTAAGTACTGACTTTTTGTTTTGTTTTGTTTTTTTGGAGGGCAATTGGGGTTAAGTGGCTTGCCCAGGGCCACAAGGCTAGTTTTTGTGTTAAGTGTCTGAGGCCGGATTTGTACTCAGGTCCTTCTCACTTCAGGGATGGTGCTCTATTCACTGCCCCACCTAGCTGCCCAGTACTGACTTTTTCATAATTGAAAGGCTTGTTTCTATGTTTCTAGACTTAATTTTGGGACTAATAGTTTAAATCACCTTGGTAAAAAAATAATTGATTCATCTTGCTAATATAGTTCTCGTTGAGGGAAAGAATGCTTTCATTTTTTTTTTTTTTTGGTATATCCACTGTTCCTAGCACAGTGCCTGGCATATAGTAAAAACTTTATAAATACTTGTTATTTGATTAATGACTTTGATATTTATAAGAAAGGTGATATGTAAGTAAATAACCTGCTCTCTAATATTGCCATCCCTTACTATCCTGTTTCGTTTTTTTCCAGTGTTTGACCCGATTGTGGACAATTGAAAGGTGATAGAAAAACACATTTAAACAAATCACAGTGGGAAGGTGGCAGACATTTGTATCTATCTTCTCTTCCCTCATAGACCATAAACTCTACCAGGTCACAGAGTATTCCTTTTATATTATCTTTTCTTCTCCAAAATGTCTACCTAGTGAACTTGGCACCCAGTAGGAATTCATTATATGTCAGATGATTCTAGATGATAACTAGTTTCTTAGTATATCTAACATTCTTGATAGCCATCACGTTGGACAGAGGAAAATAAAATAAAGGTGTCTCAGGGGACATTTAAGGTAATCATGCAAAGTGGGTAAAATAAAGGTACCTGAGAATGGGCCATGAATAATGTTTCTAGCTTCCTCATCAAGAAATCTTGCCCCCTACACCTTTTAATGCTACTAATAATGTGCATTTAAATACTTGACATTTACAGAGTAGTTTTTTTTAAGGGTCAAGCAGATCAGAGAATTACCAGTTAAGAAAATATCACCCAATAGATAAACAAAAACCTTCTGCTTCCTTAGCAGGTTGAGAACAAGGTAAGATAAAAGAATGAACTCTAGATGACAGCTTTATATTGTTCATTTTAAATATAGGTGCTGCTGTAATCCAGGTTTCCAGCCAAAGATAGAAATTTTTTTACATCACTCTCCTAACTGATTAAGAAAATTTGAGAACTTTAAAGAGGAGAAACATTTTTCATTTTATCTTGGAGCAAGACACATATGGTTCTAAGATCTCTTTAGGTCAATTCTAAGGAGAAAGACTTTCTTGGAAATATCTGGGGGGCATCAAGGTCCTCTACATTTTCCTGATTTACATTCTCTCTAGAGAATTTGGGGAATTTTCACTTGGGTAAAATTGAGGTCATTCTCTTGGTTGAACAAGATCTCATCTAGCTCTAAGAGCTTATTCATTCTTGTACATTTTCTGACATATTTTAATCCATAGAATCTCTCTGATTTATGTTTGCTATCTGCTTGAATAAATGGACACCATTCATTATTTCACACACATGAGTGTGTGCGTGTGTGTGCATGTGTGTGCATGTCCATGTGTGTAATTTGTATTGGAAAGAAATATCAAGCTTTGGGGTATAGGCTTGGGGTAACTTTCTTCCTTTAATTAATAGTCAAAAGAAGAGTGGATCTTTGTTCTAAATCAGTAGTGTCCCTAGATAAGCAATACTAAAGGAGGGTAGATAAGTATAATTCTATTATACACTTTCCTCAGACAAAAGTTGAGAGGACTTATGACTTTGTATTCTGCTCCCCTCAGTACAGTACATAAAGTCTCCTTTGGAGAGGAGTGGGAAATATTGCAGATATATCTATCAATACTTCCTTTTAAATCACCTCTTCATGTGTTTGGACATCCATTTGGTCATACACACTTCTTACATGGACAAAACAAGCCTTACAATGCTAGGAATGGGAAAGGTATAATGAAAGTAACCACACTGAAGGAAATCCCCCTTACCTCCTCTTTAATACCTTTCATTGAAATGATCAGAGAGTGGATTTGGATTTAAATGGTCTTCTAATATTCTTTAAACTTCTCTTGCAAGATAAAGTACAAGCTATAACTTTTATTTTTTGTGCTATCAAAATGGAAAAGAATTTTTTTTTGGAGTTGTTGAGGTCCTCTAACATTGCTATAGAATTGTGTTCTTCTGTTTCATCAGCATCAGGTCAGTGAAGTACAATGGAGGTCTTTGGGGCTGATGTCAATAAGGGTATTTATGGGCCAGTGCCTCCACAAATTGAACAGCTGTTACAGTGTTCCATCTTTCAATCAGTTTTTTTTCTCTTAGTAGTATTTTATTTTTCCAATTACATGTAAAGATAGTTTCAACATTCACTTTTGTAAGATTTTGAGCTCCAAATTTTTCTCCCCCTCTCCCCTCCTCTCTTTCACTCTCTCCCTTCTTTCCCCAAGACAACAATCAGATATAGGTTATACATATACAATCATGTTAAATGTATTTCCACATTAGTCATGTTATGAAAAAAGAATCAGAAAAGGGAAAAACCATGAGAAAGGAAAAAAAAATTAAATTGCACAAGCAAAACCAATGCAACCAAGATAAGAAGGAAAGTAATAAACTGGGAAACAATTTTTACAGTCAGTGTTTCTGATAAAGGCCTAATTGCTAAAATATATAGAGAACCAAGTCAAATTTATAAGAACACAACTCATTCTCCAATTAATAAATGGTCAAAAGTTTAGAAAAGGCAGTTTTCCAGTGGAAAAAAAATAAAGCTACCTATAGTCATATGAAAAAAAATAATGCTCTACATCACTATATCACTATCACTAATGCAAATTAAACCAACTTTGTGATATCATCTTACACCCATCACATTGGCTAATATGACAGAAAAGGAAAATGATAAAATGTGGGAGAAGATGTGGGAAAATTGGAACACTAATACATTGTTGGCAAAGTTGTTAACTGATCAACCATTACGGAGAGCAATTTGGAACTATGCCCAAAGGGCTATCAAACTGTGTGAACCCTTTGATCTGGCAATACCACTACTAGGTCTATATCCCAAAGAGGTCACTGAAAAGGGGAAAAGGACCCACATGTACAAAATATTTATAGAAGCTCTTTTTTTGAGACACAGAGGCAGGCCCGTAAGGGGCCTGATCAACTAAGAGGGCAAGTCTTCCCACCAGCCACAAGGGCCACTACTAGGCCTATCGCAAAAGGACTGGGACTGGAAAGAGCAAGGTAAGAAGCAAATACAGGGGCCCCTGTCCTGGACAGCAAACACTTCTGGGGCTACCACTTCATGGCCCAGAAATAAAAAAAAAAGCCCATTTCAGGACCTCCAAAGACCACGATGACAGAGTGAAACTCACTTGCTCCAAACCCTCCCTCTGACCCTGAAAACATAGTAACTTTTGCCCCAGGGTAAAACCCTCTATAGTAAAGGCTTGAGATCCTAGAGGAAGGGAATGGCTAGGACCTTGCCTCAAAATTGGTAGAAAGCAGACTACAAAGACAAAGACTCTGGAGTTCTACCATCCTCAGAGGGAGGAACCAAACTCAGAGGGAGACAATGTGGACTCCACACCCAAAACTGAAACTTCAACAGGAAATGGGTCCCAAGCACAGAAGGCTCTCCTAGATGAGATCAAAAGGAACTTTGAAAACAAAATGAGAGAGATAGAAGAAAAAATGAATATTTCTCTCAAAACCAAAATAGCAGAATTAGAAAAACATTATAATGAGGAAAACATCTCTCTAAAAAGGAAAGTATATGACATGGAAAAGGAGCTCCAAAAATTAACCAAGGAAAATGATTTGCTAAAAACTAGAGTCAACCAAATGGAAAGAAATAACTCTATGAGGCACCAAGAATTACTGAAGCAAGGGGAGGCCAGGTAGCACAGCAAGTAAGAGCACTGGCTCCAGTGTCACATGACCTGGAGATCGAATCCCAGGCTCAGACACTTAGCACCCACCCAGAAACACCTGGCCATGTAGCCTTGAGCAAGTTACCTAACCCCGATTGCTTAAAAACAAAAAGAATTAGTCAAGCAAAATGACAAGAATGAAAAATTAGAAAAAGAGGTAAATACCTCAAAGAAAAAGTAACTGACCTGGAAAACAGATCCAGGACAGATAATCTGAGAATCAGAGGCCTACCAGAAAATTATGAAAAAATGAGCCTGGACAACGTTCTCCAAGAGCTCGTTCAGGAAAACTGCCCTGAGATTCTAGAACCTGAGGGTAAAATAGAAATCGAGAGAATACAGCGGACACCTGCCAAAAGAGATCCCAAACTGAGAAGTCCTTGAAATGTTGTGGTCAAACTCCAGAACTACCAGATAAAAGAGAAAATACTTCAAGCAGCCAGAAAGAAACAATTCAAATATCAAGGGTCCACAGTAAGGATTGCACAGGATTTGGCAGCCTCTACACTGAAAGATTGGAGGCAGAGGAATACAATTTTCTGGAAGGCAAAAGAGCTCGGGTTACAACCAAGAATCACATACCCAGCGAGACTGAGCATATTCTTCCAGGCAAAGAGATGGTCATTCAATGATATAACAGAGTTCCAGACCTTCTTGATAAAAAAGCCAGAACTCAATGGGAAATTCAACCTCCAATTATGAGATACAACAGTGGCTTAGAAAGGTAAACAAGGAAAACACACACACACCCTGCTATTTGATAAGAGCAAACTGGTTATAGACAAGTAGAGGGTATGAGTATAAAATACACAAAATGATGATTAAAAAAAATCTTATTAAGGGCTACAAAGTGACTGCAATGGAAGAAAGGGAATGGATGAAGTGAAAAAGGGTAAATTATGCCACACATAGAGACATAAAAACTGTATAGCAGAGGAAAAGAAGGGAGGGAGTTGGGAATCATATGGGCTTTTCCCTCATTGGTTCTGGTACAAGGAGAGAATAACAACCAGTTAAGCACAGGACTCTAAGGAGAAGAAACACAAAAAGTATCATTTTAGAGGGAAAGAGGGGAGGGAGAGGAGATTTGTTCCTGTCACTCTTGGTGCGAAGAAGAAATAACATTCATTAAGTATAAAAATATCCTACAGGCAGTAGGAGGGGTAAAGGGTTATGAAAGGGGGGTGGCAGTGGTTTGTATGGAGGGAAGAAGTAAGGGGAAATGGGAGGAAAAGGGAGGGGTGCTGATAAGGGAACACTGAGGGAAGCTGTGGTCAAAAGGAAAATTATTAAGGGGCGAAGGGAGAAGGGTGGGAAAATATGAACATTAACAGGGGCAGGAATAGGATGGAGGGAAAGAAATAGATAACAATCATAACTGTAAATGTGAATGGAATGAACTCTCCCATAAAATGGAGACGTTTAGCAGAATGGATTAGAAATCATAATCCTACAATATGCTGTTTACAAGAAACACATCTGAAACAGAGGGATACACACAGGGTAAAGGTAAGAGGCTGGAGTAAAATATATCATGCCTCAGCTAAAGTAAAAAAAGCAGGGGTAGCAATCCTTATCTCAGATAAAGTAAAAGCAAAATTTGACCTAATTAAAAGAGATAAGGAAGGAAACTATATCCTGTTAAAAGGAACCATCAAGAATGAAGCAATATCATTACTTAACATATAAGCACCAAGTGGTGTAGCATCCAAATTCCTAGAGGAGAAGGTAAAGGAATTAGAGGAAGAAATAGATAGCAAAACTATACTAGTGGGAAACCTTAATCTCCCTCTCTCTGAACTTGATAAATCCAACCTCAAAATAAACAAGAAAGAAGTTAAGGAGGTGAACAGGATTTTAGAGAGGATAGGTATGATAGATCTCTGGAGAAAACTGAATGGGGATAAAAAAGAATATACTTTTTTCTCAGCGGTTCATGGAAAATACTAAAAAATTGACCACATTCTAGGGCATAAAAGCCTCACAATTCTATGCAGTAAGGCAGAGATATTAAATGCATCCTTCTCAGATCATGATGCAATAAAAATTATATGCAATAAAGGGCCAGGGAAAGACAGACTAAACTAATTGGAAATTAAATGATTTAATCCTAAAGAATGAGTGGGTCAAACAAGAAATTATAGAAACAATCAGTAATTTCATTCAAGACAATGATAATAATGAGACAACATATCAAAATTTGTGGGATACATTGAAGGCAGTTCTTAGGGGAAGTTTTATATCCCTGAGAGCATACGTGATTAAATTAGAGAAAAGGGAGCTCAACGAATTGGGCATGCAATTAAAAAACCTAGAAAAAGAAGAAATTGAAAATCCCCAATTAAATACTAAATTAGAAATATTGAAAACCAAAGGAGAGATTAATAAAATTGAAATTAAGAAAACTATTGAATTAATAAATAAAACCAAGATCTGGTTTTATGATAAAACCAACAAAATTGATATTTAGTCAATAGAAAAAAAGAAAGAAGAAAACCAAATTATGAGTATCAAAAATTAAAAGGGTGAATGTACCTCAAATGAAGAGGAAATAAAAACAATAATTAGGAATTATTTTTCCCAATTGTATGCACGTAAATTTGACAATCTTAGGGAAATGGATGAATATTTACAAACATTCAAGTTGCCCATATTAACTGAAGAGGAAGTAAATTACTTAAATAATCCCATCTCAGAAAAAGAAATTGAGCAAGCCATCAGTCAACTTCCTAGGAAAAAATCTCCAGGGCCAGACAGATTAACTAGTGAATTCTATCAAACATTTAAAGAACAATTGATTCCAATACTGTACAAACTATTTGGGAAAATTCATGGAGTCCTACCAAATTCTTTCTATGACACAAATATGGTACTGATACCTAATCAGGAAGAGATAAAACAGAGAAAGAAAATTATAGACCTTTCTCCCTCATGAATATAGATTCAAATATTCTAAATAAAATACTAGCAAAAAGAATACAGCAACTTATCTCAAGAATAATACACTTTGATCAGGTAGGATTTATTCCAGGAATGCAAGGATGGTTTAATATTAGGAAAACCATCAGTATAATTGATCATATCAACAAGAAAACTAGCAGAAACCACATGATCATCTCAACAGATGCAGAAAAGGCTTTTGACAAAATACAACATCCATTCCTATTAAAAACACTAGAAAGTATAGGAAAAAATGGAGCCTTCCTTAAAATAATAGGTAGCATCTATTTAAAGCCATCAGCAAGTATTATATGTAATGGGGAGAAGCTAGAAGCATTTCCCATAAGATCAGGGGTGAAACAAGGGTGTCTACTCTCACCCCTCTTATGCAATCTGGTACTAGAAATGTTATCAGTAGCAATTAGAGAAGAAAAAGAAATCAAAGGAATCAAATTAGGCAAAGAAGAGACCAAGCTATCACTCTTTGCAGATGATATGATGATACACTCAGAGAATCCTAGAGAATGAAGTAAAAACTACTTGAGACAATAAATAAATTTGGCAAAGTTGCGGGATATAAAATAAACCCACATAAATCCTCGGCATTCCTATATATTTCCAATGAGATTCAACATCAAAAGATAGAAAGAGAAATCCCTTTTAAAGTTACGGTAGACATTATAAAATATTTGAGAATCTACCTGCCAAAACAAACCCAGGACCTCTATGACCACAACTACAAAACATTTTTCATACAAGTAAAATCAGATCTAACTAATTGAAAAAAATATAAATTGCTCGTGGCTGGGTCGAGCTAATATAATAAAAATGACAATTTTACCTAAATTAAATTATATATTTAGTGCCATGCCAATCAGTTTACCAAAAAACTACTTTATATAGCTAGAAAAAATAGTAACAAAATTCATTTGAAAGAATAAACGGTCCAGAATATCAAGGAAATTAATGAAAAGAAATGCTAGGGTATGTGGAGTAGCTATGCCAGATTTCAATCTGTATTATAAAGCAGCATTCATCAAAACTACTTGGTACTGGCTGAGGAATAGAGGAGTGGATCAATGGAATAGATTAGGCACCCGAGATTCAGAAGTCAATCACTATAGTAATCTATTGTTTGATAAACCCCCAGACCCTGGTTTTTGGGATAAAAACTCACTATTTGACAAAAACTGCTGGGAAAACTGGAATATAGTATGTCAGTGTAGCAGCAAGCACCTGGCTTCCCCAGGGTGTCTGCCAACACAGGTTCTTAGATCTGCTTTGTTAAAGGAAAGCAACTCAAAATGGGTTAACAAGCTTACTTTAATCAGTCAGACATATATCGTTTACCTTATTCAGGGGAAAATGTCAGCACCCCGAACTTCAAAGTATACAGGCAGAATTATCAAGACAAACAGATCTAGTAGACAGATTTCAAACTGTCCAACCATTACATCCATACCCAGTCAACATCTGGGTTTTCACATCTGGGTTTTTCAAAGCTGGGAGAGGGGGGCGGGGCTCTGGACAATGGCTTCCCAGAATTTCATCTGATCTCATCACAGAACACTTCTCAAAGTGAGCCCCCAAAACAAAGCTACACATCAGAGCTTATATAGCCTTCTCCTGGCTCAGAGAATGTAACAACCTTTTGGACCCACTGACCAATCAAAAAGTTTCTACTGAAAAACAAGCCTCCCACCCCAGGCTTCAGGTGCACTTTAGCCTAGTGTAGCAGCAAGCACCCCAAGCACATCCTCAGGGTTTGCTGCCCATACAGGTTCTTGGATCTGCTTTGTTAAAGGAAAGCAACTCAAAATGGGTTAACAAGCTTACTTTAATCAGTCAGACATATATCGTTTACCTTGTTCAGGGGAAAAAGGTCAGCACCCCAAACTTCAAAATATACAGACAGAATTATCAAGACATTAACAGATCAAGTAGACAGCTTTCCAAACTGTCCAACCATTACATCCATACCCAGTCAACATCTGGGTTTCCACATCTGGGTTTTTCAAAGCCGGGGGACTCTCAACAACGGCTTCCCAGAATTCAGATCAAATCACAGAACACTTCTCAAAGTGAGTCCCAAAACAAAGCTACACACCAGGGCTTATATAGCCTTCTCCTGGCTCAGAGAATGTAACAACCTTATTGACTCACTGGCCAATCAAGAAGATCTACTGAAAAACAAGCCTCCCTCCCCAGGCTTCAGGTGCATTTTAACCTAGGGGCAGGGAAGATCTTCCAAATTTGCATTCCCATTACACCTAGGGGCAGGGAAGATCTTCCAAATTTGCATTCCCATTACAGTGAGAAATTGGGTATAGACCATTATCTAATACCATATACCAAAATCAAGTCTAAATGGGTGCATGATCTAGATATAAAATTTAATACCATAAGCAGTCTCCTAAAACAAGGAATAGTTTACCTATCAGACTTGTGGAGAGGGAAAGACTTTATGACTAAACAAGAATTAGAGAATATTATAAAATGTAAAATGGATAATTTTGACTACATGAAATTGAAAAGCTTCTGTACAAACAAAGCCAATGTAACCAAGATTAAGAGGGAGGTGGGAAATTGGGAAAGAATCTTACAAACTGTGTCTCTGACAAAGGACTCATTTCTAAAATATACAGAGAATTGAGTCAAATTTATAAGAATACAAGTCATTCCCCAATTGATAAATGGTCAAAGGATATGAACAGGCAGTTTTTAGAGAAAGAAATTAAAGATATCTATAAGCACATGAAGAAATATTCTAATTCACTATTGATTAGAGAAATGCAAATCAAAACAAATCTGAAGTACCACATCTCACCAATCAGATTGGCTAAGATTACAAAACAGGAAAATGACAAATGCTAGAGAGGATGTGGGCAAATTGGAACTCTAATGCATTGCTGGTGGAGTTGTGAACTGATCTAGCCTTTCTGGAGAGCAATCTGGAATTATGCCCAAAGGGCTATAAATACTTTCATACCCTTTGATCCAGCAATACCACTCCTAGGGTTATATCCCAAAGAGATCATGGAAATGGGAGAAAGACCCATACGTAGACAAATGTTTATAGCAGCTCTTTTTGTGGTAGCAAAGAATTGGAAATTAAGGGGGTGCCCATCAATTGGGGAATGGCTGAAAAAGTTATGGTATATGCATGTTATGGAATACTGTTGTGCTATAAGAATTGAGGAGCAGACAGTCTTCATATTTACCTGGAGAGGCTTATACAATCTGATGCTGAGTGAGAAGAGTAGAACCAGGAGAAATTTGTACACAATTACAGACACAATGTATGTGTGATGACCAACTTTGACAGACTGGACTCTTCTCAACAATGCAGTGATATGAGTCAATCCCCAAAAACTCATGATGGAGAGAAATATGTGCATCCAGAGACAGAAGTAGAAAGAACCAAGTTTATATCCAGGTGGAAGCAAAATACCTGATCTTTCTCCTTCTCTTATTTGGTTTTATGTCCTCTTTACTATTTTTCATTCCAGCTGATACAATCCATCTTTATAACCTGACTAATGTATAATGTGAAATAAAAAAAAAAGAAAATGATCTGGAGAAGGAAATGGCAAGCCACTCTAGTATCTTTGCCAAGAAAACCCCAAATGGGGTCACAAAGAATCCGACATGACTGAAACAACAGAACAACAAAAATTTCTGACCTATTTGTCCCTTCATAAACAACCTGGTGCTTTCATTCTCAGGAGCTCCCCACATCAATGCCAAATTTAGTCCACTGTGGCTCAGAGCTTGGGAGCTCAAAAGCTGCAATAGCCTTAGCCTCTCAGGCACTAGGAACTACAGGTGCCCCACACCAGCAGCAAAACCTCTTATCAAGGAATTTCTAGTTTAACAGGGAGGTATAAGATATACCAAACAAATAATAACATAATAAAAAGTCAAAGAATATGCCAAGCAAAGTGCCATGGTAGTTGATGACATCTCTTTTGATTCTAGGTTCTTTGGGCCCAAGGTCTGTCTTTGTTCAATCAATCCCTAGTACCTAGGAAAGTGCCTTCCCTGTAGTAATTGTCACTTAGCTGTGCTTAAACTGAATAGAAGGAGATATGATTTTTAGTCAGGAGAGGAGGAAGAGAAGGATTAGGTAGTGATCACTTTAAAGTTGCTTCTAGCTCTAGGACAGAGATTTTTGACTTTTTTCCCCCATAATTCTAAAGCATTTTCTTGAGAAGGAGTCCTTCTGCCTCTGGTCCCCTTCTCAGAATGTTCCTAAATGAATAGAAATAAAATTTATAGGATTTCAAAGGAAAAAAAAAAAGAAGCTCCTTTTTTTGGTAGCAAAAAATTGGAAATGGAGGAGATGCCCATCAATTGGGGAATGGATGAGCAAGTTGAGTCTGTTCCTTTGTCCTTTTCAGTTCTATGTGCAGGCAGTAAGATTCCTGGACCTGGATTTAAGCCATGGTGACCTTGGAGACAAGATTCTAGGCAATCTTCTGCTCCAAGCCAATCAACCAAGCCCCGGGGGGGAGGGGGAGGGTTGTACTTCAAACTTGGTGGGACTGATGCTACAAATAACTGAGTTAAATTGCAAACATAATCTGCCTCACCTCCCCAGACACTGAGCCAGTATAAGGGGAAGGGGTCATATTGCCCAGGTATTGAGGGAGGATGTAAATATATTTGTTTTTCCAAGTAAATATTACTACATATAAACTAACCTAAGTGGTTAATATGGAACAAGGGTGCAGAGATCCCCTAAAATTGTGAGAACACAATTGTATTGAGCAGATAGTAGAGATTGGATATTCCCCATCCCCTTTAGGATATTGGGAAGAGGTGAAATGTAACATGCCTGACTCTTTGACGGTGGAACTCAGAGGAAT
Organism: Petaurus breviceps papuanus; assembly: GCF_028583685.1. NCBI lineage: Eukaryota > Metazoa > Chordata > Mammalia > Diprotodontia > Petauridae > Petaurus > Petaurus breviceps. The sequence continues at coordinate 2,363,657 of NW_027185890.1, forward strand.
TACTCTTCCCAATGATATATAATCTTGTGAAAGAGGATCCTTGTAAGTGTGAATACATTTGTTGATTTAGGAATGTATTGTACTGCCAATGCAATACCCAAGACAGTTGCTTTAAATATGCATGCTTATTTCCACGGTAGATTCACAAAATATAATCAACTCTCTTCCTCAAAGACAAAGTCAAAATATTTATTTGGAACATCATTAGGATACCAGGAGGTAAGATTTAACAAGATACTCATCACTAATCCAGGGAGTGCTGACATCTTAAGCCTTCCTTCTGCCAGGCCTCCCCACAACACCAAGTTCCCCTAGGCAAGTTCCTCCCTCTGCCCACTCAAGCTTGCTTCTCTCTGCTTTGCTTCACTCTCCCTCTCTCCTCCTTGGGCAAGCTCCTGCCACACTGGGCTCCATGTGGCTCAGGCTGTGAGCTGGGCCAGAGTTCAAAGTGGTTCACACAGGCCTATTAATGGGTGGGGAAGAGCTTCCTATTACATCAACATTACATGGATTTAGCTGAGTTCCTATGAAGCTTATAATCCTTTAACCTAAATTCAGCATAGTTTAGACCTGTGACTTTACCAATGCAATAGGCTCCAGGTGAGGAAAATCCCTCTCCCAATGCAGATAAACATTTGTTGTACAACTTAACTTTAGAGGGTTGCTGTAGCCCTAGGATGTTAAATGACTTCATGATGGTCACATGGCCATGAGTTGTCAGAAATAGGACTTGATCTCAGGTTATCCTGACTACAAGGCTATAACCTTATCCACTATGATAAACTTGACATGATGTTGTAGTACTGCTCAGTTTTCCTGTGTTTTTCCTTTGTTTCTTGGTTACTGTACTTGGAATCATCTCTATGTATGCCAAGGGAGAGTGATTTCCACTGTGCATGAGAACATCTGTACTTACACTTTTATTTCATGGTTGAGATGAAACATATGTAGACAGCCATTTCAATTAACATCCTTGAGGATTACAAGTGCTCATGGGAAAGCTATCTGCAGCACAGATCTGGGGTTGGAGGGAGGCAGGCAGCAACAACAGCTGATGACCTTAAATAGCACTCAGTATCTACCTGCACAACACACTTCTTTAAGGCTTCCTGGTGATCTAAATGGTTTTATTTATGATTTTAGGGGGTCCATATTGGAGAGAGGTATTAACAGGAAGGTCATGCAAAGCCTCTTCTTTGAGCAATGATCACCTCATTAAAGTAATGGATTTTATTTCACAAAGTTCAGTCACTTTTTTTCTTTCTTCAATTATGAGTACAAAACCAGTCTTTGGTGATTGGATCAAGGTTATGTCATTTTTAAGTCAGAAATAGTTTTACCAGGACAGTTGAGTTCTGGCTTTGTTTTTTGTCTAGCAGTACGACCCTGCAAGTCAAATGAATACTCTGAGGCTCAGTTGCCTCATATGAAGCTATGTGGTATAGTAGAAACACCACTGGATTTACTTAGAGCATCTGTGTTCAAATCTTTCCTCTTCCAGGTACTACTACTTCTACTACCAGTGTGATCTTGGGTAAGTGGCTTAACCTAACTGGATCACAATTTTCTCAACTATAAGATGAAGGGGTTGAATGATCTCTGAGGCCATCTTTCAACTATGTCTGTAATCCTACAGTCTGTTAAATGGCACGCATAACATGTTCATCACTTGCCTCCCAGCGTTTGGTGAGAATAACATGAAATAATGCATGCAAAGCTCTGTGTAAATGTGTGTGAATCATTATGTAGATAGCTAATCTTGTCTTCTTGTTTTATTTCCTTTTGCTTTGGCCTGCTTCACTATTTATCTTTTTTACATTAATTTAGAAATGACTAAGAGTTCTATATTGTCATTCCAGTCTACTTGCCTTTTAGAATTTTAGAATCTCATAGTTGAAAACAACTTGCAAATTCATTTAGTCCACCTTGCCCCTTTAATGTATTCATGAGTGCCTACTACAATATTCTAAGTCTCTAATCTTTGCTTAACTACTTTCAGTGACAGAGATCTGATAACATCACAGAGTAAACGTTTCCATTTTGGGACAATTGTGATTATTAAGAAAGTCCTTCTTTATATTGAGCTAAATCTGCCTTCCTGAATAGCTTAGTCCTAAGCTATTTCCATTGGAACCAGATGGAATAAATCTATACATTTTTTATATATGACAACCCTCCAAATTATTTGAAGCCAACATTTATGCCTCCCCAAATATCCTCTTCTTCAAGCCTCCAGTTTCTTCTTCTGATTCTCAAGTAATAGATGTATAGTGCTATTGTGCTTGGAAGACCTTGGAAGGTGTGTGTGTGTGTGTGTGTGTGTGTGTGTGTGTGTGTGTGTACACACAAGTATGTGGAAAGAGAAAAAGGAGGAAAGAAACAGTTAGGAAGTAGTGGGGAGAGGCAGCAGTAATAAGGCATAGTAGTTAAATAGTTGGCCTCAGAGACAGAAAGACCTGAGTTCAACTCCTATCTCTCAGATCATATGTTTCAGAGAAGGTACTGGCCTGAATTAATGGGTAAATTTTTTTCATCTGGAAGTATCATGTATTATTGAAATCCCAGGTGTAGCCTTTATTTCTGCCCTTTCCCATTTTTTATTCTTCCTCTTGTATTTCCAATTTGTTGTTGTCTTCTGCAGTCTACAATGTCACAAAGCCTCACAAAATGCTATGTGTTAATACTTAATATGCTAATACTTATCTGACATAAAATTAGAAAGTTGCCTAGTGAATGGAGCACAATGAATGGCCCTGTAACTTTATACTAACCTGCACAAATACGTTGAGGTAGCAGAAAATGTTCTAGATTTTGGTTTCAAGGAGACCAGGGCTCTAATCTCACTTCTGGAACTGCCTAGTAGTGGGCAAATCTGAAAATCTCTTCTACCTTCAATAAATAAAATGATACAGTAGTACCTACATTACAGTGCTGTTGTGAGGATCAGATTATATTAGATTTATAGCCTGAAGAGCCCTTAGAGTTCATCTAGTCCAACCTCCTCATGAGGCAATAGATAAAGTAGCTTGCTCAAGATTATGTAAGCAGAGCTAGGATTTGAACTCACTTCTTTTTCCAAGTCTAGTGTTCTTTTCCACTGTACTATCCTGCACAGACTTGTATTTTCTGGGTTTTTTAGTCCTAGTCAAAAGTAGAATATAATCTATGGAATGGAATAAATGATATACATGAAACGCTATTCCTTGTGGGCAGGGGCTATTTTGTCATGGCTTCAGTGCCTAGCATAGGGCCTTGCACATATTACAGTAGTGCTTAATAAATGAGTTGTTGAATAACACTGTTAAATAGAGCTATCCCACTGCATATACAGTAATGGTACCATAATACTTGACTACTGAATGGTTCTGTGTGGTGAGGGGAAGGAATTGATCCAGTCACTTCAAGGTTGTAAATTATGTCTCCTAGAAAATGGGAAATTTGGAAGTGGTAAGGATGGGGGAGTTAGATAATGAATTAAATTTTGTTTACATATTTTAAAAATTACCTTTCTGAATTCTGTGTGGGGGCTCAAATTCTGGGAATCCTATCCTAAATCACAGTTAGTGCCCCTGATCATACTGTCCCCAAAATGTTCTTGCTCCCTGCCGTACCATGTGCATCCAGCATGTGCTCACTATTTCTGGCACCAGAGTCATAGCCTCATGTCATGTTTGGTGAGTATCACTAGGCCTGGCTTCCAGAAATAAGGGGGGAGGTTCCTTCAGTCTTCCCTTGTTCAGCATCTGCTGTTCTTCCATGAAAGTTGTAAGGTCAAAGATTCTGATGATGTGAGGTGAAAGTTTGTGAAGTGAAATTTCTTGCTTCCTGACAGAGCTGCCCTCAGGGTGTATTGTTTGTCAGTTAAATGGAGTCTGCCTCAAGGTGTCTACATTTCACTGGGGCCAAACCTCAGCCCCAGGAGGTTTTGTCTTTCTGAGGTCCCCTCAAGTTATCTTAGGAGGACAACTGCTTTACCCCTTTGTTTTTGCTGCTCTGTGTTCATTTTGAGGCAATTTTCTGTCTGTGGAGGAAAACTGGAGGCCTGGAAATTTCTGACCTACTCTGTCATCTGCCCTGGCCATGTTAATTTTTTGTGACCAGTGAAATATCCTGTGAAATATCCAACTCTATTACTTGCTATCTGTAAACAATGAGCAGATAATTCTTGTTTTAATGTTAACGAAGAAGGGTCATCTTAAGGATGGTAGAAAGGGATTAGACTCTTATTTATACAGCTGTTTCAAATTTGGTTTGGATTTCCCCCAATCCAGTTCTGAGATGTTTTTTTTTTTAATTAGAATTCTATGAGTGAAATAATTGAGGCAGAATTACAACTAGGAAACCTGGGACCTAAGACAAATTCAGTTGTCAAAGAAGTGAATCATGACCATTCCCAATTATGGTTGAAGGAGACTGGAGATAGAAGAAATGGAAGTTGAGGAGACCAGAGTGTTTGAAGTATGGTAAGTCAGGGCCTGAATGACATGGAGGACAAGCTATAAGATCTATACTGGATGGAATATCCTTTATTCTTAGGAACTTCTTTCCTTCACTTCCCTTCTCCCTTTTTTACACTTCCCCACAATCAAGCCCATTCCTTTCTACCACTCTCACATAATGATATGACATGCAACCTTCAATTGTAGGGGTTGTTGAAGGAGATCATCTAGTCTCTCTAGTGATTTTTCTGAATGGCACAGTTTGATCTGAGACAGGAGGAAGTCCTATACGTTGTAGAAGATTTAAATTAGATACTTATTCTAATAGCCACCAGGCCCATATTTGAAGAATTTCTAGTATTGTAGGACCTTTCAGAGTTTGTACTTTGCTGGCAAAGGAGGGTTGATGCCTACCATGATGAAGTACCAGAGTAGGAGCTTACTGTGGCACCCCACTGATAGATTATGCTTCTTTCAATAAGGATTAGCAAAGCTAAATCTGGACTATTGCTATATAATTTTAATTGATTTCTATGCCTCAGGGCTCTTCTTAATCCAATCCATTTTCCACTCAGCTAACAAAATAATTTTCCTAAAGTGTAAATCTGACCTCATCATCCCCATACTGAATAAACTCCAGTGGCTCCCTATTACCTTCATAACCAATATAAAGGCCCCCCTTTGGCATTTAAAACCCTTCATTACCTGGCCTCTTCTTCCCTTTCCAGCCTTTTTATGCTTTACTCCCTATCATGTGTTTTATGATCCATTCACACTGACTTACTTTCTATTCCTCTCATACAACACTATCTTTCATCTCTTTGCCTTTGCAGTATGACTTATTTCTGGAATATTCTCACTTCTCATTTTTTCCTGTTAGTTTCCCTGGCTTCCTTCAAGGCTCAACTAAAGTTCCACTTTTTGTAGGAGGTCCTTTCAGCTTCTCCTGATATATTATCTTTCATCTATTCTGTATACCTTCCAACTTATTCATCTCTTTTCTCTCCCATTCAAATCCAAGGTCTTGAGGGAAGGGGTAGTTTTGACTCCTTTTTTATCCTCAGATTTTAGGATAATGCCTGGCACAGTTTATTGACTGATTCTTCTTTTGAAGTCAGGTCAATGGTGTGTGTGTGTGTGTGTGTGTGTGTGTGTGTGTGTGTGGCTATAATTCGTATAACTCTCAAAACATATCTAGTAGGGGCGACTAGGTGGTGCAGTGAGTAGAGAGCACTGGCCCTGGAGTCAGAAGGACCTGGGTTTAGATCCGGTCTCAGACACTTGACACACATACACAAAACCTGGCCATGTGACCTTGGGCAAGTCACTTAACCCCAACTGCTCTTCCCTCATCCCTCAAAAAAAAAAAAAGCAAAAAAAAAAACATATCCAGTAAATTGCAGAAATAATGAAACCAAAATTGGTGGATGGAGTACTCCAGTCCAGGAAATCACAGAGCCCTGAAGCAGTCAAGTACACATCCCAAGCACAGATGCCATACTCTATTTCATTGCCTCAGTGCCTTAGTGATTAACTCAGTTTTGAAGATTTTAAAATAGTAAGAAAAAAGAAAAAAAAAGTAGTTAGGTTTAGAGTTAATCAGTTGATCTTTGTAGAACTGAGAGAGAAGGTAGCCACTTAGTGATGAAAGCATAATCTGTACTCTAAAAAGTCCCTAGTTCCATATACTTTATCTTCCAGTAATAATGAGATGAGATTATTTTAAATCATTTCCAAACATTTTGAGAAATAATGATGTCTGTATACTTGACTGTACACTTTAAAAAAGTTTTATTGATATATGTGTTTTTTATATCACGTAGTCAGAGATTATTCCCACTTTATTAGAGGTCTCTTGTAACAAAGTAAAAGATCTAATTAAAACTAATAATATAATGGTCTAATCTGCAAGGGCATTGTATCAGCAATGCCATATTCACAATGCTTATAGAGATTACAAATATGCTGATATAATTATCCATCACAAAATACATCAGGTTTGCCATTTGGGGAAATAAACTAGAAAATTTATTAAGATACCAAAAGACTGAGTCCCAAAACCAGAAAGTGAAAGCCATCAGAGTAGTTATGATATTGGCACAGGTAGATAAAGTAGAAAGCACCCACATTTTCAAGCCTTTAAAACAGAACAGGCTACCTCAGGCAAAGGTCCTCCTCTCCCCACTCACAGCAACCACCCAGCGTCCTGGAAGCACACTCCCAGCAGCTCCGGCCCCTGGCAGTCCTCAGCAGGAGTCCTAACTCAAAAAAAAAAAAAAAGGCAACCGCCGCCAACTGCCAACCACAGGACCGTTAGCTCGGCTTTTCACTTTCTCTTGCTCTGCTATGTCAACACATCCATGGGGCATGGGAGATCTTTAAATCCCATAACCCTTACAGGCATGCAACATTCCACATCTGTAGCACATACCTTTGTATTTTTTCAATTAATAGAAATGTTTTTCTCTCTTTCCCAACTTCCACCTAATTAAAAAAAACCTTGTAATAAATATGCACAGTCAAGAAAAATAAATTTTCTCAATTGTCATATGCAAAAATATGTCTCATTACACACCCTAAATCTCTGACATGGTTAGCATCCTTCAACTTTGACCCTCTGGAATCATAAATTGTTATTATATTAATCTTATAGCTTTCAAAGTTGTTTGTTCTCACTTTGTATTTGTATAAATTGTCTTGGTTTTGCTTACTTCATTCTTACTCCATTTATAAAAGTTCTTAAAATTAATCATTTTAGTAATATTGATGTTTTTGTATAATCATTCTTCTAGTTCTGTTCACTCTGCATCAGTTTATATAAGTCATTTTAGTTTGGAAATCAAATATTTCTCATTTCTCAAAACATATTGTACTCCATCATATTCCTATATCATGTCATATTCTTCCATTGATGGCTTAGTTTCCAGTGGGTTTTTTTGCCACTAGAAAAAGGACTGTGATGAATATTTTATATATAAAGTATCATTTCATCTTTCATTCCTTCATTTCATTCATCCAATAAATATTTATTAAGCATTTGCTCTTGAATTCTGTCTTTTCTTTGTATTTTTGTGATATTCTACTCCTTTGGTCTTCATCCAACCACTCTTGTGGCTTCTTTCCTGGATTATCATCTATATATCTTGTCTCTTAATTTGGGGTAATCCCCAAGGACCTAGTCTCTCTCCTGAGCTCAAACCCCCAAACTCCAACTACCTATTGAACATTTCCAGTCCCTGAATCTGAAGCACAAAGGTCACTGAGAGAAATGAAAAGGTACTTACTAAGTGCTTACTTTGTATGCAGAGAATAATGATGAGCAGTGTGGATAAAAATGAAAAAGTAAAACAATCCCTGCATTCTAGCTGGGGAAACAACACATAGAGAAGGTTTTCCATCGGCAAGTCACATGGAAAGGTCCTGCACTCCTTAAGATGAAGCAACAAAATTTATAATAATGCCTCCTTTTGATGTCATTTCCATGTGCAAAATAATATTAGTTTGTGACTAAAGCATCTGAAGGTGTCAAGGACATTGGCAAGAATTTTCTTTTCTAGGTCTTCAGTAGCTATGCCTCTAGCACCTGCAGAAGCAGTTGTCAGACTGCATCTCTACAGGGGTTACTTTCCAGGATGATGGCTACAGATGCCAGGCTAGAAGTATTGGTACTCCCAAAATTTTTGGACTCAAGGTCCTGGGCTGTCTCCACTGGGATCTGAGGGGAGATAGTGGTCAAGGGGGTGGTATTCCTTTGACTTACCTGTCACATGCTGCCTGTTGTTTTTTTCTTCCAAGTAACTTGCTACTTCAGCTAGGCTGAAAGACTATCAGAGTGATGTTAATGTCACAGACAATAGGGGAGGTAATTTGTGCTCATTCAGGGGAGAAGAAATGATGCTACTTCCCATGTAATTGTGTTGGCACAGGCTAAGTCATGTCATGTTAGTTCTGTAACTATGCTGAGAATCAGGAAAGTAAAAAGGGTTCCTCTGGTGAATGTAGTCAGAAATCATAGAATCATAGAATTTGAGAGAAGGAAACTGTCATAGTACCACCTATGCACAAAGGGAACCCCAATTATAACATACCATACAAATTGTCATAAAACCTTTGCTCAAACCCTTCAAAGAAGCGGCACCCACCCTCTGTTTTGAATATCTCTAATTATTAGGATGCTATCTTTTGATATCAAGCTTATATTGGCTTCTTTACAATTTATCCCCATTGTTCCTGGTTCTGTCCCACATATCCAAAAAGAATATCCTCCTCATGGCAGTTCACCAAATACGTGAAGGCAGTCTTCATGTCCACTCTCCCACCTTCTGTAAGTTAAAAAAAAACAACAGTTCTTTCAACCAATCTTCGTATGGCTTGGACTCAATGCCCTTCATTCACCATTATAATTGCTCTCTTCTAGCTTATCAATATCTTTCTTAAACTTTCATACCCAGAACTGATCATGATAATCCAGATGTCTGATGTGTGCAGAACACAGTTGTTTATCATTTTTCAAAATGTGTTTTCTTTTTTAAATTTTATGTCTGGGTCATGAGAAATAAAGGAAGAGCATGAGAAAAGAATGGGAGACACTGACAAAAGAGGCGTATCCAAACTTAGAAGAGTGGCAAGAAAGGGGAATGGTTTCTACCCCAACCAAGGCCATGCCTGTAATCCCATGACTCCAAATTCCCAATGTAGATGTGGAAGGGAGGAGAAATGGCAGGAAGTCGGGAAAGAGGGATGGTACTGTCATTCAATGGCCCTAGAGGAAACAATTCTCCAAGAGGACCACCAGAGGGGAGTGTGGCCCTAGGGAAGAATGAAGCCAGAAAACTTGCCCAGCATTCTCCATTTTCTTCGGAGGAGGATTTTTTTTTTTTAATACCTCTCCCTTTAGGCTCCCTTCCCCCAATACTGGTGTGCTCCCAGACTCTCTATGGACACTTTCCTCTTCCTGGAAGCTATGTATCTATCTTTGAATGCAACCCAAGGTCACATTAGCCTTCTTGGCTTCTGCATTACATGGCAACTCTGCAGTCCACTAAGCTCCCTAGATCTATTTGGTAAACAACTGATATTATAGTGTACTTCTTATGTTGATATTTTGTGCCAGTGTAAGACTTTGCATTTATCCATATTAAATTTTATCTTTTTTCTTTTCTGTGTTTCTTTACCCTTTTTTCCTTCCTTTTGATTAGGGTTCCCTATCTCACCTAGGTGAGAAACACAAAGAAACACACACAAAAAATAGTGGAAGTTCACTTCACCCCTTGCTGGATTTCTAACACTAGAAATATGCTTGCTTCTGTGGTTCTTTCCTCTGATTGGTTTGTTCCTTCCATATCCTCCATTTTAAGGAAAACACTTATGGCAACCTTTTTTCATTCCTCTTCAAGTCCCCCTCCTTGCTTTCCAGATCTTTCTCTACCATGTTCCTGAATAGATATCTTTTTTTCTTCTCCACCTTCGTCAATTTCCTTTCTATTCTCTGTTAGAATGTAAGTTCCTGAAGTCAGGGACTTTCTTTCTCCTTATATTTGTATTCCCAGCACTTAACACAGTGCCTGGTGTACAGTAAGTGTTTTCTAAATTATTGTTGTTTTGTTGTTGACTTCATAATATTTTTACAGTACCATGAAGCATTCATCTTATTAATTACTTTTGCTTCCATGTTCTATACAACTCTTTTAAAAATCTAAGTGGGTTGATGATTTGCCTAAGTATCCACATTGATCCCTTTAGATAAATTCTATTTTCTACCTCAATGGAGCTATTTCCTTTAGTATCTTCAGCATTTAATTTCTAAGCTTCTCTTACCCCTCTTGAGCTAAATTTTCCATTGGCATTTTATGTTCATAGGCTGCTATTTTTCCTCTAATCCTTTGAAATTTGATTTCCCAAAATCAAGAATTCAACCCAGATGGTGCTTTGATTTCCTCTTTTTTTTTTTTTTCTATCATGGACTTTAGGAGAAAATGGTCATCCTTTCCCCACCCCTTGTGGTTCCCATCATTTCCCATCCAGTGACCAGGGCCTCCTTGTTAGTGAGAATTAGATTCAGAATAGATATTGGACTCTAATTTCCAAGGTATTTAATTCACTTTGGCTATGGGTAGCTTGTCCACTGTGGGTCATCTGACCGTTCATTCCCATTTCATGGCTTACACACTGTAAAATAACAATATTTATTGTGCATATTTTTTTCATTCTAACATGTTAAAGCATGGTGCTGGATTTTTAAAAAAATCAAGTAAGACATTTTAATACATATTAGGTGTTCAGTTTTTGGAACTACAACTCAAATGAATAAAAGTTTTAAAAATCATTTTAGATCCCCTTCCCAACCAAAATCAGATATTATTTAGTTTTGTCACAAGGTAAATGATTCCTTTGAAAGAAATGGAAAGGCACAATTCAGTTCAAAGTAATTTGGGCTAATTATCTTTATTGATGTATTCAATTTTCATTAAGCTTTTATCTTTCAAGGTAAATACTGGGAACTCCCATAACTTGAGTCACTTAGAGTGGGACTGGACTAAATATTATCAAATATAGTCTGGGAAATAATCTTCCAGTAGAAAATGTTGAGGACAGAAGAAATGGCAATCCACATTTTGCATGTCTAATTTTTGTGAGTCTACCTTGCACATCATCAGCCTGAGATACACAGACATGCATAATGACTTTTTTTAATGCTCCCAGAATAGATTTGCTGTCGTCCTTCTGTCTGAAGGAAATGATATCTTTCTATCATGGAAAAGCCAAAACATAATTTGTCAGAACATCTTATAAAAATTCTAGGCAGGATGAACATACACATCATTTAGGGTATCTAGCTTACATAATAAGACCACAGCAATTTACTTTAGTTTGTATGAAAGGTCCATATTAGAATTGTGACTTTACTGAGTTCCTTAAGAGTTAAAAAGCAAAAGGCACCCAGCATTAAGGTGGTTGCCATCTTCCTTTTTTGTTTTCTGAATATCCTAGCTGGTATTGTATATATATATCAAACAAAGCAAATATATGCCATAATTTAAATTACAAAACTTTTTGAAGACTATAAAGCCTGGATTTTATATCATAAATAATTCCATTTTCTATTTTATGTTTTAGTTAAATTAATATTAATATTTGAGGTAGTGGAAAAATCTACTTTGGTGCTTTCATTCTGTTAAACAAGAGTTGACAACATAGAACCTACCCTGTAATTACTAGTGAGACCCTTGTATTTTAGAACTCTATTGGATTTCAATTTCATTATTTTTCAAGCTTTTATACACTATTCAGGCAAAGAATAATTGCCAATGAAAATTTAGCTTATTTTAGCAATAATCACTAGCTTTAAACAAAGACTTTATCTCTGCCCTTTCTTACCTTAATTCTTACTAAAACAAGGAATCAATCAAGTGACTTAAGGTCTTCTCATAGAGAATGTTAGAGACTTCAGTAGCCTCACACTGAACGGGATGGGAGTAACACCTCACTTTTTCAAATTTCATATCCCGACAGTATCAATTATTTTAGTTATGCTGTTGAAGACATGGCCTATAGATACATTATGTACAAATCATTTGTTTTAGTAGAAAAAAAGTAGTGCACTGTGGGTTGGGGAGAGTATTAAATCAGTTGTGTAGTGTCACATGGATAAAATTATTCAAGAACAGTACATCTTTCATGGTTTATATGTTTATTGTCATATAGATATAGTATTGTATAGAAATAGTCTCAGTAAGGTTATAAGGAAAGGTTTTTTTTTTTTTGGTGGTTTAATTTCTCTTTAAATCACTTTCCACTTAGATTTTTTTTTCAGAGTAGAAGAAGAGATGGATTAAATGTCTCCAGTTTTGTATAATATCACTTCTGGAGGCATATATGAGAGGTGTTTCAAAAGTAAAATTGATATACTTTGGCAAAAAAAATTGGATATGGGGGGGTGGTGACAGTAAAAGAGTGTGGAGGTGAAGATGATTCTTACGTTTTGAGTGTGGGGGACTGGGAAGATGATGGTGTCCTTCACACTAAGAGGGAATTTACAAATAAGGGAGGTTTTAAAGGGAATGATAATGAATTCACTTTTGAATACGTTGAGTTTAAGATGTCTATGGGACATGTGAGTATGGAATGTCCACTAGGAGACAACTTGCAATTGGAGATGTGAATCTGGAAGTAAGCATAGAGGTTAGGGCTGAATAAATAGATCTGAGAATCATCATCATAAAGATGATAATTCAGTCTGTGGGAACTGATAAGGTAACCAAGTGAAATGGTTCCTCATCCTTGGATAGAGGGAGAAAAGAGGGTCCAAAAGAGTTTCCTGGAATATACCCAGGGCTAGCAGACATGAACTTGGATGAAGATCCAGCAAAGGAAACTGAGAAGTAGTGATCATAGGAGGAAAACCAAGAAAAAGTGATAGAGAATAGAACTCCCCATCCTTACTCCCATCCTGTACAGTGTGAGACTACTGAAGTCTCCAACTTTCTCTAAAGCTCACTTTAGCTCCCTCCTTCCAATGGAACATTCCTTGATCCCTGTCTTTGATTTCTCACTGTTTTCATTTTTTTTTATTTAGAATCCTGCTTTGCACTTACCCTCAAGAAACCTCTCACCTGATAATGGGAGCAAGTCATGGATACAGATTACTGATCCAAGGTGCAATGTGGTTGAGTTCTTTCTCAACTATCTTTGTATCCCTTGTAACTAGTAGAGTGACTTGAACACATCAGGGCTTGATAAGGGAATGTTGAATTTATTTATACCAATTCAGTTATCAGATCATTGCACAGTCAGGGACCTTTCTGATTCTTGTTGCAAGTAAAAGATGAAATAGTAAGCCTGGGGAGTGGGAGGGAGACATTAAAAACATGTTAAATAGCCTTTGGACATGGATTAAAAATTCAAATTCATATTTCATTTTCTATAATTTAAATAAAAAAACTTAAGTAGAACTGATTTTATATTCAAGTAAGAAAATTAGTATGTCCTGAGAATAAGGTTACTACTAACTTTTGAAAAAATGGGAGAAAATTAGAGAGAGTCCAGAGAAGAGTAAACAGAATAGTTCAAAAGAGAGAAAATGATTCCTTTGAAGAAAGAGTAAGGGAACTGATGTTAATCCTTAAAAGATACATAACTAATGGGTGGTAACTTTATTACTGATTTCTTATGAAGTGGAAGTCAGACTGGTTTTTCCTTGTGTCTGGAAGACCCAACATGAGGACATAGGCTTAGGTTAAAACTGACATTTATGTTGGGTACAAAGAGGATAACCATTTTGTTTTTTTAAACATTGGGAAAAAATATTTGAAATAAGGAGAAAATAGCCTATTCTTAGGTGCTTTAGTCATTCATTTCCTAAAGGCATGGGGCAGGAATGGAGCTGCCACATATTTATATAGAGCTGTCTAATTACAAGATGCTTTTATGTACATTATCTGATTTGATCCTGACATCAACCCCTGAGGCAGGCTTGATTATTATCAACCTGCAAATGAAGTTTTGGCTACTGGCATTGCTTATTTGTATTATTTTAGACTGATTTACAATTCACTTTAATATTCAATAAAAACCTATTATGATGTGGATAGAGAGCTGGCCTCAAGAGTCAGAAAGTTCTGGATTCAAGTTTTACTGCTGACACACACCATATCACCCGGGGAATGTCACTTATTTTTTAGTTCCCCAAGCAACTCATCAAGAATTTCCTACACTAATAAGATTACAAATTTGGTATGTGGAAAAATATGTAAGACAAATTAAAGCTGTTGTCCCATTTAACTGCCCTGCCACTTTGCCCTCAAGACCCCTGGGTATTCTATCTCACAAGACCATGTACCTTCAAGAACCCTGGAATTTTTCCTTGACCAGCTGTCCTACTGCTCTCAGGACCATCAGGCCTTTTCATGTATCCTGTAACTGAGTTGCCTTATGTGTATTTTATTCCCTGATTACAATGAGAATTTCTTGAGAACAGACTGTGTTTCTATTTGTATCTCCAGACTTTAGTGCATCAGTGTATATTAAGTGCTTAATAATTTTTTCTTTTATTTAAAGAGTTAGGTGACTAATCATAGGATCATATACTTAAAAGAACCCTTAGAGGTCATCTGGTTGAATTCCATCCTTTTATAGGTGAGGAAACTGAGGCACAAATGTGTGCAATGTTTTTTTTTTTCCAACTGTCACATAAGAAATAAATTGATTCAAATCTATTTGATGATGGTGGAATGAAATGGTAGAATCAGAAGAAACATCAAATCAAAATGATTCAAATCCAGGGCCTCTGGTTCCAAATGTGTTATATTTTATACCATATTAGACTATTCCCACAAGGAAGCAATAATACCTCTAATATTCTATTACTTTTGATGCCTCAGTTGACCAACCCTAAACTGACCTCTTCATAATATACTCTTCTAAGAACCTCTCTCATAACGAGATTCTGCTTTTTTCCCCATTTCAAAACCAGCAAGGTTCTTATGGACAGACTTAGCACAAATATGGTGTTTCCCACTCTTTCTGACGATGGGGAGGGGGAAGGTTAATGACCCATGGGACTGTGTGTCTTAATGTTCCCGTATCTTTCAGTCTCCTATAGTTACACTTGTATGCTTTCTCAACTTTGCCTTATTTTCTATTCAGTTGCCCTAGCCAGAGCATTAGTATAAACACTGATTTAGTTTTGATTACACCTTCATTTTGTGCTTGTCACTCGGGTGTTGAATTTTAGTTTTTAGCTTTAATTCTGTATACAAGCCTTTATGCAAACTGTTGGGTTGGAAAGGAACTGAATGGGCAGGGAGGAACTGTCTATGTACATGGTGACTGTTGCCAAGGAAACAATTCCTTTGTATACATTTGGAACAGTGGCTGAGTTTCAAATCAAGGCAGTTCTCCTGGAAGAAATGGTAGAATCAGAAGAAACATGTAATATTTCTTTTGAAAGATACAGGATGAAGCAAAAGGGACTCTACTGTTGAAGAACAATAAATGATGTGTTCAGATCTTGTGTCATTGAATGAAATGACATCTTTCAGTTTTCTTTGTATTAGTAAAAAGTCAACAATTCTAGAATTACTTTTACTACTCTCTCTTTCTCTCTAAATATATATATATATATACATACATATATCTATTTTGCAGTATATAATTGTGCACTTATACAACCACATATATCACTGCCCTCCCAAGTGATTGTTGATTAATAAAATTCTGAAAATTCCTGGTCACTTCGGGCATCTGGACAATGCATAATCTGGTAGAGAGGGTGCCTAGGAAGTAAATTTGGGGTTTTATGTCATCCCTGGAAGAAAGCCCCTAGAAGAATTATTCATGGTTAATGTATGCTCACTAGTATTTCTTCACTCCTCAGTTCGGAAACTACATATATAGGGTTTTTTTCTGATGATGTGTCTATGATTTTTTTGCATGTGCTTTTTAATAGTTAAGAATACTTGGCATTAAACAATTATATAACCAAAGATATCATTTTAGCATTTTTAAAAAACAAAGTAGCTAATGATGAGCTCCTTCATTGTAGGGAATTGTTTCATTCTTTATATTTGTTGTCCCAGAATCTAGGCCAGTGCCAAGAACATAATAATAAATGCTTGTTGACTGACTGATAGTACTGAGCACCTTTGTCCCGAAGAGGAAAAAACAGTTTTATTATAAGGAGCCCATTTCCCCTCTGCATACTAGGATAAAAGCATTGAAAAGAGAAGCTCCTTTGTATACTCCCCTCTCCTGTCCTATTCACCATTCCATGCAAAATGTACAAGCCCAAAGAGTCTTATCTTCTATGACATAAAATGGGTAACACTTGAGTTGTTGACTACAAAAGCACATACTATTATCTCCTATGTCATTCAAATGTTCCTCTGAGGTAGGGAAAGGCAAAAAGTGAAAGATAGGCTAAAGGTGAAAAGGTCTGTGCTAGAGTTGCAAGTCCTACTTCTTAGCTCAGTCTTCCCACTTGGTTCCATCACTTGGATGGTTTATCTTAATATGTGGGGGGAAATAGAGAGGTAAGCCAGTATCCTGTGATGAATACTGACTTGAGAGTCATAAGGTCTATGTATAAATTCTGATTTCTAGATTGTAACTAGATTTATGACCTTGGGCAAATTATATCATCTCTCTGGGCTCAGTTTCCTTATCTGTAAAATAAGAAGTTGGCCTACATGATATCTAAGGTGACTTCTAACTGAAACTATTCAGGGTCCTTTCTTTTGATCTCTTTGTGAAATTGACATTAGAGAAGTTATACTTAGGACACTATTCCTCTTTTTCATATTGATATGTAGGTGACCCTGCATGTCCTTGAAGGCCACTTCTGTAGGCTCTAGCATATTCTTTGTAGCTAGAGAGTTTTTAGATATGGTTCAGATGACAGACTATTTTTGCTTTCTGTGGTCAAACCTAAGGTAATATGACGAAGCTAACCACGAGCAGGTAAGCCACGTGGTTATTCATTCTTTGACCATAACAATCTGTAAAGCAAAGAAAAATACAAAATACAAAGAAGGACAATAGCCCAAGAGTCTAAAGAAAAATACAAAATGGCCCTCAGTGTTGTGTAGCCCTACTTCTACTTCTATTATGACATAGGAAGAACACTATAAAGGGGGATAGAAGGGCCTGAGAATAACAGTTTTTAGTCCATTTGTAAAGGTTAACTTAGCTCTTAGTCTATTAAAGGTGGGTTCATCAAAGAGGAAAAGAACCTATATTGTACAATAAAATTTATAATATCTCATTTCATAGTTGCTCCAAACTGGTAACTAAGATGGTGCTTATATATGGGGAATGATTAAACAAATTATGATTGTGCCATAAGAAATTATGAAATGGACAGTGTCAGAGGAAACTGAGAAGACCCCTAAGAAATGACATAGAGTGAAGAGAGTAAAACCTGGAGAACAATTTATACAATGTCATAAACATTATATAGAAAAGGACTTTGAAAGACTTTAGACCTCTGAATAATTTGATGATAAACCACTGTTTGAAAAAGCTGAAGAGCAAACATGCTACCCATCTCCTGACAGGGAGGTGACGGACTTAAAATGCAGAATGAGTCCTTGGAGGGAAGGAAAGTGTTAAAGGAAGGATATAGAAGGAGCAATGGGGAGAAAGAAATATTCTGATTGTTACCAGTGAATTAGGTGTATTAGAGAAAGTGTAACCAGTACTGAAAAGTGTATGTAGGAAAAGTGTTGTCAACTCAAGTGGTGTTGAACTCAAATAGAAATGGATACCAGCTGTTTGCATACTAACTTAGAAAGCCACAACTTAGCATTATCTATGTTATAGTACCTTTTTATTGATTTGTCTAAACATTTCACAATTGCATTTTAGTTTTGCAGGATGCTTCACCCTGTGGATCCTGAGTTTGGCACCTCTTACATAGGGAGCCATGTTTACATGGCCCTCTTACAGAGGGAGGACTAGAAGACTGAAAGAGTGGGAAAGAGGTTTAAAAATGAAGGGCATTTTACATTGTGTGATGGGAATTCCAGAGAGCATAATGAAAGAAGTGGGTAAATCTATAGTATGACATTGGGTAGGGTGGATAGAGTTGAGGTGGAAAGGCATGAGGAAGCAGTGGGGCAAAGAGTTCCGTGGAGAGGTTCAGGGTGAGTGTAAATAGTCTGTGAAGTATTGTTCATCAAGAATGGTACATGAGAAGCCACAGTTAAGAATGTCATTGGAGAAAGGTATGACCAGAAAAAGAGGGGATTCGCTAGTGTAGAAGGATTTCATATGGATGAGTGATGGATAGCTGGATCTTCTGGTATTTAGCCAACACTAAGAGGGCTGGCAAAAAAATCCTTTTGTGGAAGACATGGGAAGATGGTAGATGAGCCATAAAATATGAGAAAGTATATCAATAAAAGCACAATTATGGTGAAATACATTCTGGTACAATGGAAAGAACACTGTCAGAGGATCTAAGTTAAAATCCTGCTTTTGACGATTACTACCTGGCAAGTCACTTAACTTCCCTGGGTCTCAGTTTCCTCACCTAAAAGATATGAGGCTGTTGGATCAGATGACTTCTGAGGTCTGATAAAAGTCTACTAATTTTGATTCCCTGCTTGAAAGTGTCGTTAGTATTCATTTAGGTTATCTTTTTGGTTACCTCTGGATCTATAATAATTATTCATAGAAGGATTGTATTTTCTTCTTTTTTTGGAGTTTATATTTTTTTATTTTTTAGTTTACATCATTCATTTCCACAAGATTTTGAGTTACAAATTTTCTCTCCATTTTTCCCCTACCCACCACCCCAAAACAGCAATCCCACTGAATATCCCCTCCCCCAATCTGCTCCCTCCTATATCTTTCCCCATCCCCCCTCTGACTTTCCAGTAGGGCATGGTGGATCTCTATGCCCCAGTGCCTGTATATCTTATTTCCCAGTTTCATGTAAAATAATAGTAATAATAATAATAATAATAATACATATTTTTGAACATTTGATTTTAAACCTTTGAATTCCAGATTCTTTCCCTACCTCCCTCGTCACCCACCCTTACTGGGAAGATAAGCAAGTCAATATAGGATGTACATGTGTAGCTATGCAAAACATTTTCATAGTGGATATATTGTGAAAGACTGACTATATTTCCTTCCATCGCATCCCATCCCCCACCTCTTCTATTCTCTACTTTGATCCTGTCCCTTTTCAAAAGTGGGTGCTTCCAACTTCCCTCCCGCCTCAGCCTGCCCTCCCTTCCATCATCCCCCCTCTCATCCCCTTCACCCCTACTCTCCTGTAGGGTGAGATACACTATTTAGTGTATGTCATTCCCTCCCTAAGTCATTCCTCAAATTTTCTGTTCAGCTCAGTTTTTTAAGTCCTCTATTCCATTGAATGACTATATTTTCCCCAGAAATATGATGCTCAGTTTTGCTGGGTAGGTTATTCTTGGTTTTAATCCCAGCTCCTTTGACCTCCAGAATATCATATGCCAAGCCCTTCGATCCCTCAGTGTAGAAGCTGCCAGATTCTGTGTTATCCTGATTGTGTTTCCACAATGGGGATTTTACTCATTCTGTTTTGACCTGGTCCAAACTGTCTTTCTTTAGTTGCCTGGTGGATTTTTTTGCTCCAGAGAGCTCACCATATTGATGCCAAAGTTAGTGCCGATGCCTGATCTTCGTAACCCACTATAGCTCAGAACTACCCAGCTCAAGACATCTACCAACCTCAGCTTCATTGGTAGCTGGGGTTGCAGGTATTTATCATTGTTTTTCTTGATCATTATTTAGACTGTTCTTATTTTAGGTTTTTGTTGGATAAAGTGTGTAGGATTTGAGTTCTCTATCACAGGCAGAGGTCTATTTCCCTGTGTGCGTGTGTGTGTGTTGTGTGTGTTATCAGTTCATAACAGTGCTGTAGAGCTAATAAAATTGGGTAGATATTTGATGAGAAGGATATGGTGATAGGTTATACCTGTTTTAATACTGAACTTTCCTAAAGCTCTTTTGGCCCACGTGGATTGAATCTTGATTAGTTTGATCTTAGACTTCCATTTATAAAAACATAGTATGTCAAAGAACCTTAATCCAGTTTTGTTCTAATATGAATGTATACAGTTAAGAAATATGAATGAGCTAAACACCATGAAATCTTTAATCATTTCCCTTTTCTAGGGCATAAGTTTAAATGATAACATAAAACCCATGAGAACTCTTCAGGAGACAATCCAGTTACAGGGCAATTTTACAATAAATTACAAGGATATAAACCCAAATTTATGAACTGAAATTAAAAAAAAAAGATATAACCATTTATATGTTCCAGTGCATAATTATATTCATCACCTTATTTCCTGTCAAAGTAACTGATGATTTTTCAAAGGAAAGGAAGAAGAAAATTGAATGCATTTTCCTTTACAAGGGGCATGGATACTTCTAGTACCAATTAGTTTAAAAATAGCGCTTTCTCTTCCAACTGGTTCTCCTGCCTCGGGAAGGCCCACCCTTTCTACAGAGCCAAACTTGGTCTTAGATGATTTGTCTTGGGCAAAAATGACTTGTCAATCGTATACTTCAAAGGATTCAGTACTAACCAAAGAGTTTCTATACTATTCCAGATTGCCTATATCATAGTACTTTGTGTGCCTATAGTTAACTGTGAGGAAATTCCTTGCATTTTTTTCTAGTCTGAATCAGGGGAACAATCCCAATCAGCTATAGAATATGAAGAAGTACCTTTCATACACTTGTACCTTATCCAATTATCTCTTACCATCTCCCTCTGTTACCTAGGACCTGGAAAGCCTGAGTGCACATGTAATTTCCTAATTGTCTTCCTTGCTAAATCAAGTTACAGAGACTCTTTATTGTAATGCTTAAGAGTCAAGACTAAGAAGAAAGAATAAATTCAAATACCACCAAACGAACAGAGAACATATAGTTGTTAATAATGAAAATATTGACCAGCTAAGAAACTCACTGATGTAGTAGCTGTCTGAAAGCATATTGATTCTGTAGTACATTAATCCCTTATAGAAAGGAATTAATGTCAAGGAGTGAGTCATAGGGCAAAATATAAGATACTTTCAAATGTTTTCTTAGCTCACAGTGTACTTCTCTGTGGCAACTCCTAGTTGTTAAACAATTCAGATACTACAACCACATCTTAGGAGGTATAAAGGAGAATAAAAACTCTGTTAGAGGACAGCTCATAGAAATTCAGTGTATTAAGGCATGAAAATAACATTTAGTTCTCTTGGAACAAATAACTTTTAAGTTCAATAAATGAAACAAAAGCTTGATTCTTATGAATCATTTAAAAATCAATATCATACACAAAATCATTTCTCCAAAAGGCAAAGTTCAACTGATTAATACTGATTTAATGTATTAAAATTTAAAAAAACCTAGTACTTGAAGATTCTATAAAAGAAATCATATAGATCATGAAACTATAGTTTGCAATAGGAAAATATCCATAATGATCTGACATACCATAAAACACAATAAAAACCTAAAAATGTTGTAAGCTCACTCTTCCTATACTGGAATAAGAGTCTAATAATTTCAGGACCATGCTAATTCTTTGGGTTTGTACTGAATTGTTTGGGATATGTAAATGATATAGCCATAACTAGGGTGGACAAGTGGGGGTTTTCCCCAACTCATTAAAATCCAATGTAGACAGCATTTGCAGTTCGTTAGCAACATGAAAACAACCGAAGGTACCATCTACTTAGGGATGATCTGTTAAAATAGAGAGCTACCAGACGTGACACCAGCATCAACATTTAAAGAATACTGTAACTTGGCTTACTGCTTCCCTACAAAGATAGCCTCTTCATCTAGATTTGAAAAGGACACATTTTATAGCACTTGCCCAAGTTATGTTTCATGCCATTGACCCTCGATACAAATATTAGTAGTTATGGATCTGGCAATTAGTGTCTGAGTTTCCTTCTAACTATAAATTGCTTTCTAGAAGAAAGTCCATTTTTAAGGATGCCTAGATTCTTCAGGCACTATTGCCAAAGAGAAAATAAAATAATATTTACTTAAAAGTTCCAAAAATCTGGAAAAAACTCATTTTGTGCCATTACATTAGATTTATTGCTACCTCCCATTTCTTTGAAGAACAAGTTAGTAATTGGGCAAAATATAAGGAAGTATATAAAATTATATTCATGAATGTTTAAATGGATCTACCATTGGTTTCATAACTTTTTTTCTGGCCAGTTATGGGAATTTTTCTTCAATTAACTCAAATATCTCTTTATGGGCCATCTATCCACTCGGGGCCTGTAGAGTTGCTTATGATGGTGATCTTATCCTTAGAATAAAGGCCTCTTAGTAGGTAAACCTGTCTCTTACCAACTCCTCAATGTTGTGGCTCCTTCCTGATCTGATAGAGCTGCATATTTTATCCTTTTGAAGGGTAAACTTTCCCTTTTGAAAGATGACTGGGAGATTTAAAACATGAACCTATCTTAAATGGAAAGTTTAATGGTTAAATGGAAAGAAGAATTCAGAAGCAAATAATTTATTTGAAATCCAGGGACCAAATTGGACAATTGCACGCAGACATTCACAAGTACTTGGTATAAAACAATGCCACGGGTCTCACTATTTTAGGAACAAACAAAAATGCACCAATAATTATGACTTTTTTAAAAAAAGTTTTTTTCCTTTTTTTTAATAGTGTATATCACTGTGATCTTGGAAAAAGTACAACATAATAATATAGATTCACATTCAACCTATATGTAATTTAAGTTAGGCTATTACTTCTTTAAATAGAAATTACAAAGAAATAAGTACCTTTTAACATAATGTATTACTTGCTGATCTTTTTTCCACATAAAAAATATAAATACAAGCTACAAATGAAATAAGTACCTTTTAACATAATGTGTTCGAGCATTTCCCATTGCTCTGCCAATCCCCTCCTCCCCATTTTTTGTTGTGCATTTTTCTGTCTTTTAAAGCATATCTCATTAATACTTTCATCCCAAAGCATAATATTAAAAACACTCATTTACAGCTTTAAAAGTTTCCTTTCCTCACTGTGGATTTCAATTTTTAGTGCTTTTGCTTTTCTTTCTTACCGCATAACATTTTTATCCCCTTTCATAATTTCTTTCAAGAATTAGAGCTTCCTAAAATATATTATCTTAGACATTTATCCTTTTATAAAAGTACAATGGTACAATTGACTAGTTTGGTAGCTAATGAGATATTCCCATAAGAGTCATTCTTCAATACTTCTCAGTTCCTGCCTGAAATATGACTGACAGCTGCTGAATGCTGTTTCTTGTGCTGCATCAGGATGAGTGACCAGTTTTTGTTCTGTCCATAAAATTGGAAATCAAAAATACACTGCATTATATACAACATTTCTTACATTATTTTAGTGCAAGCTAGGTGGTGAAATGGTCTACACTCAGGAAGACCTGAGTTCAAATCTAGCCTCGGATATGTCCTAGCTATGCGACTCTGGGCAAATTGTTTAACTGCTATTTGCTTCAGTTTCCTCATCTGTACATTGGTTGTAATAGTAGCACCTGCCTTCCAGAGTGGTCGCAAGGCTTGAATGAGATAATGATTGCAAAGTGCTTAGCACAGTCAATGGCACATAATAAGTACTATATAAATGTTAGCTCTTTTTGTTAATAAGATTATAATAATTTGAATTTATAATACTAAAATTAACAGCAGCAATAACAGCAATAATAGCAGGAATTCATTTCTGTCTTTGCATCTCCAGAGCTTAGGTTGGTATCTTGTACATAATTGATGTTTCCTATTTTTTTGAATTGAACCAAATTTAACTTAGCATTTTTGCTTTATCTGCTCAACTGGACTATGAAATCCTTTTGGACCAGAACCATGTGTTACATATTGTGTGTGTGTGTGTTTGTATCAGTGTTTATCACAGTACATTGCCAGAGCAGGAAACCAATACTCACTTGCTGATTTGATGTTATGCCTCAGAAAAGGTTAGTGTTAGAACCTGGGTATCAAATTTGGTACCAGAAACTCATTCAGAACCAGATTAAAATGTATTTGGGAAATGTTTAACAAAATAACTTAAAAAACAAGTATAAATGATGTTTATTTGGGGTTTTCTAAGTCTACGTGCCATTCACAGGGTATTGTGAGTAGATACCACTGATGCAGGACAAGAATGGAGTATAATCAAAGTGCCATTTATTTGAAAATCAGCATTCTTCCAAAGATATGAAAATATTTGTGAAGCATTAGATTTTTTTTCTCTTTCTCTTCACAGTTATCTATGTATTTTTATTTGTTTGGAGATGAGTATAGCATAAAAACACATGGGTTAAAATATTAGTGGTGTGAAACCCGTAAAAAACAATAGTGCATGAAAAGGCACCTCTCATGACCTGCCCTATGACCCAGTCGATCATGTTATCTCCAAAAAGAATTTTCAATCATTCCTGCTCTAATCTACAGTAGACTATGAACAGACCTTATCCAGGAGTGGGAAAAGGAGGAGTTATCCAGGACTTGGAATGATAAGTGGCTTACAAAGAAAAGGGACATTCCAGTTTAGAAACAGGACAGGTTAGGTTGGTGAGTATGAAGTGCCAGAGAGTAGACTTTATTCAATAGATGCAAAAGACAGCCTAGATTTATCCAAGGAGACAAATGTACTGAACCACTTGGGTGTCCTGGGTGAATTTAAGGCCTTCTTGAATACATTCGTATCTTTACACTTCTTTATGGATGGACTACAGTCTATATACGTGGAGTGAATATACCCACATTCAGTGAGATCACTGAACATAGATATATTTGAATTCTAAATTCATTCGTCATTTTCTTCTTGAGACCCAAATTATGACTAAAAATATCAAATACAAGTTTCCCACAGCTGCAATGTTATCATTGGGAGATGATATCTGTTCTCTTGCAAAACTAATATTTTGTTTTGTGGGGATTTAAGCCCAAGGGAAATGGCACGAAGACTGGAGTTAGGAAGGCCTGAATTCCTTACTGTGTGATCCTGGCCAAGTCACTTAATCACTATCAACCTGATTTTCTTCAAAAATGAGGATAATAATAGCACTCTTCTCACTGAGTTATATGAGGATCAAATGAGATACCACTTGTAAATCATGTAGCAAAGTGTCTGGCACATAGTAGATACTTAATAAGTATTCATTCCCATATTGCTCTCCCTTCTACTCCCAGCCTACTTTGTCCTCACCCCAGTTCGCCAAGGTACATGGGTTTGCTCAATTTTCTCAACCTGAAGATGCTTTTCTTCTCTCTAGAATGCCCCTCATACTTCAAAGACTGGGACAATCAAGTAAGAGATGTACATGATGTTACCTTGTAACCATGAAGTACTAAATGAAGTTCGTCATTTTTTATCGATATTCAGAATGGAATTGGTACAGGTTTCCTGAAGTTGATCTTTGTCACAGAGTAAGTTGGGATCTTATCAAATCATAAAATCAAAACAGGAGAATTAGAAGCTCAGAGGCCATTGGCTCCTTTATAATCTGAGAGCAAGAAAAGGTCAGGAAAGTGATCTAAGGAGTCAAGAGACCAGGGGCATCAGTTTCCTTACATATCAAATGAAGAAGTTAAATTAGACGATCTGGGAGTTCTCTTCTTGTTCTGACATTCTTTAAATATGCAAAGAAGACAGGATCTGGGATTGAGGAAGGGCGGTAGCTTGTGCTCAAATATGATACCCTGAAAATGGGATTTCATTTCCCTTTGCCCCAAAATGAAAAAAAAAGTGCTTTGATCTAAAGCCCCAAATGAAACTAGTAGACTTAGACCAAGGACATGTTGTTAGGGTACTATAAAAGAGTATGTAAACCAATTTTTCAAGCTCACTTGTAACAATACTTTCACATTATCAACACTAATTAAAAACCAGCCTTGTATATATATACCACCTCCCATAGTATCATGTGCTCTGTGCATACTCAGTAAGTGGGTGTTGATAATGATGAATAGACCAGCATGAGTTTTCCTAGACTGGTGGCCTTGCATATAATTTAGTTTAGTTTTTTAATTAAACTGTTAATATCCCATGGGCTCTTTTGATAGATGAGAGTGTTTGTTATGGCTCAGATGCACAATAATTTTAATTTGTCTGAAAGTAACCATAAGTCTTCCATATAAGACTCTACAGGCATTAAAATGGTCATTTATAATCGCAATTTGTCTATGCAATATGCATCCCAAAGACAGCAGTAACATAACAGGACAAGATGTTGTGAGCAAATCTCTGCCCTTGTGTGTATATGTATATGTATGTGTGAGAAAGGTGATAATTAAATCTTAGGGAATTAAAAGCAATCTGCTAAAGGGAAATGCTACGTTTATCATGCAAATCTACTTCTCAAATTTCCCTTTTCAGAATACTCCACAGAATTTTAAACTTCATTATTCTTTTTTCCCCATTTTTTATGATTCATGAAAACCTAAATTTCAATACAGACCTATTTGTATTCTGAACTTCAGTAGCCTGAGAATGGTGTACAGTAATTTATTCTTTTTATTTATTTGGATATACTATTCAACAACTCTTTAACTGAGGTTTAAAAAATAATAACACTGTATAATAAATTGTTGTACTGGAAAATAAGATTCCACAAAAATTCAAAGTTCTCCAACCTACTTATTGTCATTTAGCTATAAAAACTACCTATTAATATTTACATCTGTAACTGTGTAAATACTTAAAAATCATTGTAAAATCCTGAGGCTTAAGTGGCTGCCAGGTAAAAAGAACTTTCAGCTGAGTCTAAAAGGATTTCTTTCTATTGCAAATATGAAATCAGAATGTTAAAATGAAAAAAAGATACAAATTTAATAACAAATTTATATAATGTATAAAAAGACTGCCCCGGACTGGTGTTCAGTTCGATGGCTCCAGAGAGTAGAAGAAGATTATGTTAAAGCATAAATGGAGCTTTAACATTTCTAAATCCAGTGGGTCTAATCTAATCTAATCCTTTTCAATCCAATTTCTTAAAATGCAGCCTGAACATCAGATTAAAGCATGTGCTTTGCTTTCTAGGCCATTACAGAGAGATTCAGCAGCTGTGCTACTCTTCCCATATTTAGCGTGTGTGTGCGTATGTGTATATTTATGAACATATATACACAAATGTATGCACACAGATACACATGTATATATGAATATCTTTGCTTCACATGAGTGTTTATATATGTATATATATATGCATATGATTACAGTTTTGGTTCATATCTCCATGTATATTTATGCTTATCATTTTGGTTCCTAGATATACATATACCCATATATGTTATATATACGTGAAATATGTGAAATTATATATAATGTATAATTGCATTACAATAATGTATAAATCCTGCCTATATCCTGAGAGTGACTAATATTCTTAGTAAGGAAAATAATTACTATTGATTAGTATTTTCTTTCTTTTTTCTCTCCTTCCTTCCTTTTTCCTTGCATCCTTTCTTTTTTTCTTCCCTTGTTTGATATATTTATAAATTACACTGTGACTTTACCGTAACTTACGTCAAAAGATTGTATTTCTGAAGCATGGCTCCTAGATGCTGATTAATTCCTTGTATTTGTGCCCCCAACTGCAGGAACTGACACCAGGTGGATAATAATGTCAATTAGTGTAGCTTAGGCCCAATGAGTAGATTTATTGTACATATAGATTGTTGATGGCTCAGAAATAAACCACATACTTTTGCACTTGAAATTTTTTGTACAAAACAGTCCTTTTCAAAATAATACTATGAATTAGATACCCATAACTTATGAGTAAACAAGGAGCATTCAATTTGGAAGAAAATTTAAAGAAACCAAACATTCAGGCATGACCAACTTCTAGCTCACTACCCTCAGATATCCTATCCTATTGCCAATGCCAACTATCCTATTGCCAATGATTGAAAGACACCCATGATTCTTCCTTTCATATTGCCTAGACCCATTAATGCACTCCTTGGCCTTTTCATGTTGTTGAACTCAGTGTGTAAACTGAAAAGAAAGAATAAAGCCTATTTTGTCTAGTAATTGTTGTATTTCTCTACTACCCAACCCTCACTTCTAATAAGGGTAGAGTTACCTGAGTAATCAAGTGTTTAGCCCAAGTAATGCCTGTTTTCTTCTTGCTATACTAATAACTCATTCTGTTCACTTCCCTCTTTATATCAATATGTCAGCTAACATTTATTAAGTACCTACTACATGCAAATCACTGTCCTAAGCACTGGAGATACAAATAGAAACAAAAAGACAGTCCCTGCTTTCGATGAGTTCACAGTGTAATGGGGAAGACAACATGTAAATACCTATATATTACTAAAATATATTCAGGATAAATTGGGAGTAATTAAAAAAGGCAAGACAGTAGCCTTAAGAGAGAACTGAACTTCTATATTTTATAATAATTATCCATTTCTCATAGTAGTTTCACCTTCTAATTTTATCTCTCAAAGATCATAACTGCCTATAATAAAGATCTCATATAAGAAAGTTAACTGGCGAGGTGAGTGTTAGTCTTTCCTCAACACATTAATGAAGAGGTTTTTCTCAGGCCACGCCTAGGCAAGACTGTGCCAAAGGCAAAGCAAGCTTCTTTTCTTACCTTTCCGTGTCTCATCTGAACACATAACACGTGTGCTCCATATCACTTTGTCTTCTCCTGGCTTATCTTTCACCAATTGAGAGCAATAGCTCATGTTCTGTACTTTTCCTGTTTCCCCTCTCTACCTCCATCAATATTCATTCTAGTAAGAATTTTTAAGCACCTACTATGTGTAAGATTTTGTTATTGATTTCAGATTAACCAGCTTATGGTGCTTCTTCTTACATGTAACATTCTTTTTATTTTTGTGGGTGCCATATGGAGATCTCACATGGAAGGAGAAAGCATATTTTAAAGGTTTCCTTTAACATATTCTTAGAGCATTTCTTCTTCCTTGCTTCCTTGCGTTTGTCTTGTGAGTTTCCATGAGGCAATAGACTAGAGCTACTACTGTCATTTATCAATCTAGAAATTGCTTCTGTACTTTTGAACTGACAGCATGCCAGGTTCTCTTTCTCATGAAATATGAAACATGACACCCATATCCAGCTGTGAAGAGCTTGTCATAAAGCCCCTCATGTATTACTCAGACATTATAAGTAATAACTAAATGCAGTCATGTAATTGCATCTGCATTTCCTATTAATCAAATGTTCAGTAGTTTCAGTCGTGTCTGATTTTTCCTGACCTCATTTGGGTTTTTCTTGGAAAAGCTACTTGAGTAGTAAATCATTTCCTTCTCTAGCTCATTTTGCAGATGAGGAAACTGAGGCAAACAGGGTAAGATGACTTGCTTAGGGTAAACAGCTAGTGAGTGTCTGAGGTCAGATTCAAACTCAGGTCTTCCTGACTCCAGGTCCTGAATTTTATCCACTGTACCACAGCTGCTCTCAATTATCTCAATTCATTTTCCAAATGTCTCTTGATTTTTATTCTCAGGACTTTGTGGTATAGATGAACAAGTATTGAATATAATGTGAATTCGAATTCCCACTCTGGAGTTTACCACCTAAGTGACCTTGGGGCTATCATCTAGCCCTTTTGACCCAAGTTTGTCTTTTAATATGACAATTTACAAACTGTTCCATTACACACACACACACACACACACACATACCTTCTTTGACACAAATAAAGCTGGTGGTAAATAAATTAAAAAAAAATTCAAGTATTTTGACATTTAAGAAGTAGTTTCATTCTTTTGATAGGACTATCTTTTCTAAAAAATAAAACATTGTTCCAAAGAAAAGTAAAACTGACCCAAGTTCAGTTGTGATATTAATTGCTACATGATTAAATATATTTTTTTCTTAATTTGTTTATTTACTTTTAGTTTACAACATTCAATTCCATAGTCATTTGAGTTTCCAATTTTCTCCCTCTCTCTTCCCCCCCTACCCCACCATAGTGGTGTGCAATCAAATACAGGATCTACAAATATCTTTATGTCAATTGATTAAATATGTTCTAACAATATGGCAAATCTTAAATCTATAATACACATATAATAGCCATGTAGTGGTACTTAAAAAAAAAAACCTCAGGAAAGATGTTCAATTTCCCTATGGCATATATGCTTGGCTTCAAAATGGTGGAAAAAAGTAAATAATTTAGTCAAAACATTTTTTTACCCCAAAAAGAAAGTGACTAAGTCAAACTATTTTCAGTCAATAGAGTTAAACTTTTGTTTTGCTAAAATGTATATAAAATGTTTTCACCCCATGAACTGAAGTCAAAATGCCTAAAGACATATAACTCTAAAATTATTATGATTCCAATTTAGAATAACAATTTAAAAACTCTCACCTTCTGTTTTTGTTACATAATTAAATAATTTGTTTTCATTTTGAATAGAAATACATATTTTACAAAATTCATGGAACATGGTTCTCTGTATGAAAATTCTAGCTCTTTTGTGTTTGGGGGGGGCAGAGATAGCATGAATGGTACAGAGGAAAGGTGACATGGAATGAATAAATGAATGAATGAAAAAGCCTAACATTTATATAGACAGTATAGAGCACGGAATATAATAAGGGAAATATACCCACATATGACATATAAAAAGGGAGATATATATCTATATCTATAGATCCCTTATATTCTAAATTGCAATCGCAATGATTTTAGAGAGAGCTATATATCTAGATAATTTATCTGTATCCCTTATATGCCAAGCACTATGCTAAATATGGGAAAAACAAATATAAAAAGCAAAGAGAATTTCTTTTTTTTTTTTTAAAGCAATTGGGGTTAAGTAACTTGCTTAAGGTTACATGGCCAGTTGTTTCTGGGTGTGGTGCTAAGTGTCTGAGCCCAGATTTGATCCCCAGGTCATTCTGACACTGGAGCCAGTGCTCTTACTCACTGAGCCACCTGGCTGCCTGCAAAGAGAATTTCTGTTCTCAAGGAACTTATATTCTATTGGGAGAGAGAACTTAAAATAGAGCCAGAAAGGGATATATTATTCCTGAAAGTTCTATGGGGCAGCAAGAGAAGAGTTAGTTTGATCAGGCTTATGGTTACAAACCTGGAAGTGGCCTGGGGGTGGGGTGGAGAAAGCATATTCAAGGGGGGCCCAGTAGTTGGTGAGGTTATAGAGGAGATAACTTGACAGTCAGAAGTGAAATGTTTAATGGCTAGGGCTTTAACTGAAAGTAATGGTCCAAGACATTTTTGCTCCCATCAGGGAGGCAGGGTCCCATGGCTTCCTGTTGGTGAGAAGGCATCTGACTAGTCAATAGAGGAAACTTTCACAAAATGGGAAATGAAAAGACACCAACTGTGCCAGGTTGAAGATAATATATATTTTTTGGAGATAATATCTACTTTGAGAAATGAAAGCAACACATAAGTGCTTAGAGAGAATCTAGATTGCAAATGGCAACATGGAAGTGAAACAATGAATTTTTATAGACAAGACAGTATTTTCTTTTAAAAAAATTTATTTATTTATACTTTTCAACATTCACTTTTTCCTATATATTTCTTTTTTTTTTGAAGAGGGAAGGCAGGGCAATTGGGGTTAAGTGACTTGCCCAAGGTCACATGGCTAGTTTTTTTGTGTGTCAAGTGTCTGAGGCCAGATTTGAACTCAGGTTCTCCTGACTCCAGGGCCAACGCTGTATTCACTGCACCATCTAGCCATCCCACAACATTCACTTTTTATAAGATTTTGAGTTTAAAAATTTTTCCCTTTCCTTTCCTTCTTTCCTCCCCAATATAGCACACAATTGATACAGATCATACAAGTATAATCATATTAAACATATTTCCACATTAGTCATATTGTAAAGAAGAATTAGAATCAAAGGGAAAACCACAAGAAAGAAAAAAAAGGAAAAGCATAGTATGCTTTGATCTGCATTCAGACTCCATAGTTTTTTCTCTGAATGTGCATTTTCCATAAGGAGTCTTTTGGAATTGTCTTAGATCATTGCATTGCTGAGAAGAGCTAAGTCTATGAAAGCTGGACATCACATAATGTTGCTGTTACTGTGTGCTGTTTTCCTGGTTCTGCTCACTTCACTCAACATCAGTTCAAAGGACAAGACAATATTTTCAAAAAGTCTAATAATGCTTACAGGCAAGCATGCAGTTTCTGTTCTCAACATCTTTAGCTCATGTCACCACTCACCTCAAGTGCCATCTCCTTCAGAAACCCTTTCCTGATTCCCAGAGGCATTCGTTATCCTTCTCTCCTATTTACATTGTATTTATTTTGTAGAACTCTTATATTTACTCTGGGCATCTAGGTGGACAGGGGATAAAGTACTGTGCCTGGAATCAGGAAGACATCTTCCTGAGTTCAAATTCAGCCTCAGACACTTCCTTGCTGTTTGCCTCAGTTTCTCATCTGTAAAATGAACTAGAAGAGGATATGGCAAACCATTCCAGTATCATTACCAAGAAAATCCCAGAGTCACAGAGAATTGGGAATAACCAAAACAATTTACTTTAACATCTAGAGGTAGAAAAAAACTCAGAGGGCATCCAACTCAACCTGCCATTTTCCAAATGAATAAACTGAAGCCCAGGGTAGTTAAATGATTTGCTAAAGGCCACAGGTAGTGAATTTCAAAAGCAGGGTTTTATCAGTGAACACATCATATTTCCCCAGTGTAATATAAACTCCTTGAGGGCAGGGGCCAAGGTCCTCACGTGAGGCCTTTTAACTGAATCCAAACTTCCCAGAACAGATTTGTTGAGAACCTAGAGTACCACATGTGACTTCGAGGCTGCAGGTTCCCCACCCCTGTTTTAGAACAATCTCATTTTATTCCTGAGGGAAATGAAGCTCAGGAAGAAGTTAATTGACTTGTCAAGAGTTACACAAATAGTTAATAGCACAATAGGGACTGGAATCCAGATCCTCTGAGTTCAGTCAGTTTCTTTCCACTATTCTACACTACCTAACTGGAAACTGTTTAACTAGGATGGTTAGCAGCTGGGGTTGAACCATTGTGTACATTGTGGGAGGAAAACATATGATCTACTCTGGCTAGTGTCAATATTCTCTTTATCACCATGCTCAATAAATATTCACTCAGCAGCTGCAAAGTGCATGACACTTTAATAGGCTCTGTTTATCAGATTCAAGCAACCAGCAACCAGTTACTATCCTGAATATATTACATTATACTTGGTCATTTTATAAGTTGTAGGGGCAAGATGTTAAACTGAAATATAATAAGGAAAACCTTATTATATAAGAATTTGTTCCCAATTAACCCTTCAAGTTAAGCATCTATGGACATGATAAAATGTTTCAACTAGACAATTATAGCTACAACATATTGGAGCTAATTTGTTGTTGTTGTTGTTGTTGTTGTTTAGTGGGGAAAAATATTACCTGGATGGAGTGATTGACTGTGAGCTCAGGAAATGACTGATGTGTGATGCCTGCTCACCAGGCCACTGAAAGTTCTATATGTGAGCCAGGAATGTCATAATAGACCCAGTCACTGTGCTGCAAACCTAGGTGTCACCCTCAGCTCCTCATTCTCTTAACACCAACCCTATTCCCTATCTGTTGCCTGTTCTTATTGACTACCTTTGAAATATCCTTCGTGTATGCTTTCTTCTGTCCTCTGATACTGCCACTGTCCTGATAAAGGTCCTTAGTACTTCACACCTGGACTAATATAGTAACCTTCGGGTTAGTCCCCCCCATAAAACTCTTCACTCCTGTCCATCCTCCACTCAGACCTTAAGGTGAGGTCAGACCAAGTGACTCTACCCCCCCATCTCTCCAGGAAACTTTCATGACTCTATATTACATCTAGGATCAAATATAAAATCCTCAGCTTAGCTTTGGAATCCCTTTATAACCTGACCATTTACTTTCCTCCCTCCATGTACTCTGTGATCCAGTGACACTGACACCCTAACTATTCCTCCCATAGGGCACTCCATCTCCCAATTCACTACCCCATTCCCAGAATTCTCTCTCTCTTTATTTCCATCTCCCATCTTCTCTGGATTCTTTCAAGTCTCAGATAAGTCCCACCTTCTACAAGGAGCCTTTCTTCATCCTTAGTGCTATTGCCTTTCCTCTGAGATAATCTTGAATTTATTTTGTATATATCTTGTTTGTTTGTACATAATTTTTTAATATTGTGTCCCCACTATTCCCCAATAGATTGTATGTTCCTTGAGGGTTTTTGCCTTTCTTTGCACTTCCAGTTTTTATCATCTGGCTCATAGTAGGCACTTAATAAATGCTTGCTGACTTGGCATGTGCTATCCTTTGCTAGGTCTTCATCCTTTTTAATATCTACATGCCATTTGATAGTATTGATTATCCCTTTCTATTCTGCTGTTCTTTCATCTTTTGACTTCTGTTAGTGTTTTCTCATGGTCTGCTTCTTGCCTTTTTCAATCAAATAGTTATAATCACAGTTATAGCTATATCAATTTCCATGTCAGCATTTACTGCTTGTTGCCCCAATCTCTTTTCTAAGCTCCTGCTCTACATTCCTGACTACTGAAAAGTTTCATTGATACCTAAAGTTCAGTTAGGTTAGGTTATTGTCCTTCAATATCAGAGAGGATCAAAATAACATCACTTTATTAGACTCAAGTTACAGTATGTCAGACTGTGATGAGCTTGGAACACTCTAACACAGGTCAGGCACAAATAGTCCATGTAAACATTTGGGATGTATTCTCTAAATTTGCTGACATCTCGTGTTTCTTTTGAGCTACTTCAATTCTGCTTTGCTCATAGAGCACAGTACCTTCTTTGATGAAGGCAAACTCTCCTAGCCCTCATGATTTTTACCCTCAACATTCTCCTATCTTCCTTATTTCTGCTAATGAACATTAGTTAGCCAGTCCTAAATACTCAGAATCATTTCTTAGAATTTATTCTTTTCTTTCCCCCAAATTTCGAAGTTGCAAAGGTGCCAAACCACTAAGGTCACTGTTGTCCTAACTTCCATAATTATCACTACCATAGTCTACCTTGTAGTGGCAAGAAATTCCCAACTGAGAATAGTAAGAGCAGAAGCTTGATAACATTTGTACAGAGGATCCTGTCATTGGAAGGAAACTTGAACTAGATGACTTCTGAGGTCTTTATCTATCTAGATAGAAATTTACTATGTTTATTATTTTATTATCCACTATTTTCATCTAAACATACATTGAAGAAGCACCTGAAGTAGGTGGTAGGAATACAAATAAAAAAATGAAATAGTAAATTCTTAAGTAGCTTATATTTTTAATTCTTTCTTCCCTTAAAACTCTCTGCAGCACCTTTATGCACATTTGTTATTACTGAACAGCCTGAATCATGAAATGCCTTTGGTAACTGTTTTCAATAGAAACACACCATGACTGACTGCAGACTGGTGGATTTTTT
This sequence comes from Petaurus breviceps papuanus, assembly GCF_028583685.1. Lineage (NCBI taxonomy): Eukaryota > Metazoa > Chordata > Mammalia > Diprotodontia > Petauridae > Petaurus > Petaurus breviceps. Next base: position 2,399,023 of record NW_027185890.1, read on the forward strand.
ATTTGGCTACTACTCACTATCAGATACAAATAGGTGGCCTGAGGGAGTAGCCATGAGAAGACCTTCCACTCTCTGCCCAACATCATTTTGCCCATCCTACTGGATTCTGAATGACTCCTTCAGAATAGATGCTGAACCCCAATTCCCACCTCAGGGGAGGAATTCCCTAGCACCCTTACTCTATCCCCACCATTATGTGCTGGGCACATATACAATCAAACCAGCTGGATGAGTAGAGAATGAACAAATATCGTCTTGCCTTTAAAATTATGGACCACTTGGCGGAGACAAGATGGCAGAGTAAAGGCAGGGACTCTCCTGAGCTCTCCCCCAAAGCCCTCTAGATACCTTTCAAAATGATTCTAAACAAATCATAGAGCAGAAGAACCCACAAAAACATGGAATGAAATACATTTACAGCAGAAGACAACTTGGAAGTTCAGCAGGAAAATTCTATTGTATCAGGGCGAAAGAGGAGCATAGTTCAGAGCAGGCATTGTGGAGTTGCAGGATAACACAAGATTTAGCAGCTTCTACATTAAAGGATCAGAGGACTTGGAATATGATATTCTGGAGGGCAAAGGAGCTAGGATTACAACCAAGAATCACATCCCCAACAAAACTGTGTATAATCCTTTAGGGGAAAGATGGACATTCAACGAGAGAGGACTTTCAAGCATCCTTGATGAAGAGACCAGAGCTAAACAGAAAATTTAACTTTAAAAAACAAGACTCAAGAGAAGAATGAAAAGGTAAACAGGAAAGGGAAATCACAAGGGACTTAATAAGTTGAAACTGTTTACATTCATATATGGGAAGATATTTGTAACTCATAAGACCTTTCTCATTATTAGGGCAGTTTGAAGGAGTATATATAAACAGAACGCACAGGTGTGAGTTGAATATGAGGGGATTATATCTAAAATATAAAATTAAGGGGTGAGATAGAGGAATGTACTGGGAGAAAGAGAAAGGTAGAGGTAGAATGAAGTAAATTATCTCACATAAAAGAGGCAAGAAAAAGCTTTTACAGCAGAGAGGAAGAGGGGGAAGGTGAAGGGGAGGGAATGAACCTTACTCTCATCAAAACTGGTTCAAAGAGGGAATAACATAGACACTCAATTGGATATAGAAATCTATCTTACCCTACAGAAAAGTAGGAGGGGAAGGGGATAAGAGAAGGGGTTGTAATAGAAGGGAGGGCAGATTGAAGGAGAGGGTAGTCAGAAGCAAATCACTTTTGAGGAAGGACAGGGTGAAAGGAGAGAGAGAATAGAATAAATTGGGGGGGGTAAGATGGAGGGAAATACAGTTAACAATAGTAACTGTGAAGAAAAGTTTGAAGCAAGTTTCTCTGATAAAGACCTCATTTCTTAAACTTATAAAAAATTGAGTCAAATTTATAAAAAATAAGAGCCATTCCCCAAATGATAAATGATCATAAGATATGAACAGTTTTCAGATGAAGTAATCAAAGCAATCTGTAACCATATGAAAAAAAATACTCAACTTACTGTTGATTGGAGAAATGCAAATTAAAATAATTCCAATGATCATACTTATTAGAATGGCTAATAGAAAAGAAAAAGTAAATGGCAAATATTGGAGGGGGTGTGACAAAAATTAAACATTAATGTACTGTTGATGGAGTTGTGAACTGATTCAACCAGTCTGTAGAACATTTTGGATCTCCCAAAGCATCATAAAATCATGCATACCCTTTGACCTAGCAAAGCCACTACTTGGTCTGTATCCCAAGAGAGGTGAAAAACAAAAAAAGGAAAAGGGCCTATATGCACAAAAATATTTATAGCAGCTCTTTTCTGGGGGCAAGAAATTAGCAATTGAGGGGATGTCATCAATTGGGGATGACTGAACAAGTTGTGGTAGGTGATTATGATGGAATACTATTGTACTATAAAAATGATGAGCAGGATTCCTTCAAAAAACATGGAAAGAATTGCATGGACTGATGCAAAATGGAATATACTATGTACAAAGTAGCAGTAATTATTGTAAGATGATCAACTGAGAATGAGTTAGCTATTCTTGGCAATACAACCTGAGAAAACCCTGAGGGAATTATGATGAAAATTGCTTTCCATCCCCCAGAGAAAGAATTGATGGTGTCTGAATGAAGATCGAAGCATAATTTTTAAACTTTATTTTTCTTGAGTTTCTTTTTTGTTGTGTTTTTTTCTGTTTTCTTTCACAACATGACTATCATGGATATGTTTGGCATGACTACACACATATAATCTGTACTGAATTGTTTGCCTTCTCATTGAGGTGGGGGTAGAGAGGGAAGAAGAGAGAATTTGAAACTCTAAGTTCTAAAAATGATTGCTAAAAATGGTTTTAACATGTAACTTGGGAAAATTAAAATAATAAATAAATAATAAAATCATGGACCACTTTTCCTTATGATCTGCAGGCCATTGCTCCCTAAGGTCTACTGAAACTTACCATTTCTTCTACTCTTCTGCCATATGGACCCCTGGATGTACACTTTAAGGACTCCGGGGCATTGCTAATCCATCTTGCAACAACACCTTAAAGACTACTAGACATTTCCTTCTTCTTTGCAGCTGAATTTTGTATATGTGTGTCTCCCCTAATTAGAATGTGAGCTCCTTAAGAGCAGTGACAACTATTTTGTTTTAATATTTGTGTGCCCAGAGCTTAGCATGGTTCTTGGCACATTGTAAGGTCTTAACAAATCCTTTGTTTCCTTGTTCATTTATTTATTCGTTTCATCTGGCATCTGCTTAGTATTTTGATAGAACAGTACAGAGATTAGAAATGATGTTATTCTATGAAATATATCTCTTACTAAAAGAAGCAGGAAAATTCTATAACAATTTGTAGGTGGCAAAAGAGAATTCTTTATGAAAGTGCTTCTTCAATGCCTCATTGTGTCATGGAGAATCCCTTGGTTCTCAAAGGCATTGTCGCTAGCCTACACATTTGACAAATTCAACTCAATTTAAAAAGTCTTTAAGTCTGACCTAGTGTAATGTAATGCCAAGGAAAGGCAACTTCCCAAGGTTCAAAATACCAGCATAGGTGCTCTCCATTTTATTCAGTGACAAACCAAGAACAGAGAAGGTCAAAACATGACATCATTCAAAATACAGCATTTACTAAGTGTGATTAAATAATCTCCAAGTACTACCCCACCCCAGGACCTTCCAATCATTCAATCAATTACAAAGTCCCTGTTCTAAATACTACTCCACCCCTAGGCTGTACCTTCATTTAGTCCACCACAAAGCCCCTCTTCTCAAATGGAGATTAGTTTCCAATCTAAGTAAAGTACATTAATTTGCTCAACCATAGAACACAAAAAGGTCAAAAGTTCCCCACCCCTGGATCACAATTGAATGTACCCCAGAGTTACATCAAGTTTAAGCACAGCACTTAATACCCAAATGGAGGTCTTTTCTTCATCTTGACACAAGGCAAGTTCTCAGCAATCTTAGTTCCTGGGGAGACAAGGTTTAGCAAGGCCACAAGATGTATTGCCAGTCCCTTCATGAATTCATCCTCTGTCTGTAGAACAGTCCTAGAACCCCTGAAAACATTAGCAAAACCCTCTCCCAGGATTTCTGTAAACATACAACAAGAAAATGCTTCTTCAAGGCTTTTGAACCAACAGAAAGGTTCCCAGACCCCTGCAACAACAGCACTGTCCTTCACCAGTGGACAGTATTCACTCTGTCTGCAGGACAGTCTCCAGACCCCTGCAACAACAGCACTGTCCTTCACCAGGGGACAGTATTCACTCTCTGTCTGCAGGACAGTCTCAGGAGCTCTTAGCCAACAGCCAGGTTCCAGGACTTCTTCAACAAAAGGACTGTCTTTTACCAGTGGACAAATCTGGCAAAACAACATCAAAACAGACAGACAAAGTACCAGCAAAACAGCCATGTCTCCTCAGTCCTTGGCAGCTCTGGGGGCAGGTCTCAAAAGTCCAGGGCAATTCAAAGTGGCTGCCAGCAATTCTCTCAGTCTCTCTCTGCCTCCACGAGGTGCTGCTTCCAAAAGTTCTTCTGCCTCTCTCTTGTCTCTCCAAATCTACGTCACCAGCTCCTCCCAGTTCAGGACTCTCTTTTCACATCAACAAGTCCATCCCACAGGTGGGATTTACAAGCTCTGGGTTTTAACACAATCAATTTGAAAACCAAGCCAATACAGGGGAATCTTTAAATGCCATTACTATCACACCTAGTTATGGATTACTTTTTACTTGTAAGTGATGGCAAGAATCAATTATCTATCTTTCATCTCTCTACTTATCTATATCTATCTACCACTAAATAGATATAGACATATATTCCATTACAACTGCTGGTATGTGTTTATGTAAGAGAAATGATACATAATACCAATGAGATAATTAAAGCTACACTTATTAGTCTGTGAACATGAAAATATTTTCCTAAAGCACAAGCCCAGAAATGAAACACTGCCTCCCTTCTCATCCTTTCCCTGACCCATAAACACCAGTGACCTCCTAGTGTCCTTGATTCGCTGTCACAAACACAAATGCTCTCTTTGTTATTCAAGGTCTTTCATAAGCTCCTTCCTTCCTACATTTCCAGTCTTCTTACATCTCACTGCTTGAAATGTGCTTTTTGATTTAGTGGCACTGGACACCTCACTGTCCATGAATAGGACACTACATTTCTCAGCTCTGGACGTTTTCTCTGATTGTCCCCTCTGCCTGGAATGCTCTACCTCCTTCATTCCATCTATTGCCCTCTCTGACTTTCTTGGAATTTTAACTCAAGTGCTACTTTCTATAAGAAGCCTTTGCCAATCCCTTTTAACTCCAGTGTTTTCCCTCTACTATTTCCTGTTTACCTTTTATACATTTTGTATGTTGTCTCCCCTATTCAATTATAAGCTCCTTGAGGTCAGGGACTATCTTTTGCCTCTTTTTGTATTCCCAGGACTTATCATAGTGCCTGGCACATAATAGATGATTAATAAATGTTTATTGATTTACTAATGCTATATTGCAATGAATGAACATATTGTGATATTCATCAGTGTATAGTTTGCCCTCATTTATGAAATCATGGAACTGTAGGGTATTGAATTAAGAAGAGCATTAAAAATAAACTGCCTTTGAAAAGAAGTAGATATTCTTAAATAGTAGACCTATGTTGACTAGCACAATCCATATTTTACATGAATGTATGTGCATAGATACATTTTGATTTACATCATTGGAGGAAATTGTGACCATGATAAAATAACAAATCCATTTGAGTACTTATGAATGTATGAGTGCAGTAAATTGATACTAGAGACTGTGGACACTATGAAAGAAGGGTCTACAGATTATCTAAGTTCTATTTCCTAGTACTTAGAATAATGTTATGAACACACTAAACCTTGAACAAATGTTAAGGATGGATTGGAAGCTTTTCTCTCATGATTTTGCAATAATGCTAGGGAATGCTTTGGTTTCATTTGTTATCCCTTTACAATGGATGTTGTGTCAAATAGAACACAGTAGTTTGGATAACTCCAACAATTTGACTATAAATGGTCATATGGGGGGGGCCCTAGGGATAATTGGAAGAGAATTAAAGCACTTTGCTGAATTTCTAGAATTGTACATAGTGAGGAACAGCCTTTCTAGGAGCTGGGAGATGTGTGGCATCACAACACTAATTTACTCTGACTTTAATGATGGAGACCCATTCAAAAATGTAAAGGGTATATGTGTTCTAGACTTCTGGTCAAACCTTTGTGTGATGGTAGAGGTCTGTGGGAACCGAAAACAATGTGACCTGTTTCTGTGATTCAGTAGTAATGCCATGAGGTTAAAGAATCTGAATTATCTATTTCTGCCATTTAGAATTCATCTTCCAACAGAAAGAAAGCTACTTCTTTGGGAAAGGGATAGTATTGCCACCTTCTGGAGCTGCCAAGAATCACAGAAACATTGCAGTAGTGCTATAGGGCTGCTGAAGGACTAGAAAAAATCCGTTGGGAATGTGTCAGTAGTCCACATAAGGGATCATGAGGCGCAGACACTACCTTCTGAAGTTATGGATAACTGCACTCGTTGCAATAAATAGAAGAAATAGAAAAGGAAGTCCCACCTAAAGCACGACTTTAAGTACTTGAGGCTCTACAAGCACCTAGGAGAGGGCTGCTCTTTCGTGTTTCCACTTTATCCGTTAGCTTTTATTTGTTTTCCTCCCCTACCTGACCAAATAGTAACAAACTTTTTCTCTATAATTTCTTCCTCTTCTTGATTTGCATGCTCTCAAGGGAAGTAAATGATACCACACTCAGTGAATAGAAAAGTGATCAAGCACCCAAATCCTATCGGGACTCTTCAGGTCATATGAGGGCCCCTGGCTTGAGGCTTACAGTTGAACTGAATGTCTTTCTGACCTAGTTTACTTGTGTCCATATAAAGGGATGGAATCATAGCTCTAGAAGAGGCTTTGAAGATCATCTAGTGAGGGGTGGGGAATCTTCGGCCCTCTAGATCCTCAAGTGCAGATTCAGTCAAAGGGCTGCGCTGGAGGAGCTAGAGGGCCACATGTGGCCTTGAGGCCACAAAGCTCCCCACCCCTGATCTAGTCTGAGCCCTTCATTTTCTAAAGAAGTAAAATGAAGCCCAGAGTGGTTATGTAATTTCCCCAAAGGAGAATTAACAAGTGGCAGGGTCCAGACTTGAAATCCAGGATCCTTGCCTCCAAAAACAATGTTTATTCACTGTACCAGCTGTCTCTAATAATTCTGACCCATTTTAACAATCAATGTTGTGTATCACATAATCAATCCACAGTGATCAATAACTTCCAAAACACACCAGCTGATTAACTTGGCCGTGGTTGGGCCCAGTTTAATGGGCATTTGTTAGCATTAAAGAGGTCCTTAAAGTCTAGCAAGTTGCTAATCAATGCACTTATCCTTGAGAAAATAAAAACAAAATCATAAACATTATCAATCTCTAGTTCAGGCAGATTGTTGTTATCATTCAGTTGGACGCAACTCTTTGTGACCCCATTGGGATTTTCTTGGCAAAGATACTGAAGTGATTTGCTATTTCCTTCTCCAGCTCATTTTATAGATGAGAAATTGCAGCAAACAGGGTAAGTGACTTGCCCAGGGTCACACAGCTAGTAAGTGTCTGAGGTCAGATTTGAACTCAGGTCTTCCTGACTGCACTCCCAGTGCTCTATCCACTGTGCCATTTACCTATACATTACAGAACTTTTAAAAAACATCAGATATGGTTTAAATCTATAAGGAATAATGTGTGGTAATAAGATGATGAGCTTAATTTCCATAGTCTTCTTTCAGATTAGATTTTCTGGAAGCTTTTGTCAATTCTTTCAGATTCTCTCAACTAATTTTCTGAAAGAGTTGATAGAGCATTACAAAGGAAAGCATCTATTTATCCAAAGATAGCAAATGAAACTGAGAAAATTTGATTCAGTCTATGTGAAAACTTTCAAGTTCTCCTCAGGAGGATACAACATGAATGGGAAGAGAAACTCAGTTATTCAATGTTGTTCAGTAACTCAGTCTAAGGGCCTGATTGTTCATGTAAGTCAGAAACTGAGTTATACTTAATTTCAACCAGGAAGTATAAAATAATTCTAGATTTTATCTACCTGTATACATTTATTCATGCATACATACCTACCCAAGCACTGAGATTGCTCTGGCTATCTCTGTACATCCCTAGAAAGTATATTGCTAAGGTAAGTGAACTTATCCATAGCATTAAAAACTTCTGCATTTACTGTAGCCATTGGTTCTGTGTACGGGTGTTGTGGTACTGGCTGATGGAGTACCCGTGTTTTCTTGGTGTTACTTTGTTAGGCCAAAATTAGCACCAGCAGCAGGCAATCAATACACACTTTGTTGCATCTCAGCTTTATAGGCTGTAATACATGTACACACATGTATATATGTATATGTGTGTATGTATGTGTATACATTTATGTATATATGTAGAGTTGTACTTTTATATATAGATACAGGTACATACACATATATGTCTACTCTCTATAATTAATCAGTCAGCAAGCATTTAAGTACCTCCTATATGCCATGCACCACAGGAGAATATAATGCAAAGAATGAAACAATTCCTACTCTCAAGGAGTTTACATGATAATGGAGGAGACAGCAAGAACACATATGGTTATATGGAACAAATATAAAGAGAATAAATAAAAATAATTAGTTAGCAAGGGAGGGCACCATCAATTAAGTCCAAGAAAGAACTTGGAAAAACACTCACAGGGAAAATGATTTGGATGATGAGCCATAAAAAGAAACTGCAATGGAACTATCAGAAAGCAGGAAGGAAGGTCAGGAAAACCAGAGAAGACAGAGCAGGTAAGAATTTAAATGCTATAGACATATCAGGAAAGAGACTTTGAGAGAGTCTGAATATAGAATACATTATCTATCTTCTATATATAGACATATACATTAAAAGAAAGATCAATAGAGAAAGATTACATATTACAAGATATGTGCAAGAAGGGCAGATAGGTGGCACAGTGGGTAGACAGCATGCTGGGTGTGGTCCTCTTCTTGGGGTCAAATCTGGTCTCAGACATTTACTAGTTGTGTTACGTGGGCAACTCACTTAAGCCTGTTTGCCCCAGTTTCCTAATTTGCAAAATGATCTGGAAGAACTAGAGAAAGAAATGGGAAACCACTCCAGTATCTTAAAAAACAAACAAACAAGTAAAAAAACCCCCAAACCCCAAACAAAAAACCTAAAACAAAATGAGGTCATTAAGAGTTGGGCACAATTGAAAAATGACTGGAAATGTAAAAGGAAAAAAAGATTCTTACAAGATGATATTCTTTAAAAAATTACTAATTGAGAGAAAGTATGTTAAAAATCTCAGGGAAAAAATCTAAAAAGAAAAATCATATCAACATGAAAGAGAAAATGATATTTTTGTCATTATATTACCTGGGAATTAGAAAAGTGTAGAAAGGTAAGTCCTTGTAAACTTGAAAAACGAACTCCATCATGGAAATATTATTTGTTGTTCAGTTGTTTTCTGGCATGTCTGACACTTCATGACCCCATTTGGGCTTTTCTTTGCAGAGATACTGGAGTGGTCTACCATTTCTTTTTCTAGCTCATTTTACAGGTGAGGAAACTGAGGTAAACAGGGTTAAGTGACTTGCCCAGAGTTACACAGCTAGTAAACGTCTTAGGCCAGATTTTTGGATACAGGAATATGAGTCTCCTGGACTGGCACTATCCACTGTACCACTAGGGAATATTATAGTCACTAAAAAGTAGATTGAGAACTTTGGTAGGACATATTCTGTGCAAACCAAGTCAATAATAAAACATTCTGATTTTTTGTAGACTTTTCAGAAACTTGACTCATCCATGAATAGAAACAACATCTACAAATTAATTCCTGGTAATTTCCTCTAAAGTGTGAAAGCATACAAAAATTCAGTCATGTGAGAAACACAAATATTTTGACCCTTTGAGATCATCTTTGCATACTCCCACCAAAAGCACCTACAGTTTCTACTGGCAGCTTGACAACGCTCCAAACTGCCATCTACTAATTAACTCAGCTGTCAAATGCTCCCTCTGACTCCATCTGCCACCTGCACAGCCTGCTGCCAGGCAGATGACAAAGCAATGTAAACTTAAGCTACTGGAAGAGATAAAATATTGTCTGATTCAGCATAAATGAAATATTCTGTACTTGAACATTCAGATTTGCTTGAATCTGTGTGCCCCAATGCCAGCCAAATCGTCCAACATCTGAGATCACCTCCTCGAGCCATATTGTTTCATGTGCATTATCATGGAAAGCCTAGAAGAAAGACCTGATTTACACATGATGAAACAAACAGCTCCCTAGGACTCCTACATTATATTTTTTTAGGAGATAAGAATGAATGATTGGCTGAACATCATAGGAAAAAAAATACAGAATCTTGGTCTGGATGGTGTCTGGAGATGTTTTATTATCTCTACTAGTACAATGAACTTTCCTTGTTTTTCGAAAATAAGTCAACTGATGTCCAAGAGAAACTTTTTTGAAATGACCCTCCTTATCCATTTCCCCCAAAGTGAAAGGTCTTTACTTTTCATATGATTGGAACAAGGATGGAAAAGCTAGCTCAGCCTGATTCTATCCTGGGCCTTTCTCTTTTTTACTTTCTGTATTAGGCCACTTGATGATCTCCTATACTCTCATGGGTACAATTATCATCACTTTGTAGCTGATTCCCAGATCTTTTCCCCTAGCTGTAGTCTTTCTCCTGGACATTCAGTACTATATAATCAATTTTTTCTTTGGATGTCTCAAATAGGACATCTTAATATTAAAAGTCCACAAGAGAATTGTATCTATTCTCCCAGTTCTCCTCTTAATCACTTATCCATTGCTATTATGTAGCATTTTCATGTATGTATCATTTTCAACTCCTAACTCTCACTAACCATGCATTTTCAAAGAATTTCCAAAGTTTATCATTTCTATGTTATTTTCAATGTCTCCTATATTTTCTCTACTTTCAGAGTCACCACCCTATTTCAGGCAAATATTGCCTCATGTACATATTTTCATAATAGCTTTCTAATTAGTATCCTTCCCTCTCATCTCTTCTTACTACAATCTATCCTTCTCTCACCGGCCAAAGAGATTTTCCCAAAGTATAGTTTTGAACGATTTAACTTTCTACTCAAAACTCCACTGGCTTCTTATTACCTCTAGGATCAAATGTAAAATCAAAACTCTTCACAACCTGGTGCTTTGCTGCCTTTCAGGTGTTCTTCTGTTACTACTCTTTACTCACTCTGTGTTCCAAATCTGCTCACTCACTTGCTATTCCTCACATAGGGCGTTCTACCTCCTCTCTCCATGCGTTTGCAATGATTGTCCTTCACAATTGGAATACTCTCACTTCTTACCTCCACCTCTTGGAATTAACCTTTTGCAGAAGGAGTTTCTTGGTTCTCTCTCCACCCACTACTGGTACTTTCCCCTCTAAGTTTGCCACTCACCTACTTTATGGGTGTCTTGTACATACCTATGTATTTAATCTCCCCATCGCCTTGATATATATATATATATATATATATATATATATATATATATATATATATATATATTTTTTTTTTTTTGCTTTTTTTGAAGGGCAATTTGGGTTAAGTGACTTGCTCAAGCTCACACGGCTAGTTTTTGTGTTAAGTGTTTGAGGCTGGATTTGAACTCAGGTCCTTCTGATTCCAGGACTGGTGCTCTATTCACTGTGCCACCTAGCTGCCCCTCACCCCCTTTAGAATCTCATCCCTGGCATGTATTGTTTGTTGTTCAGTCCTTTTGTCATGTCTGCCTCTTTGTGACCCCATTTGGGGTTTTCTTGGCAAAGATACTGGAGTGGTTTGTCATTTCCTTCTCCAGCTTTTTTCAAGTAGATGAGGAAACTGAGGCAGACAGGGTTAAATTAATTGCCCAGGGTCATACAATTATTGTCAAAGGCCAGATTTGAACTCAGGAAGATGAGTCTTCCTGACTCCAGTCCTGGCACTCTATCCATTGCACCACCTAGATTCCCTTGTTGGCACTTAGCACATAATGTTATTTGTTCTTTTTTTCTAAGAGTTCCAGTGACATTATGGACTGATGTCTTGGCTTGTACATGAATTAGATTTCAGTGAGGCAGAGTTGCACAAAGTCTTTAGCCTCACTCTATCTTTTAAGTCATCAGTCTAGTGGCAAGAGAAAAGTCAAGATGACTGGTGATGGCTCTGGATGCAGTGAATAATTTGGCATCTTCATTGTCTGACCAAGCTCTAATCACCCTACAGTATTTGCTTCTTCCACTTTCATGGTTGTTGGGACAAATTATTCTCATCTATCCATTCTGCTGGAGAAGTCTTCACATGCTGGGGTAAAAATCCCCCTAACTCACCAGTGCCCTTGAAGCCCGTTGGTTCCTATTAACTTGGTTTAGCCTGTCTGCTGAGACATTTTACTGGGTGTGGCAACTGCACATGCTACAGCTTCTTGGTGCACAGGTAAGAGTTGAGGGACATGTGAACACAAAGTGGATGAGCAGCCCCTAAGTGTCTATCATTTTAACTCTTTCTTTATGTATTAGTAGTTAACAGGCTTCTGGAAAATAGTCATTGTAGCTCAGGTATGCAATTCCTCCAATAATTTTTTAGAGATAAGAATGATATGCAGAAAATGAAGGCCAATCTTGCTCCCTGTTTACAAAAGAAAAAAAAAAGACTTCATTTAGGGTAGGAGGTGGGTAGAAGACAGTTTAGCTCCCTAAAGAGAGAAAGCTATGAGCAGCATAGCATTGGTTGGAAGTTTTGTGAGGGAATGATCTGCCTCTTACCTTGGCAGAAACTTTGTCAGTAATATTATTATTCTCAAAGTTTTCTACCCTAGGAGCTCTAAAATGATATGATCAAAGGGAAACAGAGTGAATGTATATTCTCAGGTAAGGAAGGTTTGGTAATTCATTATTCTTAGGGCTAGGTGGAATAATAGGTAAAATATTGTCTCTAGAGTAAGGAAAAACTGAGTTCAAATCATGCCTTAGAATCCAGGGATGGGGAACCTGTGGCCTCAAGACCACATGTGGCTTTCTCGGTCCTTAAATGTGACCTTTTGAATGAATCCGAATTTAAGGATTTGTTCTGTAAAATTTGGATTCAATAAAAAAGGATGCACTTAAGAACCTAGAAGGCCATATGTGGCCTTAAGGCCGCAGGTTTCCCACTTCTGCGGACACAAGCAGTGTTATCCTTGACAAGTCACTTAACCTCTGGGTACCTCAGCTTCTTCATATGTAAAGTAACAATAATAATAGCACTTACTTCACAAGGTTGTTTAAAAATAAAATGAGATAATATATTGAACATGCTTTACAAACCTTAAAGAATTATATAAATGTTGGTTGTTAGTGTTATCATTACCTCTACTCTGTGTGCTCAAATTTTGAAATAGGAAGATAAAGTGACTCTGCTTTTCACTTTTAGAGGGAACTGAGATGTTACAGAGAGGTTTTAGGAAAGATGGCATCTGTCTTGCAGGCCATATGGATTTGGGGGAGACTCGATGAGGTAAACGCTGAAAAGATGTTCCATGAGTACAGGTGTGACCATTTCAGTATGGCTCAGGAAATTCTAATGGCTCCCTATTGCTTTTGGGATCAAAGAATGGCTTCTCTGTTGAGCTTTTAAAGCCTTGCACAATGTGACCCCGACTTACCTTTCAGACTCCATTAATCAATACTCCCCTTCCTGAATTTTGCAATCCAGCCAAACTGATGTTGCTAAATTTCATACACAGTACTACATTTCCCATTTCCTTGCCTTTACCTAGCCTTCCTCCATGACTAGAAGATACTCTCGCTTTACCTTTGCCTTCCAGTGTTACTTCATTCCTTTAAGACTCAGATCAAGTATTACTTTCTACATGAAATGCTTCCTGAACCCCCTAAATGTTGTATCTTTTCTCCCACCTTAAAATTCATCGATTTTGTGGGGGACAGGGGAGACGGAGGGAAAGAGATTTATTCTGTATCTCATACACATTGTGTCCCCGATAGAATAAAATGTCCTTCAGAGCAGGATCTGTTTGATTCTTTGTACTGCTATCCCTCCCTAGCGGTTACAGTGCCTGGAACATGGTAAGTGTTATTAAATTCCTTTTTAGTAATTAATTCTGTCAAATGTAAGATCAATGCAGGATGAGTTAAAGTTTAAGAAGGGAATGGCAGCGGAGGGATGGATGTCAAAATCTTCCCCTCATCTGAGGTATTACAGGTCATAGAAGACAGTCCTCTATTCAACAGGCTTGCACAACATACCATCCGTGAGCTGCTTGCAGTCCTCTAAATAGCCGAAGAATAATGTAGGGTTGCCACTTCTAAAGCTCCTGTTTGTCATGTGACTGCAGCAATCAACTACTGCCAGTCTCTCTCTAGTCTAACCTTTCTACAGACTAAAGAAGTTTAGTCCATTTGAATGTTGACGCTTGCCTGCTGCTGAGTTTTGCAGGGCTGTGAATTCAAGATGGGCTTCAGAAAATAAATAAATACATTTCAGAAAGAGGGAATAGCCCTTACTCAGAGATGAGACTGGGGTGGGGGTGGGATTATGCCAGGGATTGTGGAAACCACCAGACAAGTGTTGCTAAATCAAATTTATATCAGATTATACATTTGAGTCTCTTTATTTAGCTTCCACTCCCAAAAGAATTAAGGTAAACAGAAGAAAACAGAGGTTGGATATCCTTTAGGTTGTGTCAGGAAAGACAACTGTTCTCTAGAAAGTAATTAAAGTTAAATTCAGAAATCTTCACTACATAATGACTGTTTCTATTCTTTTGTATGAATTTTTGTTATTGTTTTTCTTACTTCCTATTAGAAGTTTATTTTTTTTAAAGAATGACAAATGTATTTCAAGTTCTCCCTGAACTAAAACAAAAAGGAATGAAGTGTGTGTGTGTGTGTGTGTGTGTGTCTGTGAGAGAGACAGAGACAGAGACAGACAAGAAACAGAGAGACAGAGATAGACAGAAACAGAAATAGACAGAGACAAACAGAAAAATCAGTACCCTTCAAGGGGCAAAGCATGGTTGTGTCCTTGGACCAGACCAACTACCCAGAAGGCAGTGGTCATGGACAGGTCCAACATCAAGGAGTAGGGGAAACAGCAAGGCCGGGGGTAGTTCAAGTGGAACTTAAGGGGTATAGAAATGGGACCAAACTTGCATGCTGGACTCTTCACACTTGAGTCTTAACAGGCTTTCTCTCCTCTTATTTGCAAATAGAAGCCAAAATAGTAGTTATGCCTCTGTATGCTTTTTTTGCTCTATGCACCCCTTTGGCAATCTGAAGGGTATGAAGTCCATTTCAGAATAATGTCTTTTTTGTCTTTCTTAATTTGTTTCTTTACTTTTAGTTTACAAGATTCAGTTTCACAATCCCTTGAGTTTCTAATTTTCTCCCCCTCTGTCTCCTTCCCCCCCACCATGGTGGCGTGCAATCAAGTATAGGATTTGCAAATACTTCCATATTAGACATTAGTCAGGTTATAAAGAAGGATTGTAATGGATGGAATGAACAATGGGAAAGAGGAAACAAAACCAAATGAGAAAAAGAAAGAGAGCCTGTAATTTGCTTCAATCTGCATTAAAAACTCTGTTCTTTCTAGTTCTTTCTCTGAATGTAGACATCTCTCTCCATCATGAGTCTTTTGGACTTGTCTTATAATCCTGCATTGTTGAAAAGAGTCCAGTCTATCAAAGTTGGTCGTCACACATACGTTGTGTCTGTAATTATGTACAAATTTCTCCTGGTTCTGCTCTTCTCACTCAGCATCAGTTCGTATAAGCATCCCCAGATAAATATGAAGTTTATTTGCTCCTCATTTTTTTTCTTTTTTTTTAAGCAATTGGGGTTAAGTAACTTTCTCAAGGTTACACGGCCAGTTATTTCTGGGTGTGATGCTAAGTATCTGAGCCCGGGATTCGATCCCCAGGTCATCCCAACACTGGGGCCAGTGCTCTTACTTGCTGAGCCACCTGGCCACCCCTAAGCAATTGGGTTTAAGTCACTTGCTCAAGGTTACATGGCCAGGTGTTTCTGGGTGGGTGCTAAGTGTTTGAGCCCGGGATTCGATCCCCAGGTCATCCCGACACTGGAGCCGGTACTCTTATTCGCTGTGCTAACTGGCCGCCCCTACTCCTCATTTCTTATAGCACAATAGTATTCCATTACCTTTATTTAACACAACTTGTTTAGCTGTTCCTCGATTGATGGATCCCCCCTTAATTTCCAGTGCTTTGCAACCATAAAAAGAGCTGCTATAAATATTTTTGTATGTATGGGTCTTCTTCCCACTTCTATGATCTCTTTGGCATATAACTCTAGAAGTGGTATTTCTGGGTCAAAATATGACCCTGGTATGAAATTATTTATAGCCCTTTGGGGATAGTTTCAGATTGATCTCCAGAATGGTTGAATCAGTTCACAGCTCCACCAACAATGCCTTAGTGTTCCAATTTTTCCACATCCTCTCCAGCAGTTGTTATTTTCCTGTTTTGTCATCTTAGCCAATCTGACTGGTGAGATGTGGTACCTCAGAGTTGTTTTGATTTGCATTTCTCTAATCAATAGTGATTTAGAGCATATTTTATATGCTTATAGATATCTTTAATTTCCTCTTCTGAAAACTGCCTATTCATATCCTTTGACCATTTATCAATTGGGGAATCACAATGATGTTTTTAAATGAATAAACATAAATTACATAGATTCCTAAGGAAACAAATTGTACTGAATTTCATTTATTAATTTTTTAAGTTCAGAGATCAGAAGCTAAGAATTACCATATGACTGTATTGGAGAGTGACCAAACAAATTGTGCTATGTGTTTGTGATGGAATAATATTGTGCTATAAGAAATGATGAGCAGGTTGCTCTCAGAAAAACTTGGAAAGACTTACATGAGTTGATGCAAAGTAAAATGTATTGTGTATGGAGTAATAGCAGTATTGTAAGATAATTAGCTGTGAATGAGTTATTCTCAGCAATACAGTGATCCAAGAAAACTCTGAAGGACTTATGATGAAAAATGCTGTCCATCCCCAGATAAAGAACTGATGGCCTGTGAATACAGATTGAAGCATGCTTTTTTAACTTTCTTTGGTCTATGTTTTTTTTCACAACATGACTAATATGGAAATATGTTTTGCATGGCTACACATGTATAACCTATATTGAATTGCTTACATTCTCAGTGAGGTGGGGTGGGGAGGGAGGAGGGAAGAGAATTTGGAACTCAGTTTTAAAAACAAATGTTAAAAATGTTTTTTATATGCAATTGGGGAAAATAAAATACTAAATAAAAATTTTAAATGGACCAATTAAAATTTTAAAAATATTTTAAAACTACCTTTATAGAATAATAGTATAGATAAAATAGGGAATTCTCCATGTTGGGTACAATGGAGATTATTGATGGTTTTTATGATACTTATTTGTACTATGATCAGTGTTGCACAAGAAAACATAATAGATAAAATCAGTTCCATTTAGAAGAAGAGAAAAGCAGAAGGAAATTCAGCATGCTGCTTAAGGAGGTAGAGTGACAGAGAAGAGGGTGTGGTAGATCTGCAGTCAAAAGACCTGGGTTTGAAGCCCAGTTTTCTACTTACTACATGTGTGACTTGCTATTTAACCTCTTTGGGTTTAAGCTTCTGCATCTATAAATGAGGAGTTGGATTAGGTGTGCTTTAAGATTGCTACATATAAATCTGCAATCACAATTGTTATAGTTATGGTTGGGGATGTGGTGATTTTGTGAGGGCATATTCCCTTTGATGGAAGCTTTTCCCATCAGTTGCTCTATGATTGGGTATTTGTGCATTGTTAAGACTTTGAAATATTCTGGAAGACTACAACTAATTTCCTTCCTTCCTTCCTTCCTTCCTTCCTTCCTTCCTTCCTTCCTTCCTCCCTCCCTCCCTTCCTTCTTTCCTTCCTCCCTTCCTTTGTTCCTTCGTTCCTTTCTTTCTTCCTTCATTCCTTCCCTCCCCTTATCACTTTTTGTCCATTATATTGCAATAACCTCTAAATAGTTTTCCTGCTTCTAGTCTCTCCTCTTTAAGCCTTCTTCCACACATCTGCCAAATCAACAATCATAAAACATTGATCTTACTTGTTTTCCCCTCTAATGAAAGAAAATCTTCATTGGTTCCCTATTGTTTCTATAATTAAATATCAACTAATTAACTTTGCGTTTGAAGCTTTCTGAAATCTATGTTTCCCCTACCTTTCCAGGTTTATTTTCTGTCCTTCCCTCCTCAGATACAATTTATACTAGTAAAACTAACCTGCTAGCTTTTCTCTGAATATGACACTCCATCTTGCTGTTCAATGTTTTTACACAAGTGGTCTCACATGATTGAAATATCTTCCTCTTTTCTTCTACTTTATACATTATCTTCCTTTATAGCATATCTCAGGTGCCACATTCTATACCAGATCCTTCCTGACAACCCTTGTTCCCTGCCCTCAGTTATGACTTAAACATTGACCAGCATACCCATGGTTATTAGTACTTTCAGTTGAAAATACTTTATTTTATATTATATATACTTTGTATTTACTTGTTTGTGTATGCGTTTTATGTTCCTAGTAGAATGTAAGTTCTTGACAGTAGAGAGTCTTTTTTTTTTTCCTACGGCTAGAACTGAGGGATTGCCAGGCCTTATCACAGGGCTTTGTGCACCCTGGATTCTTCATGAATATTTGTTGAACTGAATTGAACTGTCTTATAAAAGAGAATAAGTGGAGTTTCAAGTGTTTCTGTTGAGAATTTTAAAAGAAAAGACTCCATTTTGTTCTGGAGTAATAATTTAAAGAAGGATTTTTTAATAGCTCAGTGGTGGGGAAAATGGATGACTAGGGGAGTTTGCTCCTTAACGGATAGCGAAGAGACCACAGCAATTTCCTTGAAAGTCTTTGGCTTACTGAATCTGATGTAAGACTAGTCCATCCTTGGAAACAGCTACTTAATGCCTTCTACCTCTTGGTAGAGAGTTGATGCACCAGCAGTTTAGAATGAGCCATGCATGTTCAGATAGGGCCAATGTGCTGATAGGTCTTCCTTGACATATAACTTAATATAACTTATTTACAGCTTACTTGTTATTAGAGGGGTTCTATTTGTCAGGCTGGGGGCCATTTAATGGGGAGTGCTAGAGATGTTCAGACAAAGTGTAATGAAAACATTTAAAATATGTAGGAAAAAAGATAAACAAAACCAAAATAAATAAAAACTTCAGAAGGGAATACAAACGAGGCAGTTTATTATTACTTTGTTAAATTTAATATATACTTAAAACATACACAATAAGAATTTAGTTTTTGGTTTTTTATATTGAAACATTTGGGTTAAGTGAAGAATTATATATGTGTATTTATGTGTGTGTATATCTATATGTGAAATGGCTGCTTGCCTACTTTCCCAAGTCAAGACGTATATCTTACTCATTAGAATTACCAGTTCAGTCCCAAAAAGAAGACTCCTTCTCTACATGCAGGGCTTCAGATGACCCTTCCAGGGTAGTGCTGTGGGAGAATTAGACTAGTGAGAAAGGAATGTGAGTGCCAACATTTTGTTTTTTTTTCAACTGAGTGAATTCCACAGACTTTAAAACGGGCTCCACTTTCAGGAACTGCCTGGCTACCTGACTTAAAACGTCTGTGGCTGTTTGCAAAAGGTCCACAACCCGTTTGTCTCTTCAAACCCTCTCCTTTCCCTTTGTTTGCCTTTGATAATGTGTGGTAAATGTGGCATCATAAAAGCACACACTGCTTGAAAAATCTACTTCCTTGTCAGGCTACAAGTTTATGCTCTAAGGGATCCGAAGCTTATCATCCTACTACCGGACAGAAATGCATGGTTGGCGATGCTCTGGCCATTAACCATTAACTGTGAAACCTCTTAATGCCAGACAGTAACGTTTGCAGGCACTGGGGCTTAGTCCTCCTCCACCTTGAGGAAAGTGAGGGACTACTATAAATTGTTCAAATTAATCATCCTCTCTGCCCTTGGAGAGAGGAAAAAAAAGGGGGAGACGGTGAGGGAAGGGGCTTGAAACACTCAAGTCATAAAACCAGATGGCACAATGTGTTTATATAAGCTGTTTGCCCAGAAACACAACTAGATTTCCAAACACTGAATCAATATTTGAGGGTTCAGAGCCAGCTGTTTTTCAGGATGCCGTTAAGCGACTGAAGCACATCAGGTTTCAAATTAGACACATCCTCAGGCCTGGCTCTGCACCTGCATTCCCCTGTTTCACGGCAGCCAGGTGAACACTTGGACCATTCTCCATAGCATTCAACAGGCCTGATGCTGATTATTACAGCACAGTCCCGATTCCCTCTGAAGAGTTTTATTCATTTAGGGCTGGCAATAACTAACTAATGGACTGTTTATTTGCCAGGCTAGGTTCTCTTCCTGAGGGTTGGGGGGGGGTCCCTTCTCTATGCATATATTTTAGGATGCGTTGACCATGTCATAGTTACCAGGGTCCTCATGAGTTTACACTTGATATATAGCCATAAACCTAGTTACAATTAAAGAGATGCATCAGGCTTCTTCCTGCCACATGGCAGAGATGGACTTACAAGTATATGGGTAATGAGACACACAAAAATCTAATTATTTCAGTATGGGTCCAGTGCTGAATTACATGTCTGTGATCTGAGAAGAAAGCTTGATAAATCTTGTGGGGTTCGATCCCAGAGGAATAGCATGAGGCTTTATCACTCATATATATCAATATAATGCATATATTGTATATACTACATAATATGTAATATGTATAATCTTATACTATGATGATATAATACATTAAAATATATATTTTATATGTATATTTGTTGTTCCTTTGTTTTAGTTGTATCTGACTTTCATGACCCATTTTGGAATTGTCTTGGCAAAGACAGATACTGGAGTGGTTTGCCATTTCCTTCTCTAGCTCATTTTACAGATTAGGAAATGGAGACAAACAAGGTTAAGTGACTTGCCCAGGGTCACAAAGCTAATAAGTGTCTGAGGCCAGATTTGATCCGTCTTCTTGACTCGGACATTCTGGCTATCCATATATTGCCTATATATTATACATGTATGTGTCATGTATAATATGTATCATGTATATAGAATCATGTAATTTCTAGCTGAGAAAGGATGATCTAGCCTTCATCTTTTAAGTGAAGGAACTGAGAAGCAGAGAGCTTCAAGGTTCGTCCAAGGTCATGGACTATTAGGAAGTAGGAGAGCTAGAGTTCAAACCTAGAGTCTTAAATTGCAAGTCCAGCGCTCTGTCCGCTGCACCAGCAGTATTGCCCCAGTAGAGGGCGAACCCAGCCTTATAAAAATCACTGAGCTAAAACAACAGAAGCAGTTCTTTGAGACAACATAGAACAAACTTACTAAATTCTGAGGACCTGTAGAATAGGAGGAAAAATAGCTTATCATTCCTTAAAGCAGTATGGCTTAGTGGAAAGAACACTAGACTGGGAGCTAGAAGATCTAGTTCCAGTTCCAGTTCAGCCATTTCCTATATTTTTTTTTTGTTTTGTTTTGTTAATTTCTTTCAGTTGTGCCCTACACTTTGTGACCCATTTGGAGTTTTCTTAGCAATTATACTGGAGTGGTATGTCATTTCCTTCTCCAGCTCATACAAATAAGGAAACTTAAGCAAACAGGTTTAAGTGACTTAACCAGGAGCACACATTTAGTAAGCATCTGAGACCAGATTTGAACTCATGAAGATGAGTTCGGTGATTTTAGGCTGGGGACTCTATCCATGGTGCCACCTAACTGCCTCATTTCTTAACTGTGGTATTAGGCAAATTAGTTAATAAACCTAAGTTTCCTGCAAAACAGGGCTATGGCTAAATGTAAATTTTGCTTTGAGTATCAAAATAGTGAATGCAAATGTGCTTTGTGCTATTATTATTATTATTATTATTATTACAATCTCCTTTTTGCCTTGAATAAATATAACTTTTCAATGAATGCTGATAATCATTGTTTTCCTTTGCCTTCATTGTACTTTTGACATGCATGCACTTGATATTTTATTAATCTGGGAGGGGAGGACAGAAAATTGGCCTCACTGGGATAGCTTGGGTCTAATCTTGTTTGAGTCAAAGAGGAAGGAGAGATCAGAGGTGTCAAACACATAGTCCAGAGAATAGAACCAGATTAAAATGTAATTGGGAAATACTTAAGATAGTAAATAAAAATACAGTAGATT
Organism: Petaurus breviceps papuanus; assembly: GCF_028583685.1. NCBI lineage: Eukaryota > Metazoa > Chordata > Mammalia > Diprotodontia > Petauridae > Petaurus > Petaurus breviceps. The sequence continues at coordinate 2,420,865 of NW_027185890.1, forward strand.
AGAGACAATGCTATTATGTGGTTTTCTGAGTTGTATGTGTTTGCAGGGATTTTAATTTTGATACCACTGAATGAGATCATCCAGAGATCTCAACTCCATGATCGAGGTAACTATGATTACATCACTTAATAATAGCTAGCATTTATATAGCACTTGAAGGATTTCAAAGCACTTTTACAAATGGTAACTCGTTATATCTTCACAATAGCCCTGGATAGAGCAGGTACTATTTTTATCCAGATGTTCCATGACAAACTTAGGATCACATGGCAAAGAAATGACATAGAGTACTAGCAGTGGAAAGGATTTTTTAGAGGTCACTTTGTACAACCTCTTCATTTTACAGATGAGAAAAGCTAAGCCTAGGATGTGAAGTGGGTTGCCCTATGTGGCACCACCAGTTCTTGTCAGAGGAAAGACTCAAGGCCACATTTCCTTAATCCCAGCCTGGAGTTTCTCAGTCATGTCATCCTTACCTGTAAAAGGTGCCACCTGTAAAAGAAAGAAGCACACAGAGTAAGTCTCTGCTAATTCCTAGTTTATGTTGCAACTTCCCAGCACATGTTGGGGTGAATATGCCTTATACACATGAAAAGAACTTTGTCAGAGGAAAGTATCTGCTCTCAAAATAAGGCTAAATTCCCTAATTGGCAATTCTTTCACTAAAATGTAACTTGCTAAAATGGTATTCTTGCTCACTCCATGTTTATCAAAAAGGATTTGGAATGTGCTCCTCAGGTAGCAAGATACTGTCACCCCATTTCACTACCTGTTACTGATAGTTAGGGACTCACCTAACTTACCTACAGCCACCTTTTATCTCTCTTCCAATAGCTGTATAGTCAACAAAGTAGTTCAATAGAAGTGTTTAGAAAAGGAGATATTGAGCAAATAAGACTTTTAGTGTGTCTTTGTGTACTCACCCAATGCCAATGCAGCAAGTTCCTGGAACAATCAAACAGGATGAAACAAACTCTTCCAGTTTGATGGAATGAGGTCTCAGAAATACAATATAAATAAATATTTACCTTTACAGAACATTTAAATAGTTTTCAGAAGCAATCGGATTGGGTTCAATCCCATTACAATCCACTGGGGTTTATATAAGTAGAAGGACTGAAATCAATGATTTTCTTCCAGACTTTCCTTTACCAAATCATGCAATTAAAAAGCACCTTAGAAACATTTAGTACAAATCCCTCACTTAACCTATGGAGAAACAGATATTCTTTGGATTTAATTATGATCAGATAAGGTAATACATATAAAATGTTCTATAAACTTTAGTGTACCCCTGCAAACTCACCCAAGATATTCCATTCCTATGTTTGGGTTTGATGGTGTTCAGAGACAAAATAGTGACAAGTTCATATCCTCCTGCTATAAGTTTATATTTGTCATTTGGAAGACTTACTTAGGTAGATAAAATCTAGTATTTTTGATAATTGATAAAAAGTAGAGATGACAACTTTTATAGTGGACAGAATAACTAGCATAATTACCAAAATTTAGTATGGTACCTGGAACATCATAGTCACTTAATAAATGCTAATTTATTGATCAATATGTACCCCATCTGTTTCCTGCATGGTTTTGATTTATTCTTCTACAATCTGTGATCATGTGTGGACCTTGGTTTCCTCAAGTATAAAATAACTGGATTAGACTGAATGATCTCTCATGGCCTTTCCACCTTTAGATCTGTGATCCTAAATTTTGAGAATTGTTTTTATTCCACGTTGGTTAAAGGTTTGAGAGTTCAGTATGGTGGCATTTATTGAGGATATGTGTACGTGTGTGTGTGTGTGTGGTACATGCTATACTTACTGGCTTTGTCTTCAATAATACTCTAATTCAAGTATAGTTTATTTGTTGAATTCTCAAGGATATTTTCAGCTTTGTGTTTGTAATATATGAATTTGCCATATATTAGTTTATGAAGAACAGCAAGTTTTATGTGTATAATTCTGTCTGGCTCACTTTTTCTTCCTCAATCCTGCATAGGTACTAATTTTTTTTTTTTTGCTACTCACAGTTCTGTGTTGGGCAGTTCATAACACTTCCTGGAAAAATCAGCATCAATAACTATGTCCAGAATGAACTTTCTGAAGGACTGGAAGCAAGCACCTGATTTCGTGTCACTAACTTGATCCCTTCTTTTTCTGTAAACAAATCTGTTTGAGTGAACTTTTTTATTTCGATGAGAATGGAAAAGCAGATCTTTGATGTCTTGTACTACTGTTATTATTCCTTTAGCCATCACCTGGTATTCAGAATAATTTATGGTTCAGTTCATTCATTTATTCAATCAACACGAATTTTTTAAAGTGCCTAATATGTACCAGGCATGATGGTAGGCACTGGGCATGCAAAGACCAACATAAATCGGTTCCTACCTTCAAGGAACTCTATATGTACATTAAAAGTAAATACAAAGAAATATTGGCAAGGTACGGTAGGGATATCAGGAAGGATGTTCTGTAACATTGAACTGAGCTGTGAAGGTAGCTAGAAATTCTAAGAGAAAAGACATTGAGGAAGGATATGATTCTAGACATATTCAAAGACAGAGGTGAGAAATGAAATACTGTGAATAAGGAGTGACTGGTAAGTCACTATTGATATAATAGTGAGTATGAAAGGGAAACAGTATTTGGTTTAATTAAATGATACCTTTTCTTTGTCCAAAATATCCAGCAAGGTTTCCCAAATTACACATTTACTTAAATCAGAGGTGAAAAATTATTTTGTTATCAAAGAATAGCATCCAGTCTCATGATACCTGAGTACTGGTCTCCACCGTCTTTTTCCATAGAAACAACAATCCCTTTTGCACTGTGGCTTAGAGAATATTACCTGTGATGACGTATGAGTGAAAAAATAAACACTGTCCATAGAAAAGAATATAGAAAAGTATAGTGGTAGACAGTTATAGTAAATTTGGGGAAGTTTAAGCGTATGACTGAGGTGGAGTGTGTAAAAATGTACATATATTATATATTGTGTATTGTAAACATATGTAGGTATTGCTTCTCATATGTGGGGATAGAGAGATAGAAGTGATTAGATAGATAGACAGATAGAAATGATTAGATTAAGGAAATTCTTCTTGGGTGTACACAATGCTTTGCCATTGGATCAGAAAATCACTCTTGGAATATTTTTTTTGGTTATTCAACTTTTGTTTATAACTATAAGGCAATAGATACTATACGGAATCAAGATGCAGCCTCAGAAATGAACAAAGGACTTTTATATACAATCCAAATAATGTTACATAAAGGACTACTCTGTGAGTCTCTTGATAATGTGCAAAATCTGAAGATATCATTTGAGCAACCATTATGTAGAAATTAAAGGTAATTGTCACTGTGTTCCTGACCTCTGCGTCATCTTCCACCAGAAGGTACCACTTGCTTTACTAGACACTAACCAAATGTTTCTTTTGTTTTTTTTTAATAGGCCTTCCCTTGGCAGGAAATTCAGTGATATTTCTTATGAAAAAAAATGAAGACACTTTCTGCTTATATCCTCTACATTGAAAGTTAAATAACTTCCAGCAGATTTTGGGAGGCCCAGATTTGCTGGCATGGTGGTTAGTTCCTACTTTCTGACATCTTTCCTAATGGTACTTTCTTCTAGTCTCCTATTAGAAGGCAGTGCTTAATCGAAGAGAAGGTCACAGCCCATTTCACTTGCACTAGAAAGGTCATTTGAAAACCAGCAATTTCAAAGAGAACCAAAGAAGTAATTAAGCTGCCAATAATTACAAAAGAATCTTGCCGAATAAATTGTCCTTAACCCCTATTTATTTTGGTCAAGAAACATTTTACAGGATTTTATTTTTATCTATGACTGTGCTACAAGGTAATTCCTCCTTGTACTCTGAAACAAAGTCAGGGGAGAAAAAAAATGATACACTAAGTAAGAAAAAAATGACAACTCTTAGGTTGTACTTAGAGACACATCACTTATACACTCCTAAATATACAATCATAAGAATTGGAGGGGGATTGAGAAGGATTTACTAAGAAACTGACATAATTAAATATATACACATGCATATATTTGTAAATAATGCCTTAAATGTTTAGTGTTTAAGTGTTTCCTCTGCTTATATAAATTCATATTTTTTGAGGCAGAAATGTATGCAGCCCAAAAGCAGTAACCTGCAATACCAGCTCGATGATATGGTAAGTGTTTCTGCAAAAGATGCATTTCAGAAAACATCAGAATAAAATATTACAGTATCAGGTAGGTTACTGTGTCACTTTGTTTTGACTTAATTAGACTATGGTAGAAAGGACAATTCTATTAGTCCAGAAACAGGGGCTGAGGTTACTGGAAAATAATATCAGTGTTATTTTTTAAAGTAGCTCTGCAGGTAGAATCAAGATGGTTGACTATGAGTATTTTTACCCAGTTCACCCAACATGTCTCCACCATAATATTCCAGGCCAAATTCTGATGGAAAAAGCCAAGAAAAAGTAATAATTAGTAATTTTTTCCAGCCAAGGGCATCTTAGGAAGATATAGAGGTCTGCAAGCCTTGGAATAGGAGCAGGACAGCAGCATAATGCAGCAACAATGGAGGCTGGAGTTGAAACTAAATATCAGCAAAAAGCACTGGAGTAGAAAAGATCCCAGGAGACCCCTAAACTAGCAGTAGGAGCAAAATAAGGTGTCTTCTGACAGTTCTGCAAACTATTGCTGAGTTCCAGTTAACAGATCCAGGTTTGAGAAGAGTAGCTATGACCAAACACAGGGGTGCTAGCTGTGTATGAACCACAAAAGAAATTCTGGAAACTTAGCTGTGTGGCTCTGAATGCAGCAGCAGAACAGTCAACCTTTGGCCCATAGAAAAAGCCTGTAGTGGGCAAACTAGGACATGACCAAAGGTGAGACTCCAATGATGTAGTCACTCTGAAGCTACAGAACCTCACTATGGGCTAACAGTGACCAAGTGCAGTAGCATTCTGCTGAAATTCAACTATACACAAACCAACAGACCCAAACCTTGGTTAAGAAATTGCGGAGATCAGATCAGGAGGTATAGTGGCAAGCAAAGCAATACTTTACTGCTTGTCTCAGCTATTCAGGTGTCTTTGACCCTCACCTTTGATTGTGTCAAGTCTTTGTTGGAAATAGTATACATTGTGTTTTTCTTTTTTTTTTTTTAGAGCAATTGGAGTTAAGTAACTTGCTCATGGTTACATGGCCAGGTATTTCTGGGTGTGGTACTAAGTATCAGAGCCCGGATTCAATCCCTGGTCATCCTGACTCTGGGGCCAGTGCTCTTATTCACTGCACCCTCTGGCAGCCCCTAAGTAATTGGGGTTAAGTAACTTGCTGAGGGTTACATGGCCAGGTATTTCTGGATGGGTGCTAAGTGTCTGAGCCTGGATTCGATCCCAGGTTATCCCAACTCTGGGGCCAGTGCTCTTACTTGCTGTGCTACCTGGCCTCCCCCATTGTGTTTTTCTTGATAGACCTAGGGGAATTCCCATCACAAAGAGCCCACAGTGGGAGGAGATTGCAGATAGAGGAGAATCAGAAAGGTGGAAGAAGGAGCTGAGCAGAGAAAAGCTTGGAAATGGGCTGTGACCAAGCAGAACTGAGAGGGAGAATATCTGTGATGTCAGCACTCTCTGTCTGTTCTGTCTGTGTTGATGTTACTTTGTCAGAATGAAGCATTCTGTCTGTTGAAAGAGGACTTTACTTCTTATACAGAAGCCCTGAAAGAGGACTTTACTGCTGCTTAGAGAAGTCCTGGGACTTTACTGTTGATTTGTGTTTGATTTCTCAGACAGAAGCTTTGTCTGTTTGTTTGTGTTACTTTGTTAGACAGAAAGTGACTTGAGATGATAGTGCTGGCGATGTGTGTAAATATTGTTGCAGTTCTCTTAAGCTTAATATGTGTAAATATTGTTGTAGCTCTGTTAAGCTTTGTCTTCCTAGAAACAGAAACTTTGAAGATCAGTCCCTGTAAACTGAGATATGAAACAGGAACAGAGAGCTGCCTACTTGTGAATCCAGGCAAGAGCTGGGAGGGCCAGCCCATGGAAGAGGAGCTGTAGAGGTTGGAAGTCAGCCTCAAGTTAAGATGAAGGAGGCCTTTACTTGGGTACTCTGTGCTGATCAATAATATTATGACTTACTGTGACCTAGTGGTGAATGGTGTTTGTACTTTCTGCTACCCCTTAAAGATGATTGGTTTAAGGATGATTAGAAGCCAGGCTGGAGTCAAGATGAAAGAAGACTTTACTTGGGTACCCTGTATAGACTGAGGAATTTGTGATTTTCTGAATGATATTTTTGTAAGACTATGTGGCCACCAGAGCAATAAGTTGTTATGTTAAATTGTTATGAATGTTGTGCTTTAGTTTCTTGAATGTTTTGCTTTAGTTTATTGCTGAATAAATAGAGAGTTCACTATCCTATGTGATTGGATCCTTAAAGTTATTCACAGCAGCAGTCCTCAGGAGAGCTACTCATGATTGGCTTTACAGGAGGGTGGGAAATAGACCTATCCCTGGATCACACCATTTTAGAACCACTGAAAATTGCAGACCCCCAGAATGGGATTTGAAAATAATAAAGCCTCAGGCCAAACATCCAGCCAAAGGAGTGAGCAGAGCCCAACAATAACATAATATCCAAAATCAAGAAGTAGACTGGAAGAAAGAGAAAACAAACAAACAAAAAGAACCCTATCATAATGAACTCCTGTGGTACCAAGGAAGCTTAACACACAAATACAGAAGAAGACAATGACTTGAAAATATCTGAAAACAAAACTTCAAAGAAAAATATAAATTGAATACAAACCCAAAAAGAATTGTTAGAAGAGATGAAGAGATAAATAAGAGTAATAGAGGAAAAAATGGCAAAAGAAATGAGAGCTATTAAAAAAAACTATGAAAAGAGAATTAGTAACAGTTTTAAAGAAGTACAAAACTGAAGAAAATTTTACTTAAGGAAAAAAAACCCTCTTTAAAAATTAGAATTGACCAAATGGAAAATAATAGCTTCATGATAAATGAGTAAATAATAAAAACAAAGTCAAAAGCCTTTAGAAGAAAAATAGAAGAAAATTTGAAATATTTCATTAGAAAAATAACTGACCTAGGGAATAGATTGAGGAAAGATGATTTAAAAAAATAGACTACCTGAAATCCATGAACAACAACAACAAAATATACTAGATATCATTTTTTAAAGAACTATATAGGAAAACTAACCAAATATCCTAGAACTACTAGGCAAGTCAAAACTGGAAAAATTCACCACTCACCTTTTTGAATGAAACCCCAAAATAAAAATTCCCAGGAATATTATTGTGAAAATTCAGAACTGCTAGATAAAGGAGAAATTATTGCAAGTTGCTAGAAAGAATGAATTCAAGTACTGTTGAGCCACACTCAGGATCACATAAGGTTTAGAAGCCACTCATAAAGGAATGGAAGGCTTAGGATATGACATTCCTGAATCCTAGGCATTTTGGATTTCAACCAACAAAACAGAACATAATCCTACAGGAAGAACAATGGTTATTTAATAAATTAGAAGACTTTCAGGCATTTCTGATGAAAAGACCATAGCTGAATAGAACATTTTATAGTCATGTAGAAGACACAAGAAAAACCATAAAAGGGTAAACACGAGGGAGAAATCACAACAGAACAAACAAGGTTAAACTATTTATAGTCTTAAATGGACAGAAAATAAAACATGTTACCTCTCAGAAATGTATCATCAGCAGGGATCTTAGTGAAAATCTAATTATATAGGAGACTTAAGTGACTCTATTATATTGGGATAACCTCAAAAGAATAATGGAAGGGTTATAAAGAAGGATGCATCAAGAAAGGGAAGAAGGGAGAAGAAAAATTGGAAAATTATCTCCCATTAATGAGATACCCAAGAAAACTTTATATAATGGAGGGTAGAATGAGGATAATAGTTGAACTCCACTCTCATCTGAAATGTTTCAAGGAGGGAAGATTAAACTTGCATACCTCGCTGGGTACAGAAATTCATCTTACCCAACAGGGAAGTAGGAGGGAAAGTGATTAGGAGGAATCAGGAGGGAAAATCAAGAGAAGCAGTAGTGAGAAACAAAACAAACTCTTGAGGAGGGCACAGGATTAAAAAACAGATAAGTATAAAAGAATGGGGTAGAGATAAATGCAAAGTTTGTAATCATAATTGAGGAATAGAATTTGAGAAAAGATAGATATGATAACCTTGTGGAGAAAACTGAAAGGGAATAGAAATGGTCATACCTATTCCTCAACTATGCATGGCACCTTCACAAAAAACTGACAATATATTAAAGCATAACAACCTGAGGAACACATTAAGAAAAGAAGAAATTTTAAATGTCTCATTCTTTGACCATGACCCCCCCAAAATTAAAATTAATAAAGGACCTTTGGAGTACAGTTAAAAGTAATTGAAAGCTAAATAATCTAATCCTAAAGAATGGGTGGATCAAAGAAGAAATCATAAGAAAGATAATAATTTTGTTAAAGATAATGACAATAGACAACATACCAAAATTTCAGGAATGTATCTAAAGCAGTACTTAAGGAAAAATTTATATCTCTGAATACATACAAAATAAAGGGGAGATTGACAAATTCGACATGCAATTAAAAAAAAAACAAAACAAAAGCAGTCCTTTCCAACTCTAAAATCTTGTGGAATATAATACTAATCCATGAAGGAGGTAAGAATACCTTAAAAATATAAACATTTTAGAAATATACCAACATCAGCAAAAAAGAAAATGTCTTGACCATTACCATATTTTCCTCTTCAGTCATGACTTATACAGTTCTCTTTACTTGGGAAGATTTTGTTTTGTTTTATTTCACTTTCCCATGAGATAAAATTATGGCAAGGAGTAAAGAATCTAGTTCTTTTTTAAAATAAATTTCCCCCACCTTGTTTCACACACATATAAAAAATAATTGAATTTAGAGAGGATATAGTTATCAGTATTTACAGAGACTGTCAAAACTTCAGTAGGTATTCTCCTTGCCTCCAGATAAACAGGAGTTTCCAAACTGGATATTTCAAAGAAATAAAATTCAGGCATATGAGGGAGTAGATATTTTCTAATGTTCTCCAAAGCTGAATACTATACTCAAACCATCACAAAGTTTATTTTTATTTTCATTTTTTTGCTTTTTGGAGGGGGGAAAGTAGGGCAATTGGGGTTAAGTGACTTGCCCAAGGTTCCATGGCTAGTTTTTTGTGTTAAGTGTCTGAGGCTGCATTTGAATTTAGGTCCTCCTGACTCCAGGCCAGTGGTCACTATGCCACCTAGCTGCCCCAGTTTTGTTTTGTTTTTAAAGAAGTTAAATTTGTGACTGTAGTTGAAAGAACAAAACCTATATTTTTATTTTAAAATGAGGTAACAAATATAATTACTTTTTACTTATTTAAAGCATTTTAAATATGATACATTGTGGAGCTCCTGAATCCTGGAGTCAGAGGACCTCTTTCCTGCCTTTTTTGTTTATTGTTTGTGTGACAAGTCACTTACCATCCCTGGATTTCAATTCTCTCATTTGTAAAATGAGGCAGTTGTACTAGAGAGCCTTTGAGATCCCTTCCTGTCAACTCCCGTGGTTGTTGGGGGAATAAAATGAAAAAAAAGTAAAATTCTTAAAACAGTGTCTAGCACAAAGAGGTTTTTTATAACTACGCATTCCCTCCTCTTTCCCCCAACTTCAACCTCTATATCAATCATCCTAGAATTTGGTTGTTTGGTGGTTGCTTGTTGGTCTTCATTCTTGAGGAGGACCAAAATGATATCACTATGTCATAGAGTCAAGTTATAGTGTGTCCGACTGTGACTGATCAGACCAATCTGAGCTTTACCACAAGTCGGGCACAAATAGGTGAGGTGAACATTTGGGGTGGTTTGTCGAAATCTGTGCATCTCATGTTTCTTGTGAGCTATATCAATTTTGCTTTGTTCAAAGAGCACAGAACCTTCTTTGGTGTGAGTATCCCATGCTGGGCAGTCATGTGCTGGGTCCATGTCATGCAATCAATTCCAGAGTTCTTCAGAGAGATCTTGAGAGTGTTCTTGTATCATTTCTTCTGACCACTATGTGAACACTTTCCTTGTGTCACTCAGTGGATGGAGTGCTGAGCCTGAAGTTAGAAAAACTCATCTTCCTGAGCTCAAATCCAACCTCGGACACTTACTAGCTGTGTGATCCTGAATAAGTCTTTTAACCCTGTTTGCCTCAGTTTTCTCATCTATAAAATGAGCTGGAGAAAGAAATGGCAAACCAAACTGGTCCTAAAAGTACTAAAAGGGAGACAACTAAGTAATGTGAGTGGAATTAATTTTCTTTTTGCCCCACCTCAAAATGAAGCTAACTACTCCAACACCTTTATTCCCTGCGAGAAGCATTTATGAGCCAGCTTTCCTTGTGACTTCTTTAATCCTTCTGATTTCATTTATAGCAAGAATAACAACATGGATTTAGCTCAGTTCCCTTTCAGCCATTTGTAATTTAGAGTACCAACAATTAAAATGAATGTTTGCCAACATTGACTGGGTAATTTTCATAGTACTCTCTAGCTCTTTTCTCTGTCTCTACAGGAAATTAAAGTCACAGAACTGAAAGTTATTAGGAATTTTCAAAAAAGTTTCATTGGCAGTTGTTGTCAAAGAGCTAATCACTTAGCGAGTGACCAACTTTATGGTGATAAACCTCTCTGCTCATAGCCAATCTGTTCCCCATCCCTCCACCCATCTCCCCCACCTAAGATGAAAAACACAGTATGTTCCCAGAACTCTATTTTCTAGTGTGGGAGACACTTCTGTAGTTTGGCATTTGCTAGAGTAGCATAGGGACGCCTCCACCCAAAAGGAAGGCTTCAGAGTAGGACTTAGATGGAAGCCAGTTTATTTCTAGAAAAAGCAAATATAGATGGGGAAACAGTACTTACTAAAGAAAAAAATAAGTTTTTTAGATGTCTATAGCTTAATATTAACAGCAAGTCACCCAAATTTTGCTGCATTGCACTATGATATAGAAGAAAGAACATTGGCTATAGATTCAGAAGACCTGCATAAATCCAAGCACCAACATTAGCTGTGGGATTTAACCTTTTGGTCTCTTACTTTCCTCACTTGTAAAATGGGATTAATAGTATTTGTACCAATGATACTAATATTATTGCTTGGTGACAGGAGATATATTGTGTGAAAGATACTTTAATTTGTAGAGTATTATATGATAATAATAATAGTACTTATATAGTGTTTACTATAAGCTTAGCCAGCCACTGTGCTAATAAGCACTTTATAGCTGTCTCATTTGATTCTCACAAGAACTTTAGAAAATAGGTACTAATAATATTCTCATTTTACAGATCAAGAAACTGAGACAAACAGAGGTTAAAATACTTGCCCCAGGTCACTCAGCTAGTTAAAGTCCACATTTGATCTCAGGTCTTCCTGACTTCAGGTCTAGTACTCTGTTGATTATACTTCTGATCTATTATTATAAAACAATAAAACAACATATATCCCATATTTATTTATGGGGAGTACTGTCACTTGGTTTTTATCTACTGGCATATATTTTTAAAATTTTCTAACAAAAACACATGTTGTTTGGGTAAAATAGTCAACTTCATCTTGAAGTATCCTTTCCAGAAATATTTATTCATCAAGAAGGTGGTGTGGTATAGAGGAGAGATCTTTGTATCCAATTTACTTCCTTCCCCATACACCCTTACAATCTAAAAAGTGATGTGTTAAATAATATCTAAGGTACCTTCCCTCTATAGGTCAAATTAATACATGTTTGTGGACTGATTGAGTGATTCACGGAAATTGGGTTGTCTCTCTTTGTCTCTCCAAGTGGTTTGCCTTTTTTCTTCTTTAGATATCAGTATGACCACAGTGATAAATTGAAAGTGTTCCAGAAACCGAGAGTGTTACATTAACTTTCTTCCTTGCAGAAGATAGACATTCTTTTATATTTCAGCCTCTGAATTTCTGAGTTCAACATATGCTAGTCTCTTTTTCAAAGAAACTATTGTTTTAGACAGATTCTTTATTATGTGTGTTAATTGTCCATTTTCTTGTTCATATTTTTAATTTTTAATACGATTTGAACATATCAATTTTCCATAGCAATTTCCTGTCTTATTTCTTGCTTCATTTATTTTCTTAGCCTTTTAAGTTACATTGGAGGTTTCTACACTTGCTTTTAATCACTTTTGGAGGACTTTATGATGGCCATCTTCTTCCTCTTTTCTGGAGTTTTTATGTCACTTCCTCAAAGTATTTATTCTTTGAAGTGGAGCCTTTTCAAAATTTTTCTTCTCTTGTTACTGGGTAATGTTTTCCTATTGCATTTTTTCCTACATTCACATTTTCACTATTTCCTTAATATTTGAGAGCACAATTCTTAATATTTTTGCAGTTATGGAAAAAATTGAGTTTAGACAAACTCATTCAGTTCTCTTTCCAGAAGTTCCAACAGAGTTGTTTTATATTTGTTGCATGTGTATATGACCAGAATGAAAATGTGCATGGTGTGATTTTTATTTTTTTGTTAATGACTTTTTAGCTTTCAACTTTTTCAATTAAATTTTTTTCCATATCTTTCTTTGAAACATAAATGCTATACAGCTGGTTATTTCAGGCTCACTGCATTTCAAGCAGGGAGTCTCAGTGATCCACATCTATGTTTTCGGTGTTCATATGATGCTATGTAAAACAAATTCAAAATACATATTCTTTCCTTTTTGCTCTAATATGGAAATATCAAATTCAAGAATAAATCTAATAAATGCCATACCTGAGTCATATTTTATGTTAATTCTTTGTGTGAACTGCCACATTTTTCTGATATTTTTTAATATTAATATTTTCATATGACCAAAACTTATTGATTAAATATTATTTATAATTTCTGCATGTCTTTTTTCTTCCTCTGAGCATTGAATAAAATTATTGAAAAATATTCATTTAAATTGTGTTATCTCATTTTCTGATAAAAGAAAAGGCAATTTCAGAGAGTTTGGGAGCTTCAAGGGACCTTATAGTCATCTACAATCAAATCTATAGTCATCTATAATCAAATCCACACACAAAAGGAATCACCTTATAAAACACTTGAAATATTTTTCTAGCCTCTATTTGAAGCCCTTCCCTGAAGGGGAACCTAGAACCAATCAAGGCATTTCATTCCACTTTGGGAAGCTCTACTTATTAGGAGGTTTTCCCTTTAACATTGTGCCTAAATTTGGCTTACTGTAACTTCCTCTTATTCCTCCTGATTCTGCCCTCTGGGATGAAGTGGAACAAATCTCATCCCTCCTCAACATTATAATCTTTCAAATACTTTAAGAAATACACCCCGATAGCTGTTTCTTCTCTTCTGCATGCTAAACATGTTCACTTTTTTTTTCTTCACTAATCCTCATATAACATGGATTCAAGGTGCTTTACCATCCTGACTGCCTTTCTCTAGATACTTTCCAGTCTCTCAATATTTTTCATAAACACTGGTGCCCAGCACTGAATATAATACTCAAGATGAGGTATGATGAGGGTGGAACACAGTGACTACAAATCCCTTATTCCTGGAAGCTTTAATTATTAATGCAGCTCAAGTTCCTATTAGCTTTTTTTGGCAGCCACATCACACTGCCTAGTTCAAGATGAGATTGCAATCCACTAAAACCCTCAGAGATTATTCTTTTCAGAATAACTTCCATTTCGTTATGCCTCCTCTGTCTTACACTTCTGAAGCTGATTATTTTTTGTACTCAGAAGAAGCAGTACATTTATCCCTATTGAATTTCAATTTACTAGGTTCATCCCAATGTTCTAGTCTGCTAAAATTCTTTGGATGTTGTCTTTGTTATTTAGGGTATTACCCGTCCCTCTCAACTTTATGACATCTACATATTTGATGAATATACCAACTATATTTTTATCTACATAACTGATACAGATATTAAATGGCAAAGGACCAAGAAAACATCCCTTGGATTCTTAACTAGAGAACATCTGTCACATTGGCACTATTCTTCAACCAAGTAAATCACCATGTGTAATGGGAATGGAAATTTGAAGATCTTCCCTGCCCCTTAACAGACCTATGGGGAGTTTGAAGACCTCCCCTACTGTGAAGTAAACTCTGCCCCCTGATAGGCTGAATGTGGTCACATGGAGCCTGTGGTGGGAGGAGTTTGCTGAGGAGAAGCATAGCCCACAGGAAGCTGGTCAGACATTAGGGGAGAGAGCAGCTCAGGCAAGGAGATAGAGAGTTTTGTGAGTATTGATCTTGTATTGGTTTGTGGGAAGGCTAAAGGATGGCATGGCTCTCAGTGATATTATGGCTCCTGAATATCTTTGGTGCTATGATGGAACTGGCTTACTGGTTTTGGAATTTGGTTTTCTGGTGTCTAAATAAATCCTTCAGCTTTATCCTCTATCTGGAGAATTTGACATATTTTGTGATCAAATGTCACGAGATACTTATAGTCACGGTCTTTATTGTGATCATGGGCACTGTAAATATTGCATTGGCACTACACCATGGCAATAGAAAAAAATGCGAGACTTTTTTTTAAGAAGACCTGGGTTTTAGTTCATTTATGATATTACTCTAACCATGTGATCTTGAGCAATTTAATTTGTCTCTCTGGGCTTCAGTTTTCTCATTTGTAAAATGACAGTGATCACTCAATACAGTTCCAGTTGTAGACCTTGTTAACATTCAGCTTTATCACATTGTTTCACCATATCAGCTGAAAATATCTAATGCACTAAAACTTACCATATGAAGATGGTCTTTTCTGGTTTTACATTTTCCAGATTCTATAATTCTAAATAGTTGATCAGCCTGAAAAATTGGATACAGCCCTACCTGCTTGATATACATATTTGATCCATGTCATTCTCTGCCAAGATCCTTCTTTGAAGAATCATTTTAGTGCAAGAGTGACCTTGCATCTTTATTTTTTAAGGTGATATCATTAGAAAATATACTATGGCAGGTGCTACAAAGCAAGAAAAGTTTGGTGAGTGATTTAGGTTACAGTCAGATCTCCACAGCCCTGTCTAGCAACATTTGGAGAGGCTCAACCCTAGAATGCTGGCCACTGGTAGACTACAACTTTTTGTCCTCAGCCACTAATAAAACCATCTGCCAAGGTACTCTAGGACTTTGATCTGTGTCTGGGAAAGAAGTACTCACACCCAGGAAGTCACAGAAGAGTTGAAATTTTAGAGTATAAGCTGAAGCAGATGTGAACAAATTGCTCCCCCTTTCCATTTCAAGAGATCTTCAGAAGGGAGAAAAATAATTAAAAAGTAAATGTAAGAGTAGAGAAATTGAAAAAAAGTCAAATTATCTAATAATAATTGGGAGTGCAAAATGTATAAATATAATTCATGAAAGAAATAATATTTATAAGCGTACATATGTATATCTGTATTCATATATATGTTTACTTTATCCATGTAGAATTAAGCATGGTAAGACACAACAGGGAAAGAGCAGTGAATTTGAAACCAAGGGATTTTGGTTCAAATTCTACCTCTTTTACTTGCTACCTATGTGATCCTGGGCATTTAAATCATTTAACCCCTTTGTGACTCAATTTATTTTTTCATCTTTGAAAGGATGAAACTGAATGGCATGGTCTTTGAGGCCCCTTCCAGTTCGAAATCAATGACATTTTTTTTAAAGCAATTGGGGTTAAGTAACTTGCCCAAGGTTACACAGCCAGTTATTTCTGGTTGTGGTGGTAAGTATCTGAGCCCGAATTCGACCCCAGGTCATCCCGACTCTGGGGCCAGTGCTCTTACTCATTGAGCCACCTGGCCACCCCTAAGCAATTGGGGTTAAGTAACTTGCTCAAGGTTACACGGCCAGTTATTTCTGGTTGTGGTGGTAAGTATCTGAGCCCGAATTCGATCCCAGGTCATCCTGACTCTGGGGCCAGTGCTTTTACTCACTGGGCTACCTGGCCGCCCCTAAATCAATGACATTTTGTAAGAAAGAAGGAAGAGAAGGGGAAAAGGAGACAAAACAAGAATAGTATAAGATTAGGAAGAGAAAAAGGAGAAAAGAGAGTGTTCAAATTATATGGAAAGAGTAAGAGATGGCCAAAAAGAGCAGCCCTCATCTCCCTCTACAAGCCCTGAGAGATTGAGGTCCAGATCTTCTTTCTCACCACTATGCTGGTTAAAAATCTGCCTCTTACAAGTGAAATTCACATGTATAATCAATCTGCTCAGAACTTCTTCCTTACTAATTCCAGCACCAAAATAATTTCCTAGGAGTATTTAACAATATATCTGACATCAGACTATTTCTAAGGTTAGCTCTTAATGAACAAGTCTTATGTAGTGGTGGGTACCCTCCCACCCCTATACTCAATGTGGTAGGCCCAGTCATCATTCTGGTATCTATACAACTATGTGGAAGGTATGTGTGTGTGTGTGTGTGTGTGTGCGCGCGCGCGCATGTGTATCCCACTTGCAATGGGAGATGATGAAGTCTCTTAATTACTGAGCTGGAAGAGCTGATGACTCATAACTGAACATAGTTACAGTACATTACAAAAGACACTAATTCGAGTCTCTCTCTCTTCCTTTCTGACAGTGAAGCCTGTGGACTGTTTTTCAGATAAGTTCCTAAGAGTCAGGAATGGTAGGGACAATGGGTTTCTTTCACTCAGTCTCTTGTTGAAACTTACCTGATTATAAATGAATGGTCACATTTATCTCTTTTAAGTTTTGTTCTTTCCTAATTTTAGGTGAAGGAACATGTACATTTATGTATGTGTATATACATATGTGTGCATGAGTGTATATGTATGTATATATATGTACAGAGAGAGAGAGAGAGAGTTTGATGTGTCCAGGATTGGCAGTGACAATATGAATTCTAAAAGATTCAGAGATCCTGCAAGATCTGTTCTTCCTACATGACTCTGTCCCTTTCCTTCTGATGTGAAAACCATCTCTTCGCTTTTCCTTTCTCCTCATCTTTTACTAGTCTCACTTTTCCCCCCATTTCCCCCTTACATGCCTGCTTTGTTACCTAATATGGTGGAGAATTGGCAGTTCATTGGATTGCTTGGTTGATGCAAGCTAAGAAGGTGACTTCAAAGAGAATCATAACATGGGATGGAAAAATCTTCAAAAGATTGTGGAGCATGTGTAGAAATTCTGTAATTGGTTCTAGTCTGCTATTTACATGGTTAGGAGAAATCATTTAAAATTTTATTTTTTATCTCTCCTCCTCCTCCTCCTCCTCGTCTTCTTTGTAATTAGCTGCATAGCTGAAACTGGTGGTGTTTTCAAAAAGGTCTGAATCAACCTCAAACTATTGACTTCTTCTCATTCTACCTGATTGTACCCTGGTGGTTTTATCCCTCCACTAATGATGTCTGAGGTCAGGCAATATTGTAAGGGAAGAGGCCTGGAGTGTCTTTAATCTGTTAGGGTCATATGACTGAGAAATAGGCCTTACTCCTTGATCTTTCTTTTTACATTCTAGATAAAGGGGGTAGGGCATCTAAACTTGTTCATGTTATGAAAGTTAGGAAAGTGAACATCTGGGTTCCCTGATGTGGGAGTTTTTATATCCAGTTCAACATTTGTGAATAGAGGAGTAAGAAGTGACTTTCAGGTCCCAGACTGATGGTAGTTCATTTGATAGTCATGTTGCATCTACGTGTGAACCTGATGGTAGCAATGTTCTAAAAGAACTGAACTGAATTTGAGCCCATTCTCCATAGACACCAAGGTGGGAGAGGGAAAAGTGTCCCTCTGAGGTGTTGGTGTGTGTGTGTGTTGTGTTTTTAATTGCTATATCTTTGAAATAAATATCCTTTTGTAAAAGCTAATTTATGTTAAGTTATTCCAAGATGAGGGGCAATAATCAGTCATTGCTACCTAATAGTAGGGGGAGCACAATTCGTAGAGGCTCAAGCTGATAACCTTAGAGAAGAGATACTCCAAATCCCTCAGGGTACCCTAAAATGCTAAGGGGATATAGCCTCCTCACTGTGGGAAAAGGAATCATAGCATACTCAGTATAGTAGGATCTTAGATTTGGAGCTGAGGGAGATCTAATAGGCTAAGTCATCTTTTGTGTCAGAGAAAATGTACAAAGGATTGACTTTAAGTGACTGCTTTTCCAATGAATAACTAGTACTAGTGGTTAGGACAATGTAAATTGAGGTTAAATGTAACAGGGATAATTAGAAAGACTGGTAATATTGTTCTGCCAATGCGTAAATATTAGACACATACCTTATTGTAACTGCAGTTGTGCTGTTATTGAATTCTGTTTTACTTCTTTTAATGTGCAGTTTTTATTACATATTTAATATATCTTTCTGCATACAAATAAATATATCCAGATATACTCAGATCACATGATAGTTACCAGAGTTAGCTATTTTTCTTCTTGTTCTGGAAACCCTTCATATTTTTTACTATAATTAACATCATTCCTAGAATACCAAGTAAGAGTCTGTCAGAAAACCTGTGAGTTTTGTAGTTGAGTCTAATTGCCATAATGAAGCTATCAAGCTCCCCTGGTACTGAACATAGTACAAACCACAATGGCTACATACAAAAGAAATGGTTCTACATTCCAGTACCTAAAAGTCCCAGTGGTGTAGTTGCTCTGTAGTAGACTTAAAATAAATATTAACCATAAAATTTATCAAGCTACCAGTGCCAGTGAATTCATTCCTCAATCAGAAGAACCTCCCTCAGCCTTTTGTTAGTGGGTTCCTAAACATTGTGTCCTGGGAACCTCCAATTGAGTGAGCCTGAGGTTTCTCTCTGTTGACATTTCTTTTTCAGCCCATTAGTGAACGTGCTCAAATTTGTCCCCATTAACTCCCTTTATTTCCCTGCTGCTTTTTATCCCCCAAGCCTCACATGATGAAGGTGACACCACTAGAACAGATGTCTTAAAACTAAAAGAGGCAGAAATGTTTCTTATTTTATTTTTTCTCTTCCATTTCTTTCCTCCTATCTTTGGATAGTGAGAAAACTACTTTTAAGTAATGAAATTCAATCCAAATTGTTATTTATGGATGAGGAAAAGATGAAAGTACCTCCTATGAAGAAATTGATAATGTGTTTTCTTGTTTTTCCTATGAGAAGAGTTGCACATTGTTGGGCCAGGCTGACTGTGCATTGGTCTGACCATGTAAGTATTGGCAATGGACTCTGAACTGGAATCCCTGAAGTGAACAGAGACCCAGAACTCATTTTAGCTTTGAGTAGTGAAAGGACTCAATCAACTGAAAGGTTAATAATGAATCTACTAGTCTAGCCAGTATATTACATTTTTATTTTCTTCCTTTCAAGTGCCCTGAGAATGACAGAATAAGAGTTAACAGGGATAAATGAGAAACAGTCCTCTCAGCCCATGATATCAGTGAGCAAGAGCCTTTGAGTTGCCTTTGTCTCTGGGAGTCATTTCCCATCTTGCTCCTTGTCCAACTGAGTGATCAGACTGAGTTGGGAACTCCTATCACCTTCAAAGGAAACTCCATACTTGAAAATGGAGCTGATGTAATTGAGTCAGTGCATCCTTTCTCTTCCTTCATCTTCACTAGTAATCAAGAGGATGACCTACAGTTCAAAAATTACATTTCCAAAGTGGAAAAAAAAACCCCACAGTGCACAGCCTGAATCAAAGAGAAGGTTACCAGAGATTTTTTTCATTCCTTATTGCAACTGGACACAAAATATGAGCTCTGTGATGGAAGTAAATCAGATAGGTTGTATTGCTAAACAGAAACATAGCAGTCAAACTACAAACATTATTTGGATACTGCAGATTTCTTGGTACAATAATTTTGGGAGAGAGAGACAGAGACAGAGAGAGAGTCAGAGAGAGACTTTTTGAAAGCACAATGATGATCAGAGCTTTGGTGCTGGCAAATATTTCACTTTAGAAATCTGAAAGCCTTTCTTTAAATAATATATCTCTTTAAAATTTACCCCCCCCCTTCTCTCCTGTTTTCATTCCATTGAGCTGTCAAAAATTAATAAACTAAGTCTGGGTATTCTTGTACCTCTCTTCTATAAGAAGGTGCACATGTCACACACACACACACACACACACACACACACACACACACAGGCAAAGAGGAGAGACTGCTTTGTCAGGAGTTATTCCAACAGTTCTCCCAGATACTTAAGGAAGAAGTCTGGCCCTTCAAACATATTAGTATTGAAATTGTAGTACTTCACAATTGAAGTGTATTACACACTTGAGATAGACTAAATTACTGTACTGGAACAGACTCATAAAATCATAGATATTAAAGCCTGAAAAGACTTAGTAGGTTATCTTGTCCATCCTCAGCTATTGGGTGGCAGTTCCTTATAACATGTCATTAAGTTGGGAGTGAGTTAGAGGTCTCAAAGATTAGGACTATGACCACTTTCTCTAAAATATTTCATTTTATCCCACTGTCTAAAAATCTTACTTGCTGGATTTTTTTTCCCTTTCAGATCCTCTCCCTAAGTTTTTATTTGCTCAATTTCACTCCACTGTTTCTCTCTCATTAGGACTCTTTTAACAATTCATCTCTTCATGATTGCTCTATTGTGGACACTGACCCACTTGGTGTTTAGGCTTGCTGCACTGAAAGCAACGTTACCTACGTTGCAAATCGTCCCTGATGGTCTTTTGTTACTGTTGCTCTTTCTGAACTCTCTAGATCTCTGGCCCTTTTTTTAAAGTCTTAAAGATGCTCATTTGGGAATACCATAGCAAAAGAGCATGATCCCTGTCAAAGATGACATTCATAAATCACATACCTTTGTGTTTTTGCTTACAAAGCCAAAGGGCAGTATTTATTTCAGAGTGAGCAAAACTCTCTCCCTCTCTCAAAGACAAAGGTCCTTTTAGAAGTAATTTAAGGACTATTTTCCAAAAGGAAAATAAAAGCATATCTAAGCAGACAATATTTGAAAAGTTTCAAGAAATAGTTTACTCTAGTTAAAACTAGATGGAGAGATCGTTTATCAAGAGAACAGTTAAGTGAAGAAAGGCAGGGGCAGCAGCACTTTACAAGGAAATTCTCTTTAGATTCAAAGGTATGTTGTCCATAACATTAGAGATGCTTCACTCTTCACTTTAAAAACAAGATGCTTATGAAGCAGGATAGTACATATTTATATATCATTCAACAGATTTTAGAAATTTTTTTTTAAAACAGAAAGAAGAGAAATGAAACCATGGGACTACAAAGCTTCAAATTTCAAAAGAAAACCAGAGGTCATTAAATGTAATTTATTTCTGAGGATTACTTTTTAAATGCACCAAGTACCCCTTGAGTGACCTTTGACACCCATAGATTCTATCTCAGAATCATGTAGTTTTTAGTGCATAAATTTATACAGCAAAGAAAACTAGCTACATTGAAATAAAGATGTAATTGTTTTTCTCATCCAGTTCATGGACCCCCTGAAATCTATTCATGAATCCAAAAACTTCTTCTCTAAAACATCTTTGACAAATGGTTATCCAACTTCTGCAGAAATACCTCTAGTGAGTGAGAACCCACTTTCACTTATGGCAATTCCTTCTACTTGGTTAGTTTTAATTTTTAGAAAGATACTGTTATATTGAGCCAAAATTTGCCTCTCAGTAAATTCCACCTCGTTTCCAGTGCTGACCTCTAGGGACCAAGCAGAGCAAGTAATGTGTATGTGTGTGTGTCTGTGTGTTTGTGTGTCTGTGTGCATATATAGTGTGACCATGCATATGTAATATAAACAAGCACCCATATAGTATATATTCACATATATTAATGGTGTGCATGCACATATACACACATGCATGTATGTAATAGTGTATAAAACACATATCTACATGATATATACATACACGAATGTGTATATATACACATATACTAAGGTGTGCATGTATACATGCATATACATGCCTATGCTTATATGTGTGATAGGATATGCTATACACACATATATGCATACACATATGTGCATATTCTGGGTGTCCCTAAAGTCTGGACACACAGGCATTCTCATTAACTATGCGTATTTTCAAGAAATGACATGAATGAAATTTTCAACAACATTCTATTTAATTAGCATAAATGCGATTTCATAGGAAGACATAAGAGGCACATAGGAAAATTAATTAATTGATTAATCTTAATATGGAAAATAATCGCCAATAGCTAATGAAAGGTTTTATTCTATATTAAATTGTCATGGCTAAAATTTATGTTAATAAACTAATAAATTATTGTGGGCCAGATACTGTACTAAGTCTTGGGGATTAAAAAAAATAGTGAGGTAAATGATGGTTCCTGACCTTAAAGAGCTCATAAGCCCCATGGGGTAGACAATGAGGAAACAAATATAAACAAACAAGCCATATACAGGAAGACTAGGCAATAAATAGCAAAGAGACGGTGTGACCTAGAAATACCACTACTTGGTCTACTTCCAAAGATGATTAGGGAAAAAGGAAAAGAACTATGTTCTAAAATATTTATAACAGTTTAGTTTGTGGTGGCAAAGAACTGGAAATAGCAGGGATAGTTATTTGGGGAATAGCTGAACAACTTGTGGTATATGATTGTGAGGGTATATTATATATGATGAGTATATGACTGTGCTATAAGAGTTGATGAACTTGATCTTAGAAAAACACAGACAGACTTGCATGAGATTATGAAGAGTGAAATGAGCAGAACGAAGAGAATATTGTATACAGTAATATCACTATTGTTTTAAGAACAACTCTGAGTGAATAAGTCTTTTTGATTATAATAAGTATACAAATTAACTACAAAGGACCTATGAAGACACTATCTGTATCCAGAGAAAGAATTAATAAATACAATGATATACATATACCATGCATGCATGCATACATACATACATACACACATACATACATACATACATACATACACACATACATATTTGTGTCTAATGGTAGCTATCTCTAGGTCTTGCATGGGTAGGGAAGAATGAAAGGAAAAAAAGAAATTTACATGATAATTTTATTACATATTTTAAAGGAATATCAAATTTTACATAATAGATTTGCAGTTTCACATGTAATCATCTCTTTTTTCTTATACTATGCTATTGTGTTATGGAAATGCTTGTTTTATTCCATATTTCCTGTAGCAGGTGAGATTTAATTTGGAACTTGAAGGGAGCAAGAGAAGCCAATATGCAAAAATGAGGAGGGAGATCATTCCAGGCATGGGGGATAGCAAGAGAAAATATAGAAAGACGAGAGATGGAGTATCTTCTTTATGAGGCAAAAAGAGACCAGTGATTCTGGATCAAAGAGCACATTTAAAGTATAAAAAAGACTTGAAAGAGGTGTGCGTGTGTGTGTGTGTGTGTGTGTGTGTGTGTGTGTGTGTGTTGGGTGTGGAGGGAAGGGTAGATTATGAAGGACTTTGATGCCAAATAATATTTCATGTGATTCTGCTGGCTATAGGGAACCATTGGAATTTATTGAGTAGTGGAGTGACATGGTTGGACCTGAGCTTTGGGAAAATCACTTTGGCAGCTAAATGGAGAATGGATTGGAGTAGGAAGGGGTTCAAGGAGGGCAGATCAACCAGCAGGCTATTACAATATCACAAGCATGAGGTGATGAGGACCTGCTTCAAAGTGGTGGTAATATTAGAGGAAAGGAAACATATTTGAGAGATATTGCAAAGGGGAAATCTATGGGCATTGGCAACTAATTGGATATGATAAAAGGAGTTGAAGATGACAGCTATGTTGTGAGCCTGAGGGACTGGGAGGAGAGTCGTCCTCTGGACAGTAATACTGAAGTTAGGGCAGGGGAGGGTTTAGGAGGAACTATAATGAGTTATCATCTTCACAATAGCCCTGGAAGGTTAGTTCCATTATTATACAGCTTAGTAGGACCTGACTTTTGGCATCACCATGAGAAAGGCATTAGGTAGAAATTTGCGAGCTTCGCTAGATAAATGGTACTAATCTATAGAGAATTGTTTCTGATGAGATTGTGCTGGGTTGTAGGTCATTATTGGTTCCTTTTCTAAGTTCTCATAAACAGTCCCTTTATTAACACACTCTAGCATTTTTCTAGTCTACTTCATAAAATTTGAAGACTTCACTTTAAAAACCACTTTAAACTACAAGTATTATATCCTACCATAGCCAGCGTGTGTATCATGGGTAACACTCATTATAGCTGAGCACAATGAACACATTCATTCTTTCTGTTTGTACTTCTATCCTGAGAGCCAGTAGATTACTTGAGTAGTATTTTGAACTGAATATGGCCATTAGTCAATAAAATGTTTTAATATTTCCATAACCATGTTTAAATTTTATGTCATATTATATAACAGGAAGTTAGGCTAAACCAATACTTATGTGTGATTACCCAATGTATTTACTCCCAATTTAGATATAATTCAAATATTCATTATTGTCTGGTTCCCAAAGCTTCAGCAAAGTAGAAGTAGCAAATTAGAAAAAGGGAATAACCTACGATAGACCAGCATGCTATACTTAGAATAGTGAGAAGAAATAGCAGACAATTTGATCACTAAGGAAAAGACAAATTGGAAAATTCAAAATGTCATTCTTCTGGGGCCATATAGTGCAGAGGCAAATAGCTATACACGTATCAGGAAGCCTTGAGGATATTCTTGCATTGGAGTATAAGATGAACTATTTTATATAATGGTGACTATGATTTATCAAGGAATGGTTAAATGATATTTAGGATTTCTTGCTTAAGAAGCTAACGAATCTCATGATACATTTTAGAATGATTTTCAAATAAGAATTTTTAATTCCATTTAATTTTTTTCATTAAATGGTATTTTACTTTTCGCTAATTACATATCAAGAAAAATTTTAGTTTTCTACCTTCCCCAAACCATGTAAAAAGGGGACTCTAAACAAACTTGGGAGCTGTAGAACCCACAAAATGACACAGAGAAGCTAACCTCCCGCTGAGGACAGCCCAGCAACCTAGCAGGCCAGCAGGAATCTGCCAGCACAGCGCTCTGGGAGCCAAGCCAAACCCCACTCCCAGGCTTTAGCCACAGGGCGGGCCTGACCAGCTGCAGCCAGAGGGACTCCAGATCAGCAGCAGCTGTGGCCATTTCCAGATTTATCAACACACGGATTCAAAGGACAAAGTGAGAGGTCAGTGCAGTCTGGACTTTGGGACCCAGTAAGTGGGAGTGCCCAGAAGCCATTTAGGCCCGGAACAGTCAGCCAGTGCCACGTGGCAGCTTCAGCTCTTGGCCTGCAGAGTGTAGGGGGACCAAGCACCAGTAAGAGGGGTAATCGCTCTTGCTTTAACCTGCTTGGATCTGGATTGCAGTCTAGGGTGGAGGTCCTAGGGTGTGTATCCAGCTTGCCAGAGCATATGGAGACCTCAGAGAGGTTACCCATCTAATACCTGCGGCAACTGAGAAAACCCCAGCGTTTGGGATGAAAGCTCCCTTGTGTGGTGGTAGAGTCCTACTGTGGCAAAAAGCCCAGGGAACAAGTGCCTGAGGGGCGACATTACCAGGCAAAGGAAACAAAGCAGACAGAAGATTCCAACATTAGACTCCTATTTTGGGGACAAAAAGGAGCAAAGCATGGAACAGGAGGAAGACAGTGAAGTCAGAACTCCTGCACCAAAAGCTTCAAAGGAAAATACAAGCTGGTTACAGGCCATAGAGGACCTTAAGAAGCAGATAAGAGAAGTGGAGGAAAAATTGGGAAGAAAAATGAGAACAATACAAGAAAATTATGAAATGAGAGTCAACAGCCTGAATGAAGAAAATAACACTTTAAAAAACAGACTGACTCAAATGGCAAAAGAGGCTCAAAAAGGCAATGAGGAGAAGAATGCCTTAAAAAATCAAATTTGCCAGATGGAAAAAGAATCTCAAAAGCTCAATGAGGAGAATCATGGCTTCAGAATTAGACTGGAGCAAATGGAAGCTAATGACTTTATGAGAAATCAAGATGCTGTTAAACAGATCCAAACAAATGAAAGAATAGAAGGCAATGTGAAATATCTCATGGGAAAAACCATTGACCAGGAAAACAGATCCAGGAGAGATAATTTAAAAATTATTGGACTACCTGAAAGCCATGATCAAAGTAAGAACCTAGAAATCATCCTCCAGGAAGTTCTCAAAGAAAACTGCCCTGATGTTTTAGAACCAGAGGGCAAAATAGAGGTTGAAAGAATCCACTGATTACCCCCCTTTTGAAAAAGATCCCAAAAAGAAAACTCCTAGGAATATTAGAGCCAGGTTCCCGAATTCCCAGATGAAGGAGAGAATATAACAAGCAGCCAGGAAGAAACAATTTGAATATTGTGGAAACAAAATCAGGATAACCCAGGATCTGGCAGCTTCCACACTGAGGGATCGAAGGGCTTGGAATATGATATTCCAGAGGGCAAAGGAGCTGGGATTAAAAGCAAGAGTCACCTACCCAGCAAAACTGAGTATCATGTTTCAGGGAAAAATATGGTCATTCAGTGGAATAGAAGACTTTCAAGCATTCTTGCTGAAAAAAAACAGAGTTGAACACAAAATTTGACATTCAGATACAAGAAGCAAGAGAAGCATGAGAAGGTAAACAGGGAAAAGAAATCATAAGGAACTTATCAAAGTTGAATTATTAATATTCCCACATGAAAAACAATAATTGTAACTCATGAAACTTTTCTCAGTAGTTGAAGGGAATAGAAATATATATATATACATATACATATATATATGAAGGTATATGGGCATATGAATACATATGTGAATGTATGCATATATGTTTACAGGTATACATAGATAGAGGGCACAGGACCAATTTAACAGGAAGGGATGTTACTTAAAAGGTTAAATTAAGAGGTGAGAGGGGAATATAAAGAGAGGAGATGGGGAGAGACAGTATGGGGTAAACTATCTCATACAGAAGAGGTAAGGGGAAATGGTTATAATGGAGGTGAAGAATAGGAAGACAAAAGGAAATGGGTCAACCTTATTCCCATTAAATTTGGCTTGAGGAGGGAATGAAATACATACTAAATAGGGTATCTCACCCTACAGGAGAGTAGGGGGGGAAGGGGATGAGAGGGAGGATGATGGAAGGGAGGGCGGGCTGGGGGGAGGTAAGTTGGAAGCACCCATTTTTGAAAAGGGACGGGATCAATGTAGAGAATAGAACAAGTGGGAGGTGGGATAGGAGGGAGGGAAATATTGTCAGTCTTTTACAATACATCTACTATGTTATTGTTTTGCATTAGCCACACATGTACATCCTATATTGAACTGCTTATCTTCCCAGTAAGGGTGGGTAACAATGGAGGAAGGGAATGAATCTGGAATTCAAAGTTTTAAAATGAAATATTCAAATATGTATGTATGTATGTATATGTGGTTGTGTGTGTTTGTGTATATATATATATACACATATATATATATATATACACATATATACTACAATCAATACTCTTTTACATGTAATTGGGAAATAAAATATACAGGCACTGGGGTGGAAAGATCCACTGGAAATGTCGAAAGGGGTATGGGAGAAAATGGGAGAGACTGCTATTTGGGGGGGGTGGGTAGGGGAAAAATGGGGAGAAAATTTGTAACTCAAAATCTGGCAGAAATGAATGATGTAAATCAGAAGTTAATAAAGCATTTGAAAATAAAAAGAAAAATTTTAGCATTAAATTTTGCAAGATTTTGAATTCCAAATTTTTCCTTCTCTCTCACTCCCCTCCCTTCTTCTGAAAAGGGTAGACTGTATTGTATATTATATACATGTTCTACCATGTAAAATTTTTTTCCATACTCATCACAGTTGTGGAAGAAGAAACAGATCAATAGGAGAAAAACACAAAAAAAGAAGTAAGTGAAAAAAATATGTTTCAGTCTGCATTCAGAGTCCATCAGCTCTTTATCTGACTATGGATAGCATTTTTTCTTCATGAGTCCTTTGTCTTAAGATTGTCTTGTTGTTGAGAAGAACCAAGTCATTCATGGTTGATCATCCCATGGTGTTGCTGACACTGTGTACAATATTTTTCTGGTTCTGCTCATTTCAGAAGTTAGACTAAACCATAATTTGCATCAGTTTGTACAAGTCTTTCCAGGTTTTTCTGAAATCTGCCTGTTCATCATTTCTTATTGCACAATAATATTCCATTCCATTCATATACCACAGCTTGTGCAGCCATTGCCCAATTTATTGGCATCCTGTCAATTTCCAATTATTTTAGGGGCAGCTAGGTGGTTCAGTGAATAGAACACCAACCCTAGAGTCAGGAGGTCCTGAGTTCAAATCTGGCCTCAGACACATAGCTTTTACTAGTCATGTAACCTTGGGCAAGTCACTTAACCCCAATTGCCCTGCTTTCCCCCCTCCAAAAAGCAAAAATAAATTTCAATATTTTGCCACCATGAATAGTGTTGCTGTAAGTACTTTTACACATGCAGGTCCTTTTCTCTTTAGGATATATACCTAGTAATAGTATTGCTAAATCAAAGAGATGCCCAGTTCATGACTCTACCAAAAATGCATTAGTGTCCCAATTTTCCCACCTTCTCTCCAATATTTATAATTTTCTTTTGTTTCTCGTATTAATTGATCTGCTTGATGTGAGGTGGCATTTCAGAATTGTTTTAATTTACACTTCTCTAATCAAAAGTGCACTTCTTCATATGCCTATAGAGATCTTTGATTTTTTTCATCTGAAAACTGCCTGTTCATATCCTTTGACCATTTATCAACTGGGAATTACTTGTATTCTTATAACTTTGACCTAGGTCTCTGTATTTGAGAAATGAGGCCTTTTTCAGAGATATTTGCTGTAAAGACTCTTTCCTACCTTTCTACTTTCCTTCTAATCTTGGTTGCATTGGTTTTGTTGTAAAAAGCTTTTGTTCCCCCCGCCCCAATTTATTTATTTACTTTTAGTTTACAACATTCAGTTCCACAAGGTTTTGAGTTCCAAATTTTCTCCCCCTCTTTCCCTTCTCCCCTCCCCAAGATGGTATGTAATCTGATATAGGCTTTACATATACATTCACATTAAACATATTTTCATATTAGTCATATTGCAAAGCAGAATTGTAACCAATGGAATGAATCATGAGAAAGAAGAAAAAAATAAAATAAAACAAAACAAAAATAGAGAGAGCAAATAGTATGCTTCTATCTGCATTCCGGCTCCATAGTTATTTCTCTGGATGTGGATGGCATTTTCCATTAATGAGCCTATTGGAGTTGTCTTAGCACCTTGTATTGCTGAGAAGAAACAAGTCTATCAAAGTTAGTCATTGCATAATGTGGCTGTAGCTGTGCATAAGGTTCTCCTGGAGTTCCCCTCACTCAGCATCAGTTCTTTTAAGTCTTTCCAGGTTTTTCTGAAATCCTCCTACTCATCATTTCTTACATCACAATAGTATTCCATTGCATTCATATACCGCTACTTGATTGCCCATTCCCCGATTGAAGAGCACCCCTCAATTTCCAATTCTTTTCCACAGCAAAAAAGAGCTGCTATAAATATTTTTGTCCATGTGGGTCCTTTTCTTACTTTTTTGATCTCTTTGGGATACAACCCTAGAAGTATTATTGCTGAGTCAAAGGATGCATATTTTTATAGCCCCTTGGGCATATTTCCAAATTGCTCCTCAAAATGGTTAAGTTCACAATTCCACCAAAAATCTATTAATGTTCCAATTATCCCACTTCTCTAGCATTTATAATTTTCCTGTTTTGTCATGTTAGTCAATCTGACAGGTGTGATGTGGTACCTAAAAATTTGCATTTTTCTAATCAATAGTGATTTAGAGCATTTTTTCATATGGCTATAGATATCTTTAATTTCTTCCTCTGAAAACTGCCTGTTCATATCCTTTGACCATTTATCAATTGGGGAAATGACTTGTATTCTTATAAATTTGACTGAATTCTCTATATATTTTAGAAATGAGGCCTTTATCAGAGACCCTGGTTGTAAAAATTCTTTCCCGGTTTTCTACTTCCCTTATAACCTTGGTTGTATTGACTTTTTTGTACAAAAGCTTTTCAATTTAATATGATTGAAATGATCTATTTTACATACTTTTAATTTGATTGCTTCATTGTCTATGGTACCTTTTAGCAAGATGTGGTTTTATGGGATGGCTAGGTGGCACAGTGAATAGAACACCGGCCCTGGAGTCAGAAGGACCTGAGTTCAAGTCGGACCTCAGACACTTGACACACTTACTAGCCATGGAACTTAGGGCAAGTCACTTAAACCCAGTTGCTATGCCTTTCCCCCTCCAAAAAACGTGTGGTTTTCTTCTTTATCTCTTTTAATTAAGTCTATTTTTACTTTTACTTTGTGTAAGATCAGTGATTGCTACCCCTGCTTTTTTAATTTCAGCTGAAGCATAATATCTTCTCCAGTCCCTTCATTCTGTATGTGTTTCTCTGTTTCAAGTGTGTTTCTTGTAGGCAACAAATTGTAGGTTTCTGTTTTTTTGATCCACTCTGCTATCTGGTTCCATTTTATGGAAGAGTTCATTCCATTCACATTCACAGTTATGATTACTACTGGTTTATTTTCTTCCTCCTGTTTTCCTCTCTCTCCTTTCATCCTTTTCAACCTCAGCAGTGTTTTGCTTCTGTTTACCACCTCTGATCTGCTGGTTTACCACTCCTGCTCCTCCCCTCCCCCCTTTACTTAATCTCATTCCCTCCTACTTCCCTGTTCTGGTTGCATATGTTATTCCCTTTCTTAACCAATACTGCTGATAGCAAGGTTCAGATGATGCCCATTCGCCCACCTTCGCATCTCCCCCTTCACTGTAATGGGTCTGTCTCGCACCTGCATATGAGATAATTTACCCCATTCTACCTTGTACTCCTCTTTCTCATCCCTTAATTTTTGGTCAATCCTTCAAATTCACCTTATGCCTGTATCTTAAGTCTGTGCATATTCCTTTTATCTGTATTGTTAGTGACAAACATTTTTAAAGAGTTACAAGTATCATCCTCTTTTGTAGTGATGTAAACAGTTTAGCTCCACTCAAAGTCTTATGTTTTCTTTCCCCCTTTTACCTATTTAGGTTTCTCTTGAGCTTTGA
Organism: Petaurus breviceps papuanus; assembly: GCF_028583685.1. Classification (NCBI taxonomy): domain Eukaryota; kingdom Metazoa; phylum Chordata; class Mammalia; order Diprotodontia; family Petauridae; genus Petaurus; species Petaurus breviceps. The sequence continues at coordinate 2,452,035 of NW_027185890.1, forward strand.
TTTTAGAGGTCAAATTTTTGGTTTAGTAATGATGTTCTCCTTATGAAGGCTTGAAAGACTTCTATTTATTTTAATGCTCATTTTCCCCCCTTGAGGCATTTTGTTTAAATTTGGTGGGTAAGTGATTCTTAGTTGTAATCATAGATCCTTTGCCCTCTGGATTATCATGTTCCTCCGATTCCCTCCAGTCCTTTAATGTTGTGACTACCAAGTCCTGTGTGATCCTGTTACTCCCCTATATTTGAATTGTTTCTTTCCGGTCACTTGTAGTATTTTTCCTTGACCTGATAGTACTGAAATTTGGCTATAATATTCCTTGGGGTTTTTATTTGGGAATCTTTTCCCCTGAGGTTATTGGGAGATTTTTCAATGCCTATTCTACTCTCTGGTTGCAGGACAGCAGGGCAGTTGTCCTCCATAATTTCTTGAAAGATGCTGTCTAGGTTCTCCTTTTTATTATGGCTTTCAGGTAGGCCAGTGATTCTGATATTGTCTCTCCTGGATCTATTTTCCAGGTCAGTTATTTTTTCCCATTGGTATTTTACATTTTCTTTCATGTTTTGGAATTTATTTAACTGATTCTTAATGTGTCATAGAGACACTAGCTTTCACTTCTCCAATTGTAACTTTTAAGAATTTGTTTTCCTCAAATAGTTTTTTGCATTTCTTTTGCATTTTGCTCAATTGTTCTTTTTAAGGACTTATTTCCTTTGGTGGATTTGTGAATCTCTTTTCCATTTGGCCAATTCTATTTTTTAAGCAGTTTTCCAAGACATTGCCTATTTTCATAATTTTTTTATCACTCTCATTTATTTTCCCAGTTTGTTCTTTTGCCTCTTTTATATAATTCTTCTTTTTCATTATTTTTTATTCCATAAAGAATAATTAATTTTTATTATTTTCATTCTTTTTTAAAGTTTATTTTTAGTTTTCAACATTCATTTCCACAAGATTTTGAGCTACAATTTTTTTCCGTCTTTCCCCCTACACCAACCCAAGATAGTGAGCCTACTGAATACCCTTTCCCCTAATCTACTCTCTCTTATATCCTCCCCCATCCCCCTCTAACTTTATAGTATAGTATCTGCCAGATAGATTTTTATACCCCAGTGCCTGTATATCTTATTTCCCAGTTGCATGTAAAAACAATTTTTTTAACATTTCTTTTTAAAAATTTGATTTCCAGATTCTTTACCTTCTTCCCTCCTCACCCACCCCCACTGGGAAGATAAGCAATTTGATATAGGTTGTACACGTATAGTTATGCAAACTGTTTCCATAGTAGTTATATTGTGAAAGACTAATTATATTTCCTTCTATCCTATCCCGCCCCCCACTTATACTATTTTCTCCTTTGACCCTATCCCTTTTAAAAAATTTTTGCTTCTAACATTTCCATGGTAGTTGTATTGTAAAAGACTAACTATACGTCCCTCCATCCTATCCTGCCCCCCACTTATTCTGTTTTCTACTTTGACTCTGTCTCTTTTCAAAGTATGTGCTTCTAATTACCCTCTCCCTCAATTTATTCTTCCTTTTATCATCACACCTCTCATCCCCTTCCCCCCTACTTTTCTGTAGGATAAGATACCCAAATGAGTGTGTATGTTTTTCCCTCCTTAAGCCAAATTCAATGAGAGTAAGGTTGACCCATTCTCTTTCACCTTCCTGCTTCCCCCCGCCCATTTTAATAGTTTCATCTTGCCTCTTTTATATGAGATAATTTACCTTATTCTATCTCTCTCTTTCTCCTTCTCTCATTATATTCCTCTCTCACCTCTTAATTTTATTTTTTTAGATACCATCCCTTCATATTCAAATCATCCTGTGCCCTCTGTCTATATATATGCAAGTATACACTTATACACACACTCATATATGTATTTATACACACACGCACCCTCCTATATATGTATATATACATACATATACATACACACACACACACATATATATATATGTATATATTCCCTTCAACTAGCCTTATACTGAGAAAAGTATCATGTATTACAATTATCATTTTTCCATATAGGAATATAAATAGTTCAACTTTAATAAGTTCCTTATGATTTCTTTTTCCTGTTTACCTTCTGATGTGTTTCTTGCTTCTGGTGTTTGAAAGTCAAGTTTTTTGTTCAGCTCTGTTTTTTTTTCATCAAGAATTCTTGTAAGTTCTCTATTTCATTGAATGACCATATTTTCCCCTGAAGCATTATACTCAATTCTTGGTTTTAATCCTATCTCCTTTGACCTCCAGAATGTCTTTTTTCCAAGTCCTTTGATCCATTAGTGTAGAAGCTGATAGATCTTGAGTTATCCTGATTGTATTTCCACAATACTCAAATTGTTTTTTTCTGACAGTTTGTAATATTTTCTCCTTTTCCTGGAAACTCTGGGATTTGGCTATGATATTCCTAGGAGTTTCTTTTTTGGGATCTTTTTTCAAGAGGTAATAGGTGAATTCTTTCAATGTCTATTTTGCTCTCTGGTTCTAGAATATCAGGGCAATTTTCCTGGAGAATTTCTTGAAGGATGATTTCTAGGTTTTTTTTTATCATGGCTTTCAGGTAGTCCAATAATTTTAAAATTATCTCTCCTGGGTATATTTTCCAGTTCAGTGTTTTGTTTTCCTCATGAGATATTTCACATTGTCTTCTACTTTTTCATTTGTTTGGATCTGTTTTATAGTATCTTGATTTCTCATAAAGTCATTAACTTCCATTTGTTCCAGTATAATTTTGAAGGAATTGTTCTCTTCAGTGAGTTTTTGAAATTCCTTTTCCATCTGGGCAAATTGGTTTTTTAAGGCATTCTTCTCCTCATTTACTTTTTGGTTCTCTTTTGCCATTTGAGTTAGTCTATTTTAAGGTGTTATTTTCTTCAGTATTTTTGGGGTCTCCTTTAGCAGGCTGTTGAATTACTTTTCATGATTTCCTTGCATCATTCTCATTTCTCTTGTCAATTTTTCCTCTTCTTCTCTTACTTGATCTTCAAAATCCTTCTTGAGCTCCTGCATGGCCTGTTACCAGTTCACATTTTTCTTGGAGGCTTTTGATGCAGAGTTTTGACTTCATTGACTTCTTCTGGTTCCATGTTTTGATCCTTTTTGTCCCCCAAAAAAGTATTTTTTTGGTCTTATTTTGTTTCATCTGCTTGCTCATCTTGCCAGCCAATTGCTTGACTTTTGAGCTCTTTGACATGGTAGAATTCTGCTTCCAAAATGGAGAGAGCTATGTCCCAAATTGCTGGAGTTTTTGCAGATGTTGTCAAAGTTATGAGGAGAGCACCCTTGGGCATTTATTTTTTTTAGATATCATTCCTTGATATTCAACTCATCCTGTGCCCTCTGTCTCTATATACATGTACACACTTATACACACACTTACATATGTATTCATACATACATGCACCCTCCTATACATATGTATGTATACATACATATACACACATATGCTGAGCTGGGGTCCTAGTGCTGATTTCTGGCATGTGCTGAGGCTGGTGGGGTGTTTCTGCATTTCCCTCTACCTACAGTGAAACACATGTTGGTTTGGCCTCTGGAGGCTGCCTGTTTGCCCAAGAATATTCTGAAGTGCTACCTGGCTGGTGGTTGGTTCTCCTGGCTATACTAAGGCATATGGGTGGGGGTACTAGTATTGGCATTTGCCTGCTCCACCACACTAGGGCTCAAGATCTCCCCCTGGTTTGTTAAGGTGGGGCTCACTGCTGGCTGGCTGGGATGCTTCTTATCCTGGACTCTGTTCCCTTCACCTGAGTGAGATGGACCTTTTTTGCAGATCTACCAAATTTCTTGGGCTAAAAGTTTGTTTTACCCCATCTTTTTCTGATTTAGCTGTTGCAGTATTTCTTTTGGGGGATCTATTTTATTATTGTTTGGAGGTGAGTATGAGAGAGTTAGAGGAATTTCCTGCTTATTTTGCCATCTTTGCTCCTGGAAGTCAAATAGGAATTTTTAAAAAAAAATGAAGACTTAAAGATAACTCTTAACCATCCTGAACTCTTTGGCATTCAAGATAACATTCTTTAATAATATTAGGCAGTCAAAGTTTTACTCAGTTCCAAATATTGCCATTACTTGGTACCTTGAATGAAAATCTATGATTCATTTTCACATATTTGAAAGCTAACCCAAATAGTGTTTAGTTAGAGGTGATAAAACACAGAGCAAAAGGAAAAGACTGTGACTCTTTCCAAGAAGGTAAAAAGCCTAATGCTGAGGAATTAATTCGTTTTTTATTTTACCCTTTGGAATATAATGTAAAGGAACTAAAATTGCAGTAGTGGGAAGTGGGGTGGGATAGAAGTCTTAAAGGCATGATTAGGGATAAAGAATGTTATATATGAAAAATATAAAAAAAGACTTTGAGCTGAAAGAAAATTATTATTCAAATTAATTGTTACTAACATGAACAAAAACAGGATATTACTAGATGTACTTTGAGGTCCTTTTCTACTCTGAGATTCCTTAATTCTCTAATATAAGGATATGGGAGGCATAAGTTTTATGTTATGTTTTATTGGCAGGTAACATTTCATATCATTTATAAATCCTTCAAACATATCTTATATTGCTTCTTCTAAGTTTTAGGAAATAAGTGAAGTGTTTTAATGTGATGTAGTAAATCAACATTACTTTTACAAAATAGAAGGAAATGTTACTTTCCTTACTTAAAAAAATAGACACTTTTCAACTTCGATGACAACTTAGCAGCTTTTGTAAAGAAAGGAAAATATTTGAATGTCTGCCTTTAGGTCTTTAAAACATCTTATGATTTATCTAGGGAACTGATCAAACATACTCTCATTGGATTAGAATAAATTTTTTCAGTGTTCATTTATACATTTGCCCATTATCATTAGAAATTTGCTGTTCTTTAAGGTGAAGCTTCTTTGCTAGTCAAGGGCTTTATCTATACCAATACAAACATGTATGCACATTTCCTCTCTGTTCATGTATGCATTAATGAATCCTTGTGTCTATTTGTACATATATGTATATGTGTGTATACATATGCATATACACACACATAATACATTGGTCTGGACCTGTGATTTTCTTGGTGCAGGTAATTCCTTCTACCAGATGATGCAGATCAGCAACCTGGTCTACAGTTTACAATCTAAGAGAGTTTTCTGAAAACATTGAGAGGTTGTGAACTGGTCAGGGTCGTTGAGTGAGAATGTCAGCTGTTGGACTTTAACCCAAATATTTTCAACTCAAAGGACAGTCCTGTATTAATTATGCAATGCTGCCTTTTATATATAAATCTGATGAAGAATTCAACAAGATTTCTAAATATTCATGGTGCAAATTACTGGTAGAAAACATTTTAGTGTTCAGTTTTTTTAACGTTCTTGTAATATCTATTGAATGTAATAATCATCTAGGTAGAGTATTTTGTTATTCCAAAGGGACATAGGATGCCATCGAAAAATGGTGCTGAAACAGTTTGTGAATGTATCCTATGTTGTAATATTTTTAGTATACATAGCACTATATGATTCTAAAACACAAGACATTTAACAAGAACATATTGTTGTCAGGTATGCACACATATGTAGGAGAGTGCTGGTAAACATTTAATAGCCAGCTTCCACTCATCTTGTCCCTTTCCCCCTAAAACTTTTTGCTGGACACTGTAATGGTAAGCACAGAAGTAGTTCACACCTTGTTTCAGCTATTGAATTAACACCTTGTTTCAGTTCAAGTTTCTTTTGACCCTTGGATCAAGTCTGTTAAGAAACAGAAAGTGTTGGAGGTGGCTAGGTGGCGCAGTGAATAGAGCACTGGCCCTGGAGTCAGGAGGACCTGAGTTCAAATCTGGCTTCAGACTCTTAACACAAAAAACTAGCAGTGTGACATTGGACAAGTCACTTAACCCCAAATGCCCCTTCAAAAAAAAAAGAAAAAAGAAACAGAACACATGAACCCCACAACTTGTGAACCCTAGAACCTGTGAACTCCTGGGGAGGAGCATTTAATAACTGTATAAGGAGAGCCCCAGGGCTAGAGACAGCAAAAACTGAGAAGAGGACTCTTGTGGTGGCAGAGTCAAGAAGGAGAAAACTTGTGGTACCCTGGAAATCTGTCTCTTCTGTCTGTGTTGATGTGTGTTTGTGATACTTTGTACAGAAGCCCTGGGACCTTACTGGAAGCCCTGAAAGAGGATTTTCTGGTTGTATGTTTACAGAAGTCCTGGAAGAGGGTTTTGGAGGTCCTGGGACTTTACTGATGATTTGTGCTGACCTCTTGGACCTTGTTTGTGGGTCTGTGTTGATTTCCATATTGATGATTTTTGTTGAGTTCTCAGACTTTGTTGGTGGGTCTGAGTTGATTTCACAGGCAGATAGTGAATTGATGAGGGTACCGGCAATATTATTGTGGTTCTGTCAAGCTTTGTCTTCCCAAAAACACAAACTGTGAAGGACTTGAGGTGGACTGGACACTGTGAACTTCAATATGGAATGGGAACTGCATGAAGAACTGGACAAGAAGCTGGACAAGAAACTGGGAGCTGCCTGCCTTTGAACCCAGGTGACAGTTGAAGCTGGGACCATGGAAGAGGAACCATGGAAGCTGAGAGCCAGCCTCAAGTCAAGCTGAAAGAAAACTTTACTTGGATACTGTTTACTGACTGAGAAGATTATGATTTACTGTGACCTAGGGGTGGAGAACTTTGACTTTTGTACTTTGTGACTGGATTAAGGACTTTGTGATTGACTAAATGAATGTACTTTGCTTAAAACTATGTGACCAATTTGTTGAAAACTATGTGGCCATTTTAGTGATAAGTCATTGTGAAGGCTGTATTTTGATTTTCTGTGAATGTTTTGCTCTGATTTGTTATTGAATAAATAGAGAGTTCACTATCCTGTGTAATCAGAATCTTAGAAGCTTTTCATAGCAGCAGTCCTCTGGAAGGCTTCTTGTGCTTGGCTTAACAGACACATTTTTACATTTAATCTACATTATTAGCATTTTCTCCATCAGTTTTTTAACTCTGGACAATCAGGAAATAATAAAGCAATCTCTAATTTATAGGGTTTGCTGATTTTTGCTGTTAATACTCACACTGAAAAATAAACAATTTACTCTAAACAGTCATTGCAAGTGTGTTCCAGTACACTTTTTTACATGTGTAGGTATATATTGCTTCTCATATTTACTGAATTATCCCCATTTAATTGTTAACATTAAAAAAGTATGTAGTGACATTTAATGAATTGGTGAAAGAAAATGGTATATTTAAGAAAGAACTTAGAGTGCAATGTATAATATTCAAATAGATCAATGACCTGTTCACTTTTGGAATTCCCTCTAATGATGCATATCATAGACAATTTATTCCTGCCCATCCCATGTTACTCTCGTCCATGTCCCTCCAAATAAAACCCTATCACTCAATATTCTAGAATCCTTTCTCATTTTCCTATGACATCCATCAGAAGAATACCAATAGAGTTCTCTGTCTGTCAACCTGTTTTGCCTTGCTCCTGTCACATGATTTGTCTCTTATGCAATTTTTAATGACATCTTTTATTCCTGTTCTTCAGAATTTCTCTTTCTTTACATTTTATAATTTTATTGCACTTCTCTATGCCTTTCCATCACATTCTGTTTAGTTCTTCAGAAGACAATATTCCATATTTCACTGCCATATAGCAATACTGAGAAAATTTTCATTAAAAAAATAAGCCATTTTTACCATGAGAAACCTGGAGTCACAAGTGGGTGAAAGCAGTCCATCCCATTCTGTCCTTCTTTTCAATTTTGGGCCCTGTTCTTTGTCCAAGGCATTGCACAAGTTCTCTAACATGTCCATTTAGATGCCTGTTGAAACATGAGCAATAGACATTCTTCAATCACTTAGTCTTTCCTGTTTGGATGAATAGAACAAACCTGTTTTTTTAGTGATTACATATATCTTCCAAGAGTATGTAACATTGTGGGGGTGATTTTCAATCAGTGCATTGTTCTCTGAAATAGGAGCACATGTTTACATTTATAACCTTACAGAACACAAAATTATGTATTCATATATCTTGCACATATGTTTACATGAACAACTTTGCATCAGATGTCCCCTCCTGATATGAAAGTCCCATTCCAATTTTTCTGATTTATGACCTCCCCTAAGATGATCTAGGAATGCCAATGTCTAGTACTTCCCTCATTTCCTGAGTATCCATTGGTTCATTCTATAAACACTCAAATGCACAAAGTTCAAAACAAACTTACAACAATTTTATTTACAGATGAATGGACAGAAAATGCATCAAAAACTCTAGAGCATAAAAAGATCATAAAGTTTTGAGTTGGAAGAACCCTAAGAGGACATTTCTTTCATTTTAAAGAGAATGAAACAAATGCCAAGGAAAGTTAAGTGAGCTGTCCAGGTGCAGACAGATGATTTGTAAAAGAACTAGGATTGAAACAGTTCCTCTGATTGCAAATCTAGTGCTATTTCCACTGGACCACAGTGCCTTCTGTTTTGATTATCACAGGGGTAACCATCCTCCCATGTTCCCAAATTGTTTTATCTGTGACCTGCAGTATTATCCTAGGCAGGTGTCCAGCAAGGGCAGTGTTAGGTAATTGTCATTCTATGCCAGTGCTCCCTTCCAAAGCCTTCCCTTCCCTTGTCTTCCCTACCCTTGCTTGTCTTCTCTTCTTTCCTACTCTCCCCTTGCCTTGTATTTTCTTTTTTCCTCTCTCCTCCTCTCTTACTTCTCCTTTCCCATTTTCTCTCCCTTGTTCTCTCCTCCTTTCTCTCTTCTCTTTCCTATCCTCCTCTCTCCCCTTTCTCCTCTCCTTTTATCCTCTCCTCTCTCCTCTTGTTTTCCTTCCCCTCCCTTCCATGTAATGAAGCTACAGTATTGGACAGAGATATTAGGCATTTCTAAATTAAGTGCCCTTAGTTATGAACACATACATTCCAGTTTCTTGGGAAGACTATTTTGATAATGAATCAGAGAGAAATTTACAAGGCAGGGTGAGGGGTGATCAATAAAGTTCCATCTAATGGGCAGGTCAGATATTATACTTAATCACAGTCTAATTAATGGAGTAACATCCTACATTTCTGTAGAATTAAGAAAGCAAAGGGCTCTAGGTTAGGGGACCAGCAATATTACTTCACTAAATACTAGTTATACAAAGACAAACCTCCTACAACCCTTGTCAGCAGGAACTTGCAATATACATATGTATATATGCACGTGTATACCTACACAAATATACAAATATATACATATGCATAGGTATATGTATGTATTTGCAGGGTGGCAAACCTGTACACAAATAAGGATGTACAGAACATATACAAGGTAATTTCAGTAAGGGGAAGGGCACCAACAAATAGGGAATAAGCTTTGTATAAAGTAGGTGACACTTAAGACATAAAGAGAAACATGATTCTGATAGGTTAAGGAAGTGAATTTAAGTGTTTGTCAGCTGATGAGAAAATATGACAAATATTTATTCAGATTAAAAAGTCCAATTTTGAAATTAAGTTTACATTTTGTTATTATATTATAACAAATATATTCCAAATTATAAATTATTTCAACAAAATATTATATGTTATATTCAACAAAATTTGTAAAACAAAGATCTTTAATATGAAGCTTTCAGTGAATAGATTCTGCTAGATCAGTTTTTTTTTGTTTTTTTAATTCTTACATAATGTGCCATATGATTATTTGTAATTGTTTTATTATTATAGTTTATAGTTAAGAGTTTTTGTAATTATGGGTAGAATAAAATATTGTATAATATAATTATATAACATGAATTCTTATATGCATCTTTTTGCAGCAAAAATTATCACTGAAGTTATTGCTATAAGCACTTAATGACTAAATCTAAAAGAACAGTATGAGTTCAAACTCTATGTTTTTGTTGCTGTTGAAAGACATTCATGGAACAACAATAAAAAATATTTTCCCTCTATCAGTGGTTCTTAATGACTATTTAGTTTTCAAGTTATGCTCTTGAATGCTATCCTTAGTGCTGAAGGGGTACCACGGACTTTAGATCCAAGGCTTGAGACCATCCCCTCAAATCTCACCATTCCAGTTACACAAAGATCACACATAGTAAATAGCAAGTGAACCTTTTTATGTAAGCCAATAACAGGCAAAACCCAGAGACTTTATACAGGTGAGAATATATCAGAAAATACACAAAGTAAATGATTACCCCCACTAGGAGGAGGAGATTTCAGCTCAACCAATAGAGAGTCCCAGATATCAACCAAGTGGAAATTTTCTGAAGTCTTTAGTTTTTGAATCTGGAGAGACGTACCTGATCAAGGTTCTGTGTCTTGGCTCCTCTATATGTTGGATTTTTTTCTAGAGTATTTCTCTTCCTTCTTCCTGAAGAGAATCTGGAAGCACATGTCTCCTTTCTTGGTAGTGGCAACAAGAATGTCAGGGCTCTCTCTTCTCCCAATTCTTGCCAACTTTGCTCTTTATGTAGGCAAACAACATTGAGTAAACAATCTCTACCAAAGAAGAGAGTGATCAGGTAGGTTTTCAGTAACATAAGGAAAAGGCAAGTAGGTCATTTTGATGATCATTTTGGCAAGAATGTAGTGTATGACAAGTGTATGACATGCAATAAGCTTGGAAAAGTAGGCTGAAGCTGGATGGTTAAGGACTTCAAAATAACAAACATATATATTTTATCCTAGTGGTAATAAGGAATTATTAGAGCTACTTGAGTACAAAAGTGATATTTGACCATAGGATTATAGATTCAGATTTGAAAGAGACCATATTCATCTTCTATAACCTTCACTTTATAGCTGAGGAAAGAGTCCCAGAGAAGACAAATGCCAAGTGCCATATAGTTAGAAAGTTATAAAGCTGGTTTTTGATTAGAAGTTCTCTGATCCCAAAACTGGAATTCTACCTACTGTCCCAGATTGCCTCTGAGTGTTCAAATGTGTTTCAGGAATATCACTTTAGTAGTTGTGTGAAGGATCAATTGGAGGGTCATGAATATGTTTCTTCATATTATTAATTTTTAATTTTAGAGGACTGGAAATTTGGTCCAGAATAAGACTGTGTATAGTTAGGAATAGGTCTACTCTGTTAAGCCATAAGTACTCTTTGTAATGTATGGTTAGCCCATCCCTTCCCAATCTTTAGGGGCCCACTACTGTCAATACATTTATATTCTAGTGACAAAAGAATCTTATCAGTAAGGTTAATTAGTTCATTGTCCATGGTCACACAAAATAGTACATGTCAGACACAGGATTTTAAACCCATGACTTCCTCTCTTCAAGTCCTTCTACTACTACCATTCAATGCTGCCATTGCTATAGGCCACTTGAATGTTTCATCAGATGCGCTCTAGGCATGACAAATGGTCTTGTCTTTGTCCTTGGCCACACTAACTCTGCTTCTATGCTTCCTTGGTGCAGAAAGATGAGAACTGGAATAGATATCAAGTTCTGAATTCCAGGGCCATTTTTGGTTGGGTGACCTGGTGTAATCCAGTTATCTTGTCTGGGTCTTTCCTTAGCTTTCAAAAATAGGGGCTGGATCAGCTTGAATTAAATCAGTATACATTTTAAAAGCATTCACTGTATAAAGAGCATTGTGGTCAGAAGGAGAGATACAAACTGAAATAGAGCATGGTTTTTGCCATCATGGAACATTCAACATCAAACAACATTTAAAGTATCTCATTAAAGGGACATCAGACTTTAAAATCACTATAATACACAGTAACATGAACTAAATACACAAGAGAGCTACAAAACAAAGTGCTATGTAAAATTTGAAGGGAATGTCATAACTGGCAACGGGTGGGACAGGGATAGAGATGACTGACAGGTGAAGGGCGTGTGAAGACATTCTGGGAATAGTGTGAATAAATACAGTGACAGGAATTCATCTTCAGGGGTCAGAGATTAATTAGTTCAGTTTGGTGGAGTATAGAGAATCTATAGGGGTGCACTATGAGACAAGGCTAGAAAGGAAGGGTAGGTCTAATTGGGGAGCACACAGAATGCTGAACTTGATAGTAGAGGCAACAAGTTGCTGCTGAAGAATTTTGAACTGAGGAGTGGCAGTTGGAAGTGGGAGAAGCTATGCCCTGAGGGTGTGGAGATGAGGATATGGAGATCTCCTAAAGTGTCTTCTAACTCAAACATCCCATGTACTTGTTTTTTAATGCCTTTGGTGGTTTTATTTTCCTAACTAGTAGTAGAGCTAAATTTTGCTGACAATCACTCTGAGTCTTTTCCAGAGCTGTTAATATTTCCTGCTGGATTATGTAATGCTCTTGTATCTAACATTTATTCCCAGATATAGAATGACATTATCATATGACTTATTTTAGGGAGATTAGCTTAGTGAGACCTGCTGCACACACAGGAAGTGTATGTAGCCATGTAAGTTCTTAGAATTCTCCAGAAATATGACCTATGATAGCATACATTCACACAGCACTCTCAGATCATGCTGTGATTGCATTTGAAATCTTCCTCATACATGTGGTGATTCTATTTGCAGGACACAATGACTTTTCTGCATGTATTCACTTTGGATTCATTTTCTTTGCCCTTAAAATTGAGAAAAAAGGCCAACTGGATTACCAAGAGCACATCATGCTATTCAAATAAATTCACAAAGCCTAAACATTTTGATTTTAAAAATCAAATGTATAAACCTCAAGTTGATGTTATGATGTTTAAAAGTCAATTCATATCGGACTATTCATTAGAAAACCAGAACTAAACATTTGTGGAAATAGTGTAGGAAAGTACTAGGGTTAGATAGCTCTCTTGATGTCACAAAGGAGAATCCCCTAAAACAATATTTCAATTGTCCTGATGGGGAAGGCAGATATCTATATAGATATTGCTTCTCTAACATAGTGTCTTTTTAGGGTCATATAACAAATTTGAAGGGTGCCACAAATTCCTACAATTAAAGCTGAATTGAAATTCACACAAATTAAAACCATAAATTCCATATACCATATTAAGAGGGGCATGTCATGTAATCAAATAGCAGTTATAAAATATCATCATTCCGAGATAATTAGGGGATCCTACTCTAGCAACTGATATATTATCCTACAACTTCATTTGATCTTTATCTCCTTACCAGATTCAATATGTTATTCTAGAGATGTAGTTATTATTCTTGTTCAGTCATGTCCAATTCTTTGTGTCCCCATTTGGAATTTTCTTGGCAAAGATACTAGAGTGGCTGCCGATTCCTTTCCCATTTGTTTTTACAGATGAAAAAACTGAGGCAAACAGAGTTAAGTGACTTGCTTAGGGTTGCACAGCTAGTAAGTGTCTGAGGCTGGAGATGAACTCAGGATATATGATACTTTTTTTTTTTTTTTGCTTTTTGGAGGACAATTGGGATTAAATGTCTTGCCCAAGGTCACATGGCTAGTTTTTGTGTTAAGTATCTGAGGCTAGATTTGAACTCAGTGCCTCCTGACTCCAGGGAAGTTGATCCTTTCTGACATCAAACCTGGTGCTTTATTCATTTTATTTACTGCCACTTAGCTGCCCCCAATAAAGATGGTAGCATTCCTGTAATAAAAGCAAGGCTTATATTTGCATGGTACTTTAAATTTTGCAAAACTCTTTCCTCACAACAACTTTTTAATTAAGCAATTAGAAATCAATTATCTCCATTTTACAGATGAGAAAACCGAGGTTATGAAAGTTTTAAATGACTTGGTCCTAGAGCTAGCTAGTCATTGTCACAGCTAGGACTGAATTCACTTATTCCAATGCCAAATCCAGTGCTCTTTCCATTATTCCATGTGTCCCTTTGCTAGTTTGTAAGCTTCCTTATACCACTGAATCCCTACCAGATAATACAATTGTAGAGGGTAGGGTCTATATTTTACGAATCTTTTCAAATCCCATCTAACCTAGAATGTTGTCATCTTTTGGTAAACATTTATTGAGTGAATGAACTAATGTTTATGTTGGAGTATGCCCAATGAAACACCTTAGATTCTCTAATTCCTTTTCTAGTTGTGCAAATCGTCATTTTCATAATGAAATTAATTATGTATTTCTCTATTGCCACCAAGTGATATTAATTTCTGTTTCTTCAGTTACTGAAGTATTCCATAGTATAGTCTCAGAACTGGTATTAAAAAGTTAGACTTTGATTGTGGAAGACTATTTAGGTCATTAAGGGATCTTTAGAATGTCCTTAAGGTGATCTAGTTTGATCATCTGTTTAATTCTGCCCTACTCATTATTCATTCGTACTGGGTATCACATAGCATGACCTGAGCAGTAGGTATACTTCATCTTCACTTTTTTTGTTTGTTTTTTCCTAATGGATTATGGAGGTTAGGTCAAGATCATTTAAGAAGTTACAAATCTCTTCCAAGAGATTCTTCAATGTTGTGGGGTTTAATACAACAAGTATAACATAATGCAAAAAGAGGAAAATCTAGATGATCTGATCATGAATGAACAAACGAATAAATGCATCAGTCATCTTGCCTTTTGTCTTGCCAAAGGGCCTCAATGACTCTGGAGGAGTGATTAAGGCTAATGCCTTTGTGCAACTCTGCCTCCCTCACATCCAGTTCTTTCATGAGTCAAGACATCACCCTATAATTGGAACAGATCAAACACACTTAGAAAGATCCACATTATATTTTACTGTGAGTGTGCACTTAAGGAATTTAATAATAATTTTTAAAGGAGGATATTTATTTAATGTTAGAACAAAATGTTTTTATCATACCCTCAAAATAAACTAAAGTGAATTTAAAAAATAGCAACTAAACATTACTTTAAAAAGTAGACACACATTCTCCTCCCATCCCATGTATTAACCAGGCATATACAAAGATACAGTCAGTTTACTTAGGCTATAACAAGATTATGAGTTAACCCAAACTGACCCCAAAAGATTAAATTTTCTTCCTCTTCCATTCTTAGAGAATAGGACATTGCTCATCAAATGTAAAGGATTTCAATTTTTCAATCATATCATTATAATTAATGTCTAAGTAAAGTCTATTAAAATAATGTACAAAATCATGACTGAGTTGAGAAGATGTTAGAACATGTATTTTATTGCTTTTTTAGATATCCTAGTTTTGAAGAGACTCACATAAATAGCTTGTAACAAAATTTGAATAGGTTTGTAAAAAAGGTATGGAACCTTGAGGAACAGATCTGTCATAATCTTGAAGCAAATTGACTTCTCATTCCTTCTATCTCATCCAAGGGCACTGGATACTTTTTCGCTGTGATGCTCATGTCATTGTTGCCACTGCTGAAGCTCAGTAATGTTCTAGTCAGAGATTTATGAGTCTTCTATTGAAATCATTGGTGAAAGCTAGTAGTTACTAGGAGTGGGGAAAATTAAGTTATTCTCTCCTGCTCCTTTTTTGTCCCACAGAGAAAATGAGAAACATTGTTGAGAAATATATTTAATTGATTTTTATGATTTTTCTTCTTTTTTTTTCTTTAAAAAACGATCCTTGGGATAGATCTCTATGAGGGAAAAAGTGGAAGGAGACTGAGAGGAATCTAGGTAATGTAAAACAAAGATATTAATACAATTATACTTTTAAAATTATCCTATAGCTCAAACATATCATCAAAATAAGCAGATGTTTATCTTTTCTTAACTAGGGGAACTGATACTGCATTTCCATACACATTTCCACATTGCCAGTGAAAACACATTGTACATGTTCTGGGCCACTTCTTATGGCAGAGGAAGAGTAGTGTTATTTTATTTATTTATTTTTTACATCTGCATTGTCCCAAGTCAGTTGCAGAATGAACATTTTACATATTTTCTTTTTTTCCCTTTTTCTTTCTTTCTCTCTCTCTCTCTCTTTTTTTTGCTTTTTGGAGAGGGGAGGGGAGGGCAATTGGGGTTAGGTGACTTGCCCAAGGTCACACGGCTAGGTTTTGTCTGTGTGTCTGTGTGCGTTGTGTCTGAGGCCGGATTTGAACTTAAGTCCTCCTCACTCCAGGGCCAGTGCCTAGCTGCCCCATCTTTACATATTTTCACAACAATCATGAGAATAGGACTCATTATGTAAAGGGCAAATATGAACTTGAATGAATTTAGTTCATGGAAAATTTTCTGGCTATTATTTTATCATCAGAATGGCCTTAGTAACTTCTCTTGCATCTGGAAAACACTTGGATAGAATAATTTTTTTGGCAGCAACTACTCTGAATGCTGGTCTTATGTTTGACAGTAACTTCCTTGTCTAAACTTGGGGTCCTACCTATGAAATTTTCCCCATTCCTAAATAATGCATAGTCTATATGTATGTATGCATGTATGTATGTATGTAGTCTTAAAACCAATCTTAGAAGCAAAGGTCATAGAGATTTGGAAGAGGACCAGTTTATTTTAAGGGGCACAATGAGATTTTTACCCCAAATAAATTTTATGTGTCTATATTTTATATATACATATTTCTGAGTATAGGTATGAAATCTATGACAATTCTAACAAAAATTATATATATATATATATATATATATATATATATATATATAAAATATTGTGAAATCGCTACTCTTTCAAAAAAAAGCAACTCTAAATCCAACAGCAGTAATGCAAAGGTAAAGTCATCTTTTGGAGATGATTCTATAATTAAATATGAATTATACCTCAAAGTATAGAAAAAAAAATCTGCTCCATTCACCCTGAGGAAATTACAGCAGTTCACTTTATAGATTTTTATGAACTAAAGCAAAAAGTCATATAAGCACAACATATTTGCTGAAAACAATGTTCATAGTTTCCAGAAAAAAAGCAGAGAGAACTTAAATAATCAATGATCTTAACATTAAATATAAATGTTTAGGATTATATGGGGAATGAGTCAATGAATCTAATTCTTTACTTTTCAGCTCAACAGAATCAGTGGTCAAAAAAGAGGTCAAAAGGAGGTGGAGCCAAGATGGTGGAGTAGGACTTCTGTGAGGTTCTGGCTTCCACCTCCTCTAACACATGTAAAAAATGACTCTAAACAAACTTTAGAGCTACAGCACCCACAAAGAGACAGAGAGAAACAAATCTCCTGCTGAAGGAAGCCCAGTAGGCCAGTAGGAAGCATCCATCAAAGAGCTGGGAGCCTACAGCAGTCCTGATTGAGCTGTGGTTTTAGCCCCAGGGTGGCCCCAACCAGCTGCAGGCATACATCATGAGAGTAAATCACCATCAGCTGTAGCAGTTTCCAGACTTCTCAATCCACAAATGCCAAAGACAAAGTAAAAGATCAGTGTGGAACTTTGTTTAAACAGGGGGAGCTTGGTCTGGCTGCTCCCCCCGGAGAGAGGGGTGGTGGCTGCAGCTACTGCTGTGTGCCTTGCTTCCAGTGCTCCTGGCCTGAAGATAGTAGGGGGACCAAGGAACCATTCAGAGGGTAATTGCTCTTGCTTTGACCTGCTTGGATCCAGATCTCAGTAAAGGGTGGTGGTCCTGGGGTGTGTGATCAGTGAGCCAGAGTGTGTGTGGGTTGTAGAGAGGGTGCCCATTTAATAGCTGCAGCAGCTGCAAATACCTCAGCAATTTGGGACATAGCTCTCTCCATTTTGGAAGCAGAGTTCTACCACGGCAAAGAGCTCAAAAGTCAAGTAATTGGCTACCAATAAGAGCGAGCAAAATCAGACCATAGAATCCTTTTTTGGGGACAAAAAGGATCAAGGTATGGAGCAGAAGGAAGACAGCGAAGTCAGAACTCCTGCATCAAAAGCCTCCAAGAAAAATATTAAGGGTTACAGGACATGGAGGAGCACAAAAAGGATTTTGAAAATCAAGCAAGAGAAGTGGAGGGAAAATTGGGAACAGAAATGATAATGATGCAAGAAAATCATGAAAAACAAGTCAACAATCTCCTAAAGGAGAACCAAAAAAATACTGAAGAAAATAACACCTTAAAAATAGCCTAGGGGCAGCCAGGTAGCACAGCGAGTAAGAGCACCGGCTCCAGTGTTGAGGAGACCTGGAGATCGAATCCCGGGCTCAGACACTTAGCACCCACCCAGAAACACCTGGCCATGTAACCTTGAGCAAGTTACTTAACCCCAATTGCTTAGGGGTGGCCAGGTGGCTCAGTGAGTAAGAGCACTGGCTCCTGTGTTGGAATGACCTGGGGATCAAATCTGGGCTCAGATACTTAGCACCATATCCAGAAATAACTGGCCATGTAACCTTGAGAAAGTTATTTAACCCCGATTGCTTTAAAAAAAAAAAAATAGACTAACTCAAGTGGCAAAAGACGTCCCAAAAGCCAATGAGAAGAAGAATGCCTTAAAAAGCCAAATTTGCCAGATAGAAAAAGAATTTCAAAAACTCACTGAAGAGAATAACTCCTTTAAAATTAGATTGAAGCAATTGGTAGCTAATGACCTTATGAGAAATCAAGATACTATAAAACAGATCCAAACAAATGAAAAAATAGAAGTCAATGTGAAATATCTCATGGGAAAAACCACTGACCTGGAAAATAGGTCCAGGAGAGATAATTTAAAAATTATTGGACTACCTGAAAGCCATGATCAAAGTAAGAGTCTAGACACCATCTTTCAAGAAATTATCAAGCAAAATTGCCCTGACAATCTAGAAACAGAGGGCAAAATAGGCATTGAAAAATCACCTCTTGAAAAAGATCCCAAAAAGAAAACACTTAGAATTATTATAGCCAAATTCCAGAGTTCCCAGGTCAAGGAGAAAATACTGCAAGCAGTCAGGAATAAACAATTTGAGTATTGTGGAAACACAATCAGGATAACCCAAAACCTAACAGCTTCTACATTAAGGGCTCAAAGGGCTTGGATATTCCAGATGTCAAAGGAGCTAGGACTAAAACCAAGAATCACCTACCCACCAAAACTGAGCATAATGCTACAAGGAAAAATATTGTTATTCAATGAAATAGAGGACTTTCAAGCATTCTTGATGAAAAAACCTGAGCTGAACAGAAAATTTGACTTTCACATACAAGAAGCAAGAGATGCATGAGACAGTAATCAGGAAAAAGAAATCATAAGAAACTTATTAAAGTTGAACTATTTACTTTCCTACATGGAAAAATGATAATTGTAACTCATAAGACTTTTCTTAGTATGAGGGTAGCTGTAGGGAACATATATGTGTGTGTATATATATATATATATGCATATACATATATGTATGTATAGGAGGATATATGTATATATGAATATATATGTGAGTGTGGGTATTTGTATGTTCATGTATACATAGATAGAGGGAACAGGATGAGTTGAATATGAAGGGATGATATCCAAAAAATAAAATTAAGAGGTGAGAGAGGAATTTCTTGGGAGAAGAAAGAGATCTTTAGATAAGGGTAAATTATCTCATACAAAAGATGCAAGAGGAAGCTGTTACAATGAAGGGGAATAGCAGGGAGGTGAAAGGGAATGGGACAATCCAATTCTCATTGAATTTGGCCTAATGAGGGAATAACATACACACTCAATTGGGTATCTTACCCTACAGGAAAATAGGGGGGTAGGGGATAAGAGAGGGGAGGATAGAAGGGAGGGCAGATTGGGGGTGAGGGTAGTTTGAAGTAAACATTTTTGAAAAGGGATAGGGTCAAAGGAGAAAATAGTATAGGTGGGGGGTGGGATAGGTTGGAAGTAAATATAGTTAGTCTTCCACAATATAACTACTATGAAAATGATTTGGGTAACTACAAATGTACAATATATATTGAATTGCTTATGTTCCCAGTGGGGGTGGGTGAAGAGGGAAGAAGGAAAAAAATATGGAACTCAAAGTTTTAAAAACAAATGTTAAAAATTTGTTTTTTTACTTGCAACTGGGGAATAAGATATACAGGTACTGGGGTATAGAGACCCATCTTGCCCTACTAGAAAGTTAGGGGGTGAAGGGGGAGGATATAAGAGAGAACAGATTGGGGGAAGGGGTAGTGGGGTGAAGGTAGGGGAAAGATGGGGAGAGAAAAATTATAACTCAGAATCTTGTGGAAATGAGTGTTGAAAACTAAAAATAAATAAATTTTTAAAAAGAGGTCAAAAAAGGAAAATGATTTGCATATGTGTAGGTATAGTTATAGATATATACATTGCTATATATGTAGTTATAGATGTATACATTGGTGTATCCACATTTTTCTACAGCTTTCTCTTCTTTAACTCTCTTAACCCCTTGCAATCTGGCTTCTGACCTTATCATTCTGCCAAAATTGCTCTCTCTCAAGTTTCTAATCACCTCTTAGTTGCCAACTCCATTGACCTTTTCTTAATCCTCATTCTCTACCTTTTTGCAATCTTTGCCTCTGTAGATCACTCTCTTCTCTATCATTCTATCTTTTCTCTAGGTTTTTGGAAGACGACTATTTGCTGGTTTTCTTCCTGCTCCTTCTTTGTCTCCTTTACTGGGATCCTCTTCCCGAACACGCCCTCTAAGTGCAGGTGTCCCTTAATGTTCTGTCCTAGACTCTCTTTTCTTTTCCCTCTAATACCACTTCACTTGGTGATCTGATCTGCTCCCAAGGATTTAGTTATCATTTATACTTATAATTGTTAAATCTGCTTTTCCTGCCCCAATCTCTGTGCTCACCTCCAATCTTGCATCTTCTTCTACCTTTTGGACATCTCAAAGTGGATATTCAGTAGATATCTTAAACTCAGTATGTTTCAAACAGAGCTCATTATCTTTCTCCTAAATTCTCCTCTATATCCTTCAGCCCTCCTAATTTCCCTATCATTGCAGAGGGCAATGCAGTTGTCCCAGTAAGTACCTCAGGCTTGCAACCCCAGGAATCAGCTTCGCTTTATCACTGTCTTTTACCACCCATTTCCAAGTGGTTGCCAAGGTCTGTCAATTTCAGCTTTGCAACATTTCTCAAACATGCCCCCTTCTGTCCTCTGGCACAGGCACCTTTTTTGTGCAGGCCCTTGTCATCTCACTCTTAGATTATTTCAGGTGGACATTTTCAGGTGGATCCAATCCAACCCCCATTGAGCCATCAATGTGATTTTTCTAAAGCATAGGTCTGACCATAGCACCCCTCTCCCTCACCCTAAACTAAACTATAGAAGCTTCCTTTTGCTTCCTGAATCAAATACAAAATGCTGTTTGGAATTCAAAGTCTCAAAATCTAGCTGTTTTCTACCTTTCCCACTTTTCTTAAATCTTGATGTACTCTTCTATCCAGTGACATTGGCCTCTTGGCTGTAACACAAACAAGACACTCTGTCTCTCTGATCTGGGCATTTCCTTTGGATGTCCCCCATGCTGGAATATTCTTCTTTTTCTTCTCTGAATACAGACCTCTCTGGCTTTCTCTAAGGAGCAACCTAAGTTTCACCTTCTAAAGAAAGCCTTCACCATCACCTCTTATTTCCAAAACCTTGACTTTGTTAATCAGTTTATATTCATCCTGTGTGTTGCTTGCTTTACTTATATTTGTTTATCTATTGTTTTCCTCATTAGATTACATTTCAATAGATTCCAAGGTCCTTGAGGATTGTAATAGTGCCTTTTGCCTCTCTTGGCATACCCAGCATTTAGCACAGTGTCTATCATGTAGCAAGCTCTTAAAAATGTTTAATGATCTATCTATCCTTCCATGCTTCTACTTCTATCTATCTATCTATCTATCTATCTATCTATCTATCTATCTATCTATCTATCTATCTATCATCTATCTATGTATCTCTGTATCTCTGTCTGTCTGTCTGTCTATCTCTCTGTCAGTTTTTATTTGTGATCACACACAAAAAATCTCCCCTTTCTTCTCAGGGAAAAAGATATAGCTGCATTTCAGTTATTAATATAATTTTTGCTGTTGGACAGGGTAGGATAGTCTGTCAGAAACCATGCATAATTTCTTTCATCCATGCCTGTACTTATTCTGTTTCTTATGCCTAGAATGTCCCCTCCTTTTTTCCCCTCTTTGTTAAATTTCTACCCATCCTTAAAAAAACAAACAAAATGAGTGATTTTGCTTCTATGAAACATTCTTGAAGCTTCCCTCTACAGTAGTCTATCACCTTAGATTTCATATAATATTGGTGTTTTGTACCTAATACCCACCTGATATTGTACAAAATAATCATTTGTGTATATAAAATCCCATGCCCCATCTCTCACTTCTTTCTAGAATATAAACTCCATGAAGATGGGAACCACATATTATTTAAGTTGTCTTCTTGTCACTACTACAACACTAAAGTCCATTTACTGAATATTTGTTGAATTGGAATTGAATTGATTAGAGTAGGCTTAACCCTGGTGATTTTTTTAGGTTCTTTTTCATGAGGTCTTATTTACACATTTTAATATTGGCCCTCCGAAAAGAACCATAATGTTTAACAGAGTGAGTTTATTGACCTTGTTAGGTTTTTAAAATAGTAAAGTGAGGTTAATGATCAAATGTGCTAGCACAGGGGATTCACAGGATCAGGAGAAAGGCATACCTATCTAGGTGTCTTCAAAATTTAATGTCACCTTGAAAAAATGAAAGAAGCCTTGACTAGATCCAGAGGCAATCTGAAATAGATTTTTAGCAGCAAAAAAGGACAAAGACCACTCCCAAGAGAAAGACCAATGACTTACAAAGAGGAGGCAACCTGGCCTTTCAAGCTTCTCCCAAAGTTTCAATCTTTCCCATCATTGTTCATTTTCACATCTTGTCTTGTGTGAAATAGATCAGGACAAGAAATCTGCAACCTGCCTCAGGAATTCTTGGGAAAATTCACAGTTTGACCAGAAGCAGAGACATTTCAAGTCACATCCAAAGAATGGCCCTCTGGGTTTTACCGTCATGCCATTTTAGAGCTTGGAGGCTTTGAACTGTTGAACTTTTAATGATGTCACCAAAATGAACCTCTGAACTTTTTAAAAACCTATAAAACTTGAAAGTGAAAGCAGCATGAAATTGTTCTCCCAGGTCTCTCTCACAGGGTGGTCTCAATTAGACCTCCCAGGACCAAATGTATGTGTGTGTGTGTGTGTGTGTGTGTGTGTGTGTGTGTGTGTGTGTGTGTCTATGAAGTGTTGCCCTTCCAGTACTGGCTTTCCCATTGCCTTATTGTGACATTTGCTTAATCACATCATCTTCCTTTACCTTTCTTAATTCAAATAAAAAACATGGACACTCAGCCATCCCTTACCAACTTTATATAACACTCATGCAGATTATACAAAAGTAGGTTCACAGTTAAAATCCATAAAAAGCACTGATCTTTACCAAGGTCTCTTGAGAAATACTGCATTGTAATTTATCTCATGGCCTGGCTTCAGGCACACCACCATGTGCCCAGTGTCACCTGCCTTATTGTATGTGAGGGAATGCTACATTGCTTTTATAAAGACATTTGACATCCTTCAAATTCTTGCTTAAATCCTGACTAACAGAAAAGCAGGGGGCCATGAAGAGTTTTACTCACACTTCTTTATATTTCCAAGCTTCACAGTAAAGTGCTCCTTGACCTGAGTCTGACCTTCAACTTCAAAGTTAAAATCATTATGTAACTCAAAACAGTGAAAATGATACCCCTTTGAACAGAAATAGAACAGACTTCAATTATCTTGGGAAGAGTTAGAAGCAATATACTGAATTTAAGGAAGCTAAACATATACCATTAGTAACATCTTGGAATATATGAGACAATATACACAACTTGGTGGACTCTGAAAACAAGAAAAAAATTCAGTCTCTGGTAAAGCATTGGGGGTAGTTCTATCTCATTTTTACATATGTCTTTGCAGATATATCTAGAATATTGTCACCTTCCCCCTCCCACTTAATCCACCCTAAATTTTCAAAGCTGGGCAAAAGTTACCTTAATCTTATTACTAAAAAGCAATCCCACCTAGCTATACCATTTACCCTCCTTTCTGACTTCATCTCACTAAGCTTAAGCAGACACATGTTTAATAAAAAAAAAAAATCTCAGAGTTCAAAATGATCTCAGAGGTCATCCAGTCTAATGGATACCTGAATGAATTCCTGCAACAATACCTCTGACAGGTGGTTGTGCAGGCTGTACTTGAAGACTTCTGAGTGAAGGACCCTTCACTACCTCCAGAGGCAGTACTTTCTACAATTTCACGGATTGGAATGTAAAGACTTATTTTTTTTTATAATTATCAGCTCCACACCTGCCCTTTCCCAGTTATAACCCATTTGTCCTAGTATCCAGGACTTTTCCACAATTTTTCCAGCTCATCAAAAGAACTTCTGATATATAGTTAGGTACCCAGAAACTTTATAATACAAACCTTTCTTTCCATAAAATCTAAATGACCTTGAATTTTCATCCAATATTTCACAAAGACTTGAAACTTATTTGAATTCCTTCTTTCCAGATGATTTTAGTACTTTTATTTTGATGTAGGAACTCTGGATTTTGGCTATGATAATACTGGGACTTCTCTTTTGGGTAATCTATTTTTTTTTCATAATATGATCAGTGTATTCTTTCTCCCTTCCCTTTGCTCTCTGGTTCTAAGTCATCTGGGAAATTTTAATTTATGTTTTCATAAGATCTAGTTTCCATATTTTTTAAAAATTATGATTTTCAGGGATTCTAATACTTTTGAAGTTATCTTTTCTTTGGTCTATTTTCCAGGTTAGTTTTTTTTTAATTTCCAGATAGCACATATACTTTATTTTTTCAATCTTTTAACTTTAATATTTTCATTGCCTTATGAAATCATTTATTTTTGTTAGCTATAAGATAGTATCCAAACTGTCTCTTACTCAGGTAAAAATTTTCACTTTCTCTTTTAAATAGTTTACTCTCCTTCCAATTTCCTCCTCTAGAACTTTAATTTAAATATTTTTTTCTCATACTTCATTTTACCTGATTTCCTCTACCTTAATGTATTGACTGTTCACAGTACTTAGGCATACAAACACATACACACATGTTTGTGTGTGTATGTGTGTCTACATATACATATATATATATGCATTTGTTTTGAATCACTTTTTTTTATTTTTGGAGAGGCAAAGCAGAGCAATTGGGATTAAGCGACTTGTGTCATTAAGTGACTAGTCATACGACTAGTAAGTGTTAAGTGTCTAAGGCTGGATTTGAACTCAGGTCCTCCTGACTCCAAGGCTGGTGCTTTATTCACTGTGCCACCTAGCTGCCCCTGAATCACTTCTTGTAGTTGTTATAAGTTACTCCTTCATTCTTTTATTGGAACTCTAATGCAACAATAATTTTTGTACGGGCTAATGTTTTCTATAATTTATTAATCTCTCACTTTAGTTCCTAAAATAGGGTTGGGCTCTAGGGCTAGGCTATATCCCTTACTATAATTTTCAGTGTGGTCAACCCTGCTTGATCTTACTCTGGGTCTCTTGGGTTCCTGCATTCACGTCCAGTTTCCAGGGTTATCTCACCTTCAGATCTTTGAAATTCAGTGTGCTAAATTTTATGGGGCCTCACTGTTGTTTCATGACCTGGTACTAAAAACCTCATACCTACTAACTACTAAGGACTAGACTAATCTGGTTTAGACTCTATTTTGTTGCTCTGATAGCTGACACTCCCTAAGGCCTTTAAGATTACTGCTTTGGGCCTTATTCACCTGTCTGCAGCTTTCCCAGTGGTTCCTACATTAGTTTCTACCTCCACTCAGACCCTTTGGGGCTATGCAGATTTCAAGCCTATGGCTGTTGGGAGGCGAAGGTTGTTTGTAGGTTGTTGGAGCTGGCTTTTCTGGCTACCTCCTTTCTTATTGCCCTAGATGTCAGTATGACTTTTTTTTAGATTTAAATGTAATCATTTATTTATCAATAAGGTAGGAACAATAATAAGCAACATATAACAAATATTCAATATAAGCAAATGCAGAAATAATCAATATATATTTCTGAAAACATCTTATGTAGTTCTGATGTGTAAAAAGTGACATACTTTAGTTTCTCAAAGGATTTCTTCATCATAATTCAGTTTCGTGTAAACTTCAGGTTTTGACTAGAGTATGTATGTGGAAGCTGCAGCTTCTCTCTCCATTCAGGTAGCCATGCTGTCTTCAAGACTTTGTGGATGATATTGTACTAATTGCATCTGGATTTAGGACAATAAATGTATTCTGCAGTGAGATACCTGGCTACTCTCAAGAAATAGGTCTAGTAATTCAATTGGTGATAATAATAGTACCTATCTCCCAGGGTTGTTGCGAAGATGAAATGAGATAATATTTGTAAAGTTCTTTGCACAATGTCTATCAATAAGTAGGTGTTTTAGTGCTTATTTCCTTCCTTCCTCCCTTCCCTCCTTCAACTGCCAAAACTTATCCCTTCTATTTATGTTTCTCTTATAATTAATCCCTTTTTTTCTACTCATATCACTACCATCTTTGTTCAGACCTGATCACCTCTTGCCTAGATTGTTTTAGAAGTCTCTAAATTGGTATCCCTGATTTGTCTTTTCCCCTACTTTAGTACATCCTCTATATTGCTGCCAAAAATAAATTTATCTAATCAAAATTCTGACTTCTCTGCTATTGAATAACCCCAATGGCTGCCTATTGACTCTAGGATCAAATATAAACTCCTCCATTTATATTTCAAAACCCTTCACAATCTGGATTCAATCCAGTCTCCCATACAATAAGATATAGCCTGATTTCTCTTATGTTTTTCACATGTGACACTATACTTCCCATCTAAGTTTCCTACCACCTTTGGTCCTCTAGTTGAGAAATGTACTCCTTAGTTACTTTTGCCATCAGAATCTCTCTCTTTCTTCAAGACGAAGCTCATATACTAATTTCTACTTGAAGTCTTTTTGTGATTCCCCTCCCCCTTAGAGTTTGTTTTCTCCTAAACTATCATATTTTAACTTTATACTTGTTCTTTTCACATTTATACTGTATACAGTTATATATGTTCCTAATATCTGCCCCATTTGAACATATCTGTTTGTGAGTACATAAAATTGTTTCATTTTGTATTTTTATCCCTAAAGCTTAGCAGAATTCCTGGTTTACAGCAGATGCTTAATCAATACGTATTGATTGATTTGTTTGACTAGTTGACAAGCCTGAAAGATGATCCAAAAGCTGGCTGGATGTATATATAATTTAAAGACTTACAAGTTGCTACCTTCCACAAAATTACTTATGTATTTCTGGTAATACTCTATGTCTAGGAATTATGTAATACCATGATCTCAAATGAATCAAAATTGTAGGTGACAAAAAAGGCAATGGAAAGATATATAGTTGATTTAAAGATAATGCTCATGACAACAGTAATTGGAAAAAGAAGTGAGGCAACTGTGTTGTAAAAACAAGAGGATAATTGTAATCCCCAGAAGCCAAGTCCAAGTGTTTCAAAAGTATCTATGAAATTTTAAATGATTTAGATAGAAGTCTCCAGCATGATGGGGATTTATGGGGAAAACAACAACAATGACAACAGCAACATCAACAACACAAAATGGGCAAGAATCAGATGAACTTTGGACAGTGGAGAAAATATCCAGTATGTTGAGATCCCTGATCAGTGAAAGTATCAAAGAGTAGTGTTTCAAATGCTGTGCTAGGCAATGATAGAGCATAGGAAGGGAGGCATCCCAACTCTGTCCTTCATAGGGCTTTCAGTCAAAATTTCATTTTATAGAAAAGGGAAAATCTCTTTATGTGTACTTTATGAAATGATATTACATAATGCTTTTACTACTTATCTCAAGGTTAATTTCAATCTATTAGAGGATCATAGGATAAGACTTAAGGAATATTGGAAATACTATCCAAAACCATTATTTTGAAAGTACGAAAATGTATTCTCAAGAGGATAAATGACTTGCAGAGAGTTACAAAGGTTGGGTTTTGATCTAAGATCTCTTGATTACTTATCTAGTGCTCTGTTCATCATGCCCTTACAGATATCCAGCACACTTGGCATGTAAACAGTACTAAATGTTTTGATTGGTTTATTTATGCCTTATATATAATACCATGAGGTTCTATTATGAGAGCAGGTCAATAAAGAAATCTGCAATGAATACCTCATCTTGCACCACTTTTCTCAGTCTGGTTCTCTGAGATTACAGCTGAATTGGAGGTAGCTAGAAAGTGAAGTGGATAGAACTCTGTGCCTGGAGTCAGGATAGACCTGAGTTCAAATTCAACCTCAGATACTTACTAGCTCTATAACCCTGGGTAAAATAATTTAACTTCTTCCTGACTCAATTTCCTTATCTATAAAATGGAGATAATAGTCATGCTTTTCTCCCAGAGTTGTTGTGAGAAAGAAATGAGATAATATTTGTAAAGTATTTTTGTAAACCTTAAAA
Organism: Petaurus breviceps papuanus; assembly: GCF_028583685.1. NCBI lineage: Eukaryota > Metazoa > Chordata > Mammalia > Diprotodontia > Petauridae > Petaurus > Petaurus breviceps. Next base: position 2,480,357 of record NW_027185890.1, read on the forward strand.
TGCTATATAATGCTAGTTATTCACTATTAATTGGGCAGTAACCTATACATTCAGCTAGTTAACCTGCCAAAATTTTAATAAGGTTAGTCAGTGGTTTTTTTTTCCCCATTACATATGGCAGGTTAAGTAATGATGTTGGGGATCTAACTACAAAAGAGCACAAGTTTGAAATGTGCCTCTGTCATCTAAAAGGGCTGGATGAACTCTGCAGGCAAAGGGCTTTTCCAAGGGATGTTTTTTAGTCTTTTCTAATTACTGCTTTTCTTGAAGGTGTGGAAAGGCTTCCCTGGGGGAATAAGATATAAGAACAGATAAATTTCAACAAGTCCAGCAAAAAGTATAGTAAATGTCCTACTGAGCATCCTGAGAATGTTATGAGAGTGCTTGGAAGCTTAAAAAAGGTTGCAAAGATTCAAAGGGTAAGTACAGTCTACTTGATAATTCAGACTAGACCATTTCTGAATCAATTGATGATTATTGAAAAAAACTTTACCTTTCTTTCTGTGTCAATTTAGCAAAGGAGTAGATATATTCTCTTATCTCTATGACCTCTCAAGACTCTCCAAAACTGAAATTATATGCCAAAGATGTAGCAACTTTAGTTGGTCTAGGTAGGACACATTTAATCTAAACAAAGATTTAATAAAAGCAAAACATGAACTGATGCTCCCTGGACCTGAGCTCACTCACTCAACAACTATCTCTCCTCCCCCTTCCCATGCTTCTAGTAGCAAGGTTGCACCAGCAGATTCAAGGATTTGGTTCATGGGCTTGAAATAGAAAACAGCAACCGCACCTTCTTACTCCTTCCTTCTTTCCAATGTCAGGGAGATCTTGGATCCAGGTTGTAGAAGTTTGCTGTGGTGGCAGCCCTTCAGGAGCAAAAACCTGATAGAGGTCAAAACAGATAGCCAACACCATATCAGAAAACCCTATAGTGCCAATGCTGCAAAGCTCTGAACTGCCAGTACCAGTCCATAGATCTAAGGAAGAGAGAGAATGGGATGAGACATAAAGACAAGACACTGTGTATATGGGATAGTGGGGCAAGGACAGGACTGTAGAGCATTTCATTAAGCCTAAGGGAAAGAGCATAGTATCTAGTTGGGGCCAGTTCTGTTCACCCATAAGTCACTTGGAGCAGACCTACACTGGTGAATCATGAATTGCCCTGTGTGGGAGGAGACTGAGACACTTTGAGATCCAGTCTATAAAGGAAAGTACCAGAAGGGAAGACAGAGTCACAAAGTGAACAAAAAGGGAATACTGGGGTAGGGGGAGAATTATCAAAGATCTTTAGAAGAAGAAAACTCAAAGACCTTGACCATAAAACAAAGGACCCTGTGAAATGTGAGGAGAATATAAAATTACAATATATTGTTCCTGAGTTGTTCAAAAGGGAAATGAGAAGAATGAGATCAGAATTTATGCACTGCATAGTAAAAATAAGGGACAGAATAGAAAATATGAACTCTACGATGGCAAGTTCCACAAAAGAAATAAAACAGAGAACAATAGATTGGGAATAAAATATACAGAAATGAAAGTTTAGAAAAAGGGAATTAAAAATAATAATATTTAAAGAAAATATGCTCACTATGTAAACCAAATATACTTATCTTGAAGTCAGGATGAGTAGATCCTAAGGATCCTAGATCTCCCCAAAGACCATGACAGGACAAAAGATCTTAACACAATTATGCTGGATATAATAGAATTGTATGGAACTCTTGAACATCGAAAATGAAAGCAAAAAAAAAAAAAAAAGGAAAATGATTCCAAACTTTAAACTCTAAGGCACATGGTGGTTAAATGTAATAATACAATTCAGAAACATCAATTATTGTAAGTGATCAAGAGAAATATCTTTAAATACAAAGGAAATTTGAATAACACAAGACTATTCTGCACCCACAAGGAAATGTAAGAAGGAATAGAATAATGAGTTCTGAAGAGTTATGGAGCTCAGGATGAAACCTGACGTTAACTACAAATGAAAAAAAAAAAATAGACTTTCAATAAAAAAGAGAATGCTTGTTTCAAAAGAATATGTCCACTCCCCCCACCCCCCATCCCTTTTCTGGAAGTGAGAAAATTTATGATCCAGTCTAAGTTTCAGAAATGGCTTAGAATAGTCTTGTTTATACATGAGTAAGCTATCTCTTCTAATATCAGGTAATGCTTTGAATTTTTTTACATTGGCATTTTCTTTTGAAATAACAATTAAATAGTATCAGTTTTTCTATCCTAAGAAGTGATGAACCTTTTGTCATCATTAGACAAAATCAGACCACCACCATAGCCAGCGTATGGGTTCCTCCACGTTGTGGTATTTGTATGCAGCATTTGTCCGCACGCTGGCAGTGGACGGTGATAAAGTACAGTTTTCTGCCTGGGTGGTTAGCCCTTTCATTTTTACAAGTGACAAAATAAAAATCTGCTGAAGAGTGAACATGCTGCTTTCACTGTGTCATCTCAGCCCTGCGGGTCATTTTATTATAAAAATGTAAAAATCCAGTCAATTTTATTTAATCAGCTGAAAAGGAAAAGTGTTTCCAGGTCATTAATCAAGTGCTCCTTCTCTGTGGGACTTGTCTCTTCAGAAACTGTCATATGAATCATTAATAAAGCTGAAAAGATTTTTTGCCAGCAGGTTTTTGAGAAACCTAGATGTTATTAATATAAGAGAAGTAAAGCAATTTTAGGTCAACAAATAAAGCCTTCTGTAGTCATTGCCTTCAGAGCGGCATCCATGTTATTAAAAAGCCACTAATTCTTTACTTTCTAAACATTTAATTGTTAGAAATGTTGGAAAATGTTCAGCTGTTTAGATTGTATATGATTATATATTCCATAATTACATGTTTTCTTGAATGTTACCTAACCTTATATTTACAGTAAACTTTTATTATGTGAATTGATCAAAACATAATGAGACAGTAGGAAGAGATAATTACGTCTGTATCTACAATAATAATAATGATAGTAATTAAACCACAGCAAACTACATTCACATAATGTCAAGCTTGTGACTTAAACCCACGAGGAGGGAATTAGAAGGCCGAAATTTCTTCTTGGCTGTTCTGCTGCCTATGTTAAGATAGCACAATTTATAGGTCTTCATTTGTAAAAGATGTTCTTGAGTTGCTCTAATACTGACAGCGGGCAATTCCTATGTGCCCTGGAAGATAGTCTACTGTTTAGATCATCCTTTAGGGTATAATACTTATTGTGGGGGGGGGTACAAATTAGTGTCACAATATGTCTTAATTCTACCCAAGGAACTACCTTTTTAAGTAGGTAAATGCATTTTTAAGAGACCTAGAACCATAGATTTACTGCTCAAAAGAAAATCAAGTAATAGGTATTTTAAAATTTTACAAATGTCTTCAACATTGGTGGATCAAAAGATGCCCCCTCAAACACAATCTATCCTCACTTGTTCTTAGTTGGCACTGCAGAATAATGAAAATTAATTGAATACATGATGCTGCTTTTATAAGATCTCCAATTATAGAACAACTTTTTGTTTGTTTGTTTCTTTTTTGTTCTTTGTTCAGATCTATAAATTTATTGTTTGAAGTAACTCTGAATGTGAAAATTCCCTTCACAAATGCACACTAGCAACTTATCTGTACAATCATGGAGAGAATTCTGGTGTGTGTGTGAGGGGCTGTTATTCTTGACTTATTAAAGGTCATATATACAGTCTGTAGGTGTCAGGAAAAGTACTTGAACCCAGCACTTCATGACTCTAAGACTGATCTATTCCCTTCTATGCCACACTGCCTCTCTTTTATTAAATGTCCCAAGTAAATCAATTTTGAATAAAAGCTGGAAAAATTTTCGTGAATATTGATGCCATAAGAGATTAGTACTTTAATCACTGATGGTTTCTTGATCGTGTTTCAGACAATCCATGAAGAATATGTGTGTAATGCTTCCTTAATATATTCCCCACATGCATCCAAATACACTATGCCTCAGGCAAATACGATACCTGCTTTTTTTAGCACTTTGAAAATTTAGTTTTAAGGGGTCTGTGCTGCTACTAAATCACCCATAAAAATCCAATGAACAGTCAAATTTTATCCATTTATCACAAAGACACAAGTCTCCCTGGAGTCACCACTCAAATAGTCTACATTCAAGTGGCATTCTTCTGATTGTGCAGACACACCCTTGAGGAATTTACAAATGGCTGAAAAGCACTGTGCAATCCTTTGTAGTCTCTCCATTATACAGGCATCACCAAAAGGTATATTTCTCAAATCCACAAATATTTCTTCTTTTGTTATGGAAAAAAGCACTCAAAAAACCAAGCCAAGAAAAAAAAAGCCAAACTATAAAACCTTTTTTCCTTTATTAAAGAAGTGTTAAACCATTCTAACATCTTCCCCCCCCAAAAAAAAAGAACAAAAACCAAAAAACCCCAAACTGCAAAATGGGATCATAAAGATTTGGACACAAATGAAGCAAGTAAAAATGAGCATAAATACAGTCACAATGCAAAAAAAAAAAAAGAATATTGTTAAATATCCAATGTAAGTCCATTAAGAATGTGCTCTCCAATGACCTTCTAGATCAATAAGGCAAAAACAACACACGTTACCAAGTTGGATGTAGGAGGAAGAACACTTTCTTTGAATGTCTGGATTGGTTCAAAGAGCTAACTCAATTCAAGGGGATTTAATTAGTACTTGTACTGATTATTACTCCATCAAATTTGGAAATGCTTTTTTTTATAGGCCTCAAAAATGTAGTCTTTCTTTTATTGTTTTCTAGCTCGTTGTGTATAGACATGGTGATTCAACTGATTAGGAATTCCAATATTTGATGACTGCTACATAGAAACAAAAGGCTGTCTTAGGGCAAGTTCCTCTCATATATACTATAAAGAATATCGTTGTTCAGTCATTTCCAATTCTTTGTGAACCCATTTGGTGTTTCTTGACAAAGATACTAGGATGGTTTGCAATTTCTTTATTTAGCTCATATATGCAGATGGGTAGAGTGAGGCAAACATGATTAAGCAACTTGCTCAGGGTCACATAGCTTGTAAGTTTCTGTAGCTAGATTTGAACTCATGAAGATGAGTCTTCCTGTTTCCAGTGTTGTATCCACTGTGCCACCTAGCTGCCCAGAAGAGAACACTCTAGCCTAAGAAATCCTGTTAAAACAACTAGAGTGCTTTCTGTAGCCAGTCACTTGGGCTGTGGGGAAGGGGTTGAGGTAGATTTACTTAAAATAGCTGCCTTGGCACAGTGGGAAGAGTACTCGTTTTAATGTCAGAAGAGCTGGGTTTCGAGGCTTCTTTTGTCATTTACTGCCTTTACAAGCTTGAGCAGTTCCCTTATCTCTAAAATGAGGAAAACCACATGGCCTCTGAGGTCATTTATGGCTCCAGTTCTAAAATATTATGATCCTAAACCATGGCTATTGACCTGTGTGGAACCTAGCTTTGAGATTCATCTGACTCAGAGCCTTATAATAGTCTCCAGAAACAGGTGAGCTGGAATCTAGGATGGAAATGGAGGAACATTAACTGAAGGCCATCTGAAAGAAAGTGTTGACTTGGATATTGAATTACAATGCTATACCATAAGCAAAATCTTTGCTAGTACCCTTTGAATGGTATATTTGTTGTTTTACTGAGTTTTGCAGTGAACTGTGAATGAGACATACATGTACACATATTTACATACACATACCCATGCATAAGTACACACACTTTTACACATATAAGCATACATAGATACATATATACCACCTTTATATTTATATATACATATGCATATGTGTGTATATATCAATATGTAAAAATGTATGTATGTGTGTATATGTGTGTCTATGTATATATACACACAAACACACACATACACATATAACATCTCAAAGTACCTAATCCATGCTTTAGATAGTTTAATGTGTCTGCTCACTATGTTAGCTATCAGAACCCTAAACAAAGGAGCTTTTCAATAAAGAATACACTGATATAGGTAATGCCACAGTCATAACAAAGATAGCAGAATTTAGAGGGCACTAATAGTATTTATATTCCTTCATCAGCTAGAAACAAATGAGCTTAGTACCCTAGCCCCAATATGACCTTCCCACCAATTTCCTCATGGTGCCTAGGATTGTAATAGTAAGAAAATGTAAAGATCATTTTGTATTGCTAAACTTAAAAATACTTAGCACTTAGTTTTAAATTAAACCTCTGTTAAAGAAATAGAAGGTATGAACCCCCGTTGCTGACATAACAGGAAGGGGCTGAACAGGGAGGAGCAATACTCTACATAAGGAAAAAAACCCCAGCTGGAAAAGTCAGAATTTCATGGGAACTTGTGGTGGCAGAGCTTCTTCTGAAGACCAGCCAAGCAGCTGAGGACTTCTGAAGGTCAGCCAAGCTGCTGAGGATTTCCTGAGGGCCAGTTGGAGCTGCCAGAGGAGGCATGACTGTGGTGTCTGTACTTTGTCTGTTTATGGCTTTGTTAAACCTTGACTTTCTAGGAATAGAGACTGTGAAGGATTTAAGGTGAACTGGACATTGTGAGCTTCAGTGTGGAATAGGAACTGAATGCATAACTGGACAAGGAGCTGAAAGCTGTCTGCCTTTGAACTCAGGTGACAGTTTGGTGATGGGATCATGGACAGGGAACCATGAAAGCTGAAAGCCTGCCCTGAGTCAAGAAGAAAAGACCTCTGTGTGAATACTGAGTAGTGACTGTCCCTGAGGTGAGGTTTTGCTTTGGGACTCACTTTGGGAAGAGTTGTGTGATTTGGCCAGATGAAACTCTGGGCAGCCACTGAGCCCCACTGGCTTTGAAAACCCAGATGTTGGTGCTTCCCTTTCTGATAACTAACTAGGTATGGGTGTAATGGTTAGACAGCTGGATGCCCTGTCTGCTGAATTGTGATATTTTCTGTTGAGTGGTAACTGATAGAATCATAATTTATTTGTGATGGTACTTTATGATTGAATTAAGGACTCTGTGATTGACTAAATGAATGCACTATCTAGGGGTGGAGTACTTTGACTTTTGTATTTTCTGTCCCTTAAGTTGAGTAAGCAGGCAAGCCTCCTTAAGGATTATTGAATGATTGAGTTACTAAATGATTGTACATTGTTGAAAACTATTATGATTTAGTGATGTCATTGTGAATGCTGTATTTTGTTTTTCTGTGATAAGTTGTAACACTGTGAATGCTGTACCTTGATTTTCTGTGAATATTTTGCTCTGGTTTATTATTGAATAAATAGACTGTTCACTCTACTATGTAATCAGAACCTTGAAAACTGTTCGCAGTAGCAGGCCTCTGGAAAGCTTCTAGTGCTTGGCTTAACAGACACACTTTTACATTTAATCTACATTATTAACATTTTCTCCATTAGTTTCTTAACTCTAGGCAATCAGGAAATATTAAAGCAATCTCTAATTTATATATTCAAATCTTGAAGCATTTTATAAATATTGTTATTATTGCTTTTGTTGTTATTATTACTCCCTGACTCCAGGTCTTCTGCTCTTTCTACTATACACTAGTTTCTCAATCGGTAAATCTATAAAGTATATAAAGGTAAACAAAATAATAAAGACTGCAAAAAAGAAAGCATATGTTCTCTAAAAAAGACCTAAGCCCACCCTTTTAGATGCAAGACTTTAAATTTGATAAGTACTTTTTATATTACAAGAGCAGAATTTAGATGGAAATAATTTTAGACTAGATGACTTAAAAATTATTTAGAGTGTGCATGAACAAATTACAAAAACAAAATATAAAGATACATATTTACTTAATAGAGTTAAGTGAATTGGTCATTAAGTTAATTGGCTATAGGCAAATTGCTCTGCTCTGACAGTGATGACTTCTTTCTCCTTTTGAACTGACCTATTAAAAATTTCGTCTCATTGCACTAAGAAAATATGTGAATATAAACTAAGGTACCCCTCTCCAACAATACACTCATCAGGTTTCCATAGCATTTTTGTAAAGAGAGTTTTAGTTTTAATAACAACTATATTTCCATCATTACATATTTTAGTAAGTAATGTAGAAAACATTGAATTAGGTCCCATGGGGAACAGATTTTTCAATAAGGTTGATCTATGTAAGGCTTTATGTAAAGAAAAACAATTAAAACTGTCCCAAAGTAGGACAGGCTGCCCCAGGAGGTGGTGAATTCCCCTGCCGTAAAGGTCATGACCTAAAGGTCTGTGACCTCTTTAGCAAAATACAAAGAAGAAAGTTCAATGGCCAGGTTTGGTTAGACTAGGTGGTCTCTGCATCCCTTCTCATTCTGAAATTCTCTGACTCTGATTCATTTTAACTTATTACAAGCTAAAATATTTTGTGAGCCTGGTTTATTACTCCTGTTTTCCCTAATACCTTGAGGATGTATTGTCACCTAAATGCTATTTTTTTTTTTCAAGGCAACTAGTTGATACGGTAGATAAAGTACCGGCCTTAGTGTCAGGAAGACCTCAGTACATATCTACCCTTAGATACTTCTTAGCTTTGTGATCATGAGCAAATCATTGAACCTCCGTTTGACTCAGTTTCCTCATCTGTAAAATAAGGATAATAAAATCACCTACTTCCCAGATTTATTGTAGGCATAAAATAAGATAACATTTATAAAGCACATTGCAAACCTTATGGTGCTATTTAGCTGCTAACTATTATTATTGTTGTAATTGTTATTACTAATGATATCATTAGTATGATTTTTTTTTATTTTCAGAGAAGACTATGTACTGTCTCAAATAGGCATATCTCACATGGCATCATTAATTTGTTCCATGAAAACACAATATTAAATGAAATAAGAGCCCAGAGTTCCTAGTTTCACAAGGCTTTGTTCATCAAGTTGACACATCTGGAACACACTTGAGTAAAACTGGAAGGTTCAAATGACCACAGTCTTTCCACTGCCTGTATACACCAGAGCTTAGCAGATTGTGGTGTAGTCTGAACAGATGGGTGAGGCAGCTAAATTGATTGGTTTTGCCATTGTGTAGCTTGCCTGTTACCTACTGGCTTAGGATTTAAAATTGTATTTGCTTATCAAATTGAGTGGTGGGATATAGCAATATTTCTTTTGTTTTTATTCATTCAACCCAAGCTCCATTACATACAGTTCTGAGGGATTATACCCTGGGAGCATTGGGGGCCTTATAGAAATCTATTATAGAGAACACACTACCCTTTTACAATGGAATAGAGAGAGGTCAGAGAGATTATCCCCCTTTTCTCTGGGATTTAGGCAATGTTAATGAAGGGTTTGGATAGTGAAAATAAATATAATTAGCTGGCTTTGGAAATTCACCTCATGATATGAACAAGTTACTTTGCTAGTTGATATTATGAACAAATAATATATTTAGTAAATATTTATGTCACCTGCCTTTTTGCTTCTCACACAGAGGCATGGTCACAGAAAGGTTGGGAGAGGGAATGAATCTATCTTCTGATCCTGGTTTAGGTAGCATTCCTGAAGTTTGGTTGTCTAGATTTGTGCTGGACTCTGGGGTAAGAATGGAAAATAAAATATAGAAAAATAAAATGTCAGAGCCAAATGGACCCTTAAAGATCATATGGCCCTGCACCATAATTTTACAGGTAGGGAAGCAAAGACTTAGAGGGGTGAGGTCACTTATCAATGGCCACATAGCTATTAATGGATAAACCCAAGACAATCTCATCTCTCTCTACCTTTAAGCCTTTTTCATTTTTCTCATGGAGTCAAAAGAGGTTCATAACAACTCTACATTTAAGCATGCAAGAAAAGTTGAGGTAAGAAAAGCATTCGTTGTATTCATTAAATAAATATTTAAGGAAACAAAACAGCTCATTGACACAGAATATATAATAGTTGAGCCACACAGGAACAACAATTAGACAATATATTTGTAAGCAGATATTTACCTTGAATGAAGCCATTTTTATGTATTTTCTTTGCCATTAAAACTTAAGGTGCTTTTGCTTTTGTTTTTTATCCCAAGTACTTAACGTGTTTCTTGGCATATAGTAAGTACTTTATAAATATTTATTGATTAATTACTTTTCAAACACCAACTCACCCCACCTTCTACTTCAATTTAAGAGTTATTATGTCAGAAACTCTTATGATACAAAAACTTGGAATAAACAACCATGGTGCCTTGAAGTTTAGCAAGATCAAATTTTTACTTTGGGAGCACACAATTTTAAATACCACTGAAGAAAGCTTTATTAAAAAAATATATACCAAACAGAGACTGTTTTACAAGCAACTGTTAGTCTAACTGAATGTATGCAAATGCAATTAAATTCAATAAACATCTACTTTACTCAGTTCAATATGATGTTAGATATTTGATTTCTTGAATCAAATATAGTCCTGAATATGAAGAACCACATGAGGAAAACGCTCCTCCTTTCATTCACAAACTCTGATTTGCCCTGTCTTGACTTCCTGGTCTTTGGGGAGAAGCATTTCTGTCTCTATCTTTCCAAATTTGTGCATTTTTCCACTGTTCTATAGAATGGCCACTCATCCAACAATTTCGGCCTGATGTGGGTGAATTAATTGAATTCTATATTTGATGGCATCTCACTTATACAGTATTAGGACAAAATATCTTGAGCATTGATGTCAAACTCAAATAGAAACAATGCTTCAGGTGGTATATAGACTTAGAAAATCAGAAATTAACATTATCTATCTTGTATTAAATTTCTATTTATTTGTTAAACATTTCTACATTACATTTTTTTTTTTTTTTGCTTTTTTTGGGAGGGTAATTGGGGTTAAGTGACTTGCCCAAGGTAACACGGCTAGTTTTTGTGTTAAGTGTCTGAGGCTGGATTTGAATTCAGGTCCTCCTGACTCCAGGGCCGGTGTTCTATCCACTGTATCACCACCCCCCCCTCCCGTTACATTTTAATCTGGGGAGTTTTGCAGGAGGCTTGCAGCTAGAGTGCCAGGTTTGGAACCTCTTTTCTAGAGCCTTCCTCTCTTCTTTTATTGTCACCATTCCCATTCTCCAGCTCTCCCTACTTTTACTTCTCTAGTCTCCACCAGTTACCATCTCTGCCAGTCAAAATGAATAACTACAAATGAGAGGAAGATTCATTTTGGAGGGAGAATAGGATAATGCATCTAACCTTGGCTATATTACTCCTCCTTCATTAAAACATTTGAAGACCTTTCAAATTACATCAGACATAAATAATAATCAAGTAAAAGGCATATAAATGTTATACACAATGCAACACTCAGGTACTGTAAATTTTATAAGCATTCTGTTAGTTATCTACCAAACTCCTCTCCATGAAATATGAGGCTATGTATCCACAAGCATCTGTGTTGTATACTGTTGAAATCCTCACTGATCACTTCTTTGTCAACTAAATAACATGGACATGCTTATAACTTGCTGAAACTTCAGCATGTTTTATTTTTTTATTATCCATGGAGAAAGCTATTTTCAAGCAGCCTATGCTTCAAGCCAGGAATGCCTAAGTTATTGAGATTCTCTCTGTCATTGAGTGGATAGGGGCCTTACATAGTTCTTGGGCAACTTTCCACATCTAAAGGAGATGTAACAGACATGAAAGTATCTGTCTCCACACTGAATTTCTCTCTTCAGCCAAGGAAGGTTTTTCTTACAGGTTAAAATAGCCTTGGTAATATTTTAAAATTCCTGGTGGTACCCAGATTCAGTCTCACCTTCATCAGAATTATGAGGTGATCTGCCTCCATATTCACCATCCAGAGACAATTGCCTGTTTTCAATTTATAGATGAGACTATAGCTAGATCTATTTCCTCAGCTCTTTATTCCCCTGCTTCTTGTTTACTTAGTGGCTAAACCATTTCCTTTCGGCAATGCCCAGTCACTGTACCTAGCTCCTTACTGGCATCCATGATCACTCTTACAGATTTCAAATAGCCTATGTTAGTGCTCTATTAGTCAGTCAATACATATTTATTAAGTGCTGGTCATGTGTTAGGTACTCTGCAAAACACTGGGTCTATAAAGAGAGGCAAAACTTAGCCACTGTTCCTGAAGCACTTGCTATATAATGGAAGCAACAAGCAAGGTAAAAAATATGTATAAACAAACTATGCTGCATAAAGGACAAATAGAAGCTAATTAACAGACAAGACACATTAAAATTAAGGCAAACTGGGTAAGGCTTCCTGCATAAGGTGGGATTTTATTTGGGATTTGTAGGAAGCCAGGAGGTGACGAAGGGAGTAGAGCATTCCAAGTTGGATAATCCTTTTCATTCAGGCCACAGAGACCTAGTTCTCTCAGTATTTATTGATGTATATATAGTTTTTAAATTTCTCTCATTGATTTATTCATTTACAATGGTTACCTGAGACATGCTGTCAAGAACAGCTGAATAAGCCCTCCCTCTGTGGTTCAGTACATGGGCCTATGAGTCTTAAGAGAATAAGTCCAAGAAGAGGTATAATCAGAGGCCTTCTAATCCTTTTGCTTTTCACTGATTGATAAGATTTCATCATCAGATGGTAGTTTTGGGAGGGCTAAGCATGCAGGCATTCATTCTCCCATACTGATGATGAAATGAATTGACATTCTTGGGGAGGTCACTATTGCAAATCAATGGTTGATCACATCTATCCTTGATTTTGAGGTTCCCAAATTCCAGTTGAGGTGGTAAACTGTATATAATCTTGGAAGGCATTAGCATTCTTTAAGGCCTGTATTTGTTTTTCCAGACAGAACAATTACAGTTATCTATGCGTAAGACCTGCCCCCTTGAATAATCTTAATAGCATGTGGTACTCAGGGTTCAAGTTTCCCTTCTGTCTCTGTAATAACAACATTTCCTTAAAGTAATAGTACCTTCCATATGGGAGCCATTTTGCTTACAGTTATAATATCCATCTCTCAGAGTCAACCCAAGGAGCCATCCAGACTTAGTGCTGGCAAAAGGTTATGTGAAGACTTAGTCAAGGCCAATGCAGTAGGTTTATGCTTCTAGAAGTCATCCTGAGTTAGTATTAGAATTTAATCCTAATTTGTATCAATGACTAGCCCAGGGGCACTCGAAGGGAATTTTATAATTTCCTTAGCACTTTCCCAGGGAGCCCTGGAAATTGTATACATGTTTTCCCCCTAGACCTAATACTGAGATTGATTCCTCATTTGAAAAAATGAAAATGCAATATTACAGGAGGAAGTTTTATTAAAAGAAATTAAACAACATAGAGAACCTATAACAAGCAAGTATTAGTCTGAAAGATGCATGTAAATCCCAAGGATAACCTAGGGTCATTAAGAATCAAGAGTATCAGTGCTGCTCTAGGGAAGTATGTAATTCCTATAAATAGTGTTTTGTCATGGCCTTCCCTCCTCCTCCTCCTTCTGCTTCTTTTTTTCTTCTTTCTCTTCTTCTTCCTCTTCCTCTTCCTCTTCCTCTTTTCTTCTTCTTCTTCTTCTTCTTCTTCTTCTTCTTCTTCTTCTTCTT